>NC_043749.1:0-337500 GCF_902148845.1 Salarias fasciatus | reverse complement strand
GAGGTAAACACTGAGTGATTACTGGTTCTGTGCTCACTGAGTCAACCACTATCAGGGGATACGATGATACCGATACCAGGATCGGGTCTGATTCTGCATGGAGAACTCAGAAGAGCTCCCTGATCCGACCTGGAGAGCTTCACATGGCGTCCTCCACCAGCGGCTGTAGACCAGAGAGGAGCAGAGATGAGTGTAAATTCAGATCAAATACCTGGATCGCTACTTGGCATTGGTAAAAAACTTAATGTTAGAACTCGTATCTGAACTGGTCCTGGATTGATGCATTCGAAGGACCTGACCTGACAGGACAGAAATTCATCCCGTCCATGGCTTTATAATGGAAATATTTCCATTTCCTTCTCAGACTGTTAACGGTAAAGATGCATTTCACAGAAAAATCATTCGGACTCTAAGCTTGTATTTTGGCTGTCTGTTCCTAGCCTGGCATGCCAGACTGACCTCATATGTTACACACAGAGACAGTCTGGTACGGCGCCATTGGGGCTTCATTTCAAACAGGCTGACGAGAGGCGGGACTATTGAGCGGAGAGAACCAATCCAAGAAACGAGGCTGTGACGCAATGACAATGGATGTACACAGCGCTCCGTTGTAGTAGTTTTGTAGTCCAGAACATGGGATCATGGCGTGGAGTTTTACGTCCGTTTTACCCCCAAATTCCACCGGACGCTTAAGCACCGCGTCACGCCGGCGTCTTGGTCCTGAAGTCAAGCCGGGAGCGCAGCGCCGCGCCGTTTAGAAGCGGTGACCTGAAGTGAATCACCAGCGCCGTGGCGCGCGCCTCCGTTCTGGTGATCTGTCGTAACACCGGCGCTTCTGGGACGCGGTGCGGCGCTTTGGCGTCCGGTGGGATTTGGGGTTAAAGAAAAGCCTTCAGAGCAGATTCCTGCTGTGGTTTCAGCGCCAAATTCAGTTCGTTCAAAACTTCAAACAGAGCCGTGCTCGCTGTGTTGCGGCCGCCACCATGATTGTTTTGAAGGCGGGGGTATACTATGAGGCATCGCTAACTCCCGCCTCTTGTGGGCTGTGATTCGCCCGGCAGAAGTTTGCCGTCAGCTTCAATTGGCGCGGTACCAGACTGTATCTCCGTGTATCCCTGAGCATGGAGAGACAGTCTGGCGTGCCAGGCTAGTTTGTTCCACAGGTAAACTTATCCCCGAGGGAAATACAGAAGACGAATAGAGACCATCAGTCGGCACACAGAGATATTGCAAAACGACGCTTGTTTGTGTCGCATCAGCGCCGTTGATCAGGTTTTCACAGCCGTCCACGCCTCTTCCCTTCATGTATTCAGCAGACGCTCCATCCCGGCCCTGGTGTTTCCTGATGCCCGGTCCTCGCTGCACCAGCCACCCCACTCCAGTCCAGACTCATTCCTCCATCCTGCACCGCTCCCAATACTTCAATATGTTCATACCTCCAGCCGCTCGCAGGGGTTGCTCACCCGTGCAGCCCCCCCCCCCCCCCCCCCCCCCCCCCCCCCCCCCCGCGATGAGCCGGGATGCGGCTCGACTCATCAGATTGCCTGTCTCTCTCTCCTCCTGCTTTCTTTAACACTTGTAGAAATGACCTGACACATCCAATCACAGGTTATTACACAGATGTGCCAACTCTCTCTCTCACACACACACACACACACACACACACACACACACACACACACACACACACACACACACACACACACACACACACACACACACATGCTCTCACGCTCAAACACACACACATTTAGACCACATTCCCAGCGGCCACTACCCAGACAGACACACACACACACACACACACACACACACACACACACACACACACACACTCGTCCTATTACAGCAGCCCAAATGAAAATGAATTATGCATTCTGTCCTGCCACTCGTAACAAGTATATGATACATCCCCCTGTTTCCACACAATTGGGCACACAGAAAACACCCGGCAAATGGGAAAAGTGGGCCGCCCGTGCACGCCAGCGCACGCCGGCGCACGCCGGCGCACGGAAAGTGGCGAAAAACAAAAGGCGTGAATGCATTATGGACGCTAATCTCAAACGAGTGTGAGCTCATCATTCTGCAAACATGTTGCGTCGCGCCGCGCTGATGAAACTCTTCACAATTTGATGGCGCACACGCACGCACACACACACACACACACACACAGACTCACACTCATGCTGCACAAGGCCGTAGTTGTTGTCAGTGCTCATGTTTACAGCACTTTTGAATGATGTGCCACCCACAACCGGCTCCTCCTCCTCCTCCTCCTCCTCATCCTCCTCCTCCTCATCCTCCCTCCTTCCATCCAAGTCCATACCAAGGTCGCCGGCCCCCCTGCTGGCTTCAGCATTCCCCTCCCATCCCCATAATCCTCACTGTTTAAGCCTGAGGTACAAATACATTCTATTCAACCTGCACCGAGGGGTCCGCTAATACCCGGCAGAGTGTGTGTTTGTGTGCTGCAGTGCGTTTATATACACCTCTGTGCCTCTGAGTGTGTGTGTGTGTGTGTGTGTGTGTGTGTGTGTGTGTGTGTGTGTGTGTGTGTGTGTGTGTGGGCGTGCACGAGCGTCTGTGCTGGGCTTTGTGTTTAACACCCATCGGTGTTTAGTATTCTCTCCGCCACGCGTCCTTGCGTCCCCGCGCTCATTCTTTCCCGCTCTGTTCTCTTCTTTCAGACGAGAATGCCAACGGCTGATGGAGAGAGAGAGAGAGAGAGAGAGAGAGAGAGAGAGAGAGAGAGAGAGAGAGAGAGAGAGAGAGTGTGTGTGTGTGTGTGTGTGTGTGTGTGTGTGTGTGTGTGTGTGTGTGTGTGTGTGTGTGTGTTTGGGGGGTGGGGGGGCAGATGGAGACAGACGAGAGAGCAACTAAACGCAGGTGGGTAAAGTTTATTCGGCATGACTGATGTAACCTTGGCGCCATGATGTTCGTTCTCTAATAGACAATTAAAGGCCGGCAGCTGTTTGGAGCGGCGGGTCACATGTTCCCCATCCCCGGAGGAACCGGCTCCCCCACCAGGCCGGGGAGGGGAGAGCAGGCGGGCAAACCCACCGACGCCCGGCTCGTCCAACCCTCTCGTCCGCCTCGTTTCACGTCGGAGCGGCGCTGGTTCCACGCCGAGTGCGCGCTCGTCACGCTCGCTCGCCAATCGCAGGTGATTAGCTTCATCCCGGCGGAGGGAAAATGGAAGCACTTTACCTCAAACAAAATCCAATTTGGCGCGTTCCCGTGCCGCCGCCGACACGCGTCCCCCAGCCAGATGGCGAGCCGTGCTGGGAGTGGGCGTGGCTCGCAACGTCCTCCAAGCAGGGCGAGTGTGTGTGTTTGTGTGTGTGTGTGAGACATCCAGTGACATGATGCCTAAAGGGAGACTCGGCCCTGGAGCGTGAGTGGCTGACGCCGTGCGGGCGTAGCTGGACTCAACAGGCTGATGGTCGGTTTGTGTTCAGGAGGACGGAGTGTCATCGGCGTAGAAGATTCCTTTATCCTCCAGACACAGATGGAGCCGCTCCGCCAGCAGCAGTCCAGACTCAATCAACCTCCACCCCAACCTCCAGCCTCCAACCTCCAGCCTCCAGCCTCCAACCTCCAGCCTCCAACCTCCAGCCTCCAGCCTCCAACCTCCAGCCTCCAGCCTCAGCCATGAAACATCAACTATTAACAGTGGTTAGAGAAGTTAGCTAGCATTCTGCGCTGACCTTCAAAACTGGTCAAATCTCAAGCATTAAAGCTCGTGTTCGGAGTTTTGAAAGAGAGAGGGTTTTTTTTTTTTAATCCAATGTCTGGAGGTTCCGCCCTCCCTCTGCTTTCATGAGCGACCAAGCCACGCCCCTTTAATTGTGCACTGTCGGGTGAAAATGAGAGCCTCCGAGTCCTACAGCATCCTCCATGTTTAGCTGTTTAGGGTGGATGTTCAGCAGACAGTGGATATATCCGAGGTGAGCACGGCGGCTGCTGCGTTGCTAACTCTCCTCTGCTGGGCGAGCGGCCGTGCTCTCTGGCTGCTCCACACCTTGATTGACAACACGAGAATGCGGAAGCTCGAAATCTATTGGCTGAAGCTGACCGGCGCTTTTTCGGATAACATGGGGGTCTATGAGACGAAGGCGGGGCTCATAAATAAATGTTTATATTGCTTTATGCTAATATTATATTGTAGTATCGAACCAGACTGACACATTGAAGCTCTGTTGAAAAATGATACATACGTTGGAAACGAACAGAAACTCCGGACACCAGCTTTAAAGCAACCAAATCAGGTAAAACAACTAAAACAGCTGGAACGGCTGAACGGCTAAGACATTATGACATTGCTCAAACTATTAATAAATTAAAACTATTAATAAAGAATGAATAAATACATTCTAGTATTACTTTTTTCATAAAAAGAACAAAAATAAAAATGCAAAAGAAAGGAAAAATGAACTAGTATAAAACTTGGGATATCCAGAGCGGCTGTAAACAAAGATAACAGGTGCAAGCTTTAAAAATGGCAGGGAAAGATAAAATTATTATTTTTTTCTCTACATTGCACCTGTGGTACATCATGAATGCAGCCTCTATTTTTGTCTGTGTCACAACTTTTTTTCAAGCTGATTTTTCTTCATGTCAGATAATTAATTTCGCAGCTCCGGACAAAGTTTATTTTGTGGAAAATCGGGAAAATGACTCTTTGACTCATGAAGGCTGCAGATCCTGGAGAGAGGAGTCTGGTGGCACAAAACCGTCCTCAGATTAACTCAGGGATCAAGCTGGGAAAGTCTTTTTTCGGCTGTGACCTGCTGCAAATCACATCAGCGTCACTGAGTGTACGTCGCCACGTTCTCTCTGTATTGTTCTATGAATTCAAACTTTTTCACCGACACAAGCACAATGCTTGAGACAGACGATAATGGTCCGTCTGCTACCCGAGCTTCATTATGGATTCTACAGTCACGGGGGAAAACTTACCAATTTTCGGCTGAGTTTTTGTGAGCGCCGAATCGCATTTCGTTTGACAGATTACTTGGTGGGCAAAGAGGGCATGTGCCCAAATCCCCGCAATCACTGAGGGCACTTGACCTTAAGAACCCTGTGAGTGGATGGAGGCATGAATAAAACATGGGAGCAGGCCATCATGTAAGAAGAATCTAATATAATTATATGGCTGCATGGCTGTTTTGTAATTACATCCCTTGCTGAGAAGAAATGAAGTACCAGTAATGTCAAGTGTCAGCTGCAATTTCAATGTGGAAAAACACTCAGAGTGTGTTGGATCCTTTAAAAAGGAATCTGAAGATGTGAGCGGTAGAGGGAATGGGATCGGCGGGCGTCGGACTCCTTCCTCCCCGACGACGCTGATCTGCAGCGTGTGATTATCTGATGTTGGTCCCGGCGCTCATCCGACCGGAGCCACTCCGGGCTTCATTAAACGGCTTCAGGTGATTCTGTTGGAGCATTTGTTGGAGGACGTCTGTTCCTCCTCCATGTCGAGAATCACACAACAAGAACATCACTTCAATGAGCTGCGTTACTGTGACCGATAAACACAGATATCCTGCTCTGATTACCGTGAAGAATTCAAATATCTTTCTCTGTCTAACCTCCTCCTCCGAGTCTGGTGCTGCTGACTTCTTCCCGTCTCCTCTGCTCATGTGGGTTTTCCTCCGTAGAGTTCTGAGATGACTTTGTATTTGATGTTACGTCGATAAAACTGATTTGAATTGAACATACAGGAATCACCAACATTTGCTTAAATTAGGAAATATGTTATATAACTCTTCACAGCACCAAGAAGTGGATAGTTTCACTCCTAACAATGTTAAAATAGCAAAATGGAATAAATGTAGATATTTTCACTCTGAACAAACAGCTCTAACATGACACCCAGTGTGTTACTATGAGAAACATCTTGATGCAGATTTGGAGAAAAAGTTCTTCGTATCTGAGCCTGAAAATCGTTGTCTGTGATTTGTAGAGCACTTTTAATTTAAGGCTAAATGGAGTGCTTTGAGGGGATAAAAGAAATGTATGAAATAGAGGGAACTTCATTTATGTGAACATCTAATTAGGCTTTTATTAGGCTTTTAGTCGAAGTTAATTTTTTGTTAGATGAGACTTTCTCCAGAGACGGAGACTTGACAGATTAAAATCTGAAACCAAGTTCAGAAAACTTCAAGCTAGAAACTTTCCTGGTTGTTTTTCTTGACTGGGGAACGACCGCAGCCTGGAGAGAGCTGAGCTTGTCACCAGGACTGGATGGTAATTAGTCAAACTAGATTGCCTTGTCCGTCACGTTCCGCTGCTGGTTGCACCTCAGTGACAGAACCGTCCTCGGCGTCAGGGCTTCATGAGATTCACTGTCCGTCACAAACACACAAATAAAGGAAGAGGGCCTTTTCACTGAGTGGAATCATTCTAGTCGGTTGTTCAAACCGCGGCTCCAACATTACTTTGGGTTGGACAATGAAACCTCTGCTGAGTTCTTCACTGTGTGTGAAAAGAAAAGCTGATGATGGACTTAAGATGGAAAGAAGAGCTGACAGAAGTGAAGCGTTTTTCAAAATCAAACCGTTGAGACATCCCCAGTTTATTTTCCAACTGATCAGAATGTCCTGACTGCCCCGTCAGTTCTGTCTGGTTCCACCTCGTGCCGCCGGCAGAGACCCCGGACCGTCGTCTGGTGAGGTTCAGCCTGGTTCAGGTCTGCGGTGAAGCCCTCTGACCGTTCTGCATCACTGTTCTGGTTCTGCAGAGGCGAATGAAAACTCTTCCACTGGACTCGCGGCATTCAGACGCTGAAAGACTGTTGTGAGGAGTCTCAACTCCGTTCCTCCAATTTATTACAGTGAGTCGCTCACAGCCGCGGTGAATAGACGCTTTTGTTGCGTGAAAAGAGGACGAGCTGTGAGCAGCGACCGGGCCGTTCGGTGGACTGCATTGTCCCCCTTTTCACCTCCTAATATGAATGAGTGACTGAAGGCTCGGCGCCGGCGGCCGCTTCCTTTCTGTGCCTTGTGTGTCGACACAGCGCAGTGAATCAGTGTGAACACAAAGCTGGCGCTGACGGACAACAGCAGGTCCCGTTCAGAATAAAATGAAACCAATTACCGGTGCCAAAGCATTTCTTTATTGATTCTATTGTGCGACCCCTGCGTCTGGGGTCCCGGCGCCGGGGCTAAGGTAAAACCGCTCAAGTGGCTCCGCTGTGGATTAAGATGATAAACTTAAGTACTCTCCTCGGTGAGGTTTAGCCTGCGACCAATCGGAGCGGCAGGAGAGTCTTCCAGAGCGTCTGCAGCAGCTCCCACTCCACCGTGTGTGTCACGCCGGGCTGTACATGTGTATCTGCGAGGTTCGGGCTGCGGTGGAGCATGTTACGACTCACATACAGCTGGGGGTGGAGGGGCGGAGGGGGGGCCGGTGGCTCGGGGCTGATTGATGCTGCTGGACGGAGCCGAACGCCGCCTGGCTCGGAGCGTACGGAGTGCGACATGGCTCTGGTCTGGAGAATATCGATCTGGAATGGTTCTTACCCCGCGCAGATAGAGGGGTGGAGGGGGGAGGGGTCATATTGATGTTCGGCATGGCTCTCATTTCAAGCTCATCTCAGCATGCGCGTGTGTCCGTGTGCGTTTGGCGGCGGCAGAATGTGCCGGGGGTTACTTGAGTGTGAAATCGTGTGACGTTTTCTCCACCGCGCTTCATTTAGCCACACATCGCCCATCTCTCACTCCTGACAAGTTTCTTAACCGCTCCAAAATGCAAGTGCCTCGGGGCGGCGGGGGGGCGGCAGTGTAGCCCTGTCAGTGTACAATGAGGTGTGTGTGTGTGTGTGTGTGTGTGTGTGTGTGTGTGTGTGTGTGTGTGTGTGTGTGTGTGTGTGTGTGTGTGTTAAAGCGTACGCAGGGCACTAAAGTGAGAGACTAATAAAGCCAGCAGCTGCCATGGAAACCAGGGCAGAGGCTAACTCATCCCTCTGTGTCGAGGGACCCATCATAGGGGCCTTGGCCACGGTACGAACATATGCACTCTAACACACACACACACACACACACAAACACACACACACACACACACACACACACACACACACACACACACACACACACACACACACACACACACACACACACACACACACACCCAGCCATGTACTGAAGGCATGGTAAATGACTCTTGGAGGGAGGCCTCACACACACGCTCACAGACAAACAGCAGACGAAGGGCCGTGAAATAAGCTGTGGCACCACAAGAAGCAAGCTGTCCACTCAATAGCCACTGTTTTCTCTGCCTCACACACACACACACACACACACACACACACACACACACACGGTAGGGGTGCTCCAGCAGCATGACATGAGGAGTCAGGATGGCTTAAGATGCTCAATATCCAGCTGTAATCCTCTCCCATTCCTTATCAAGTGTGTGTGTGTGTGTGTGTGTGTGTGTGTGTGTGTGTGTGTGTGTGTGTAAAATAGGTAGATAAGAGTGACGGCGGGTTCAGGTTGACACCGTGACAGCAGCATTCGCCATGTGACAGGTTTATTGCATTTCTAATCTCTGTTTACATGAACCCTCAACATCCAGTGGCACACACACACACACACACACACACACACACACACACACACACACACACACACACACACACACACACACACACACACAGACCCTTCATCATCCCTCCCCTCACTGTCAGTCACACAATGAAAAGGGCAAAGGAAGCCAATCAAAATGATCTCTAATAAGAATATTACCCATAAGAGTGTGTGTGTGTGTGTGTGTGTGTGTGTGTGTGTGTGTGTGTGTGTGTGTGTGTTGGAGATGGATGGATGGGAGTGGGTGATGGGGGGAGCTGCATGAAGGAAGTGGACGGCTTGCCAAGCGTCGTCTGACATTTACAAAATGAATTGCAGCCACACGGTGAGGAAATAGCGTGCATCGACGGCGGCGGCGGCGGCGGCGGCGGCGGCGGCGGCGGCGGCGGGTTCCTCCCCCGGCTTCGCCACTTGACAAATCTCATATCCTCGCCCGTCGACTTGACACTCCGGCGGGAGAATTAGACGATCGCAATTGAAAGGCTGATTGAAAGGGAGACGTTGGCGTAGGCGACGGCGACGGCGAGCGCCACTCCGGTGTCAGCCAGACGCCACCAGATGAGGAGGGATGACAGCGGTGAAGGTGGCGGCCGGCTGGTTTCCTGACTGGACTGTGGAGCCGCGGTCAGACGGGACTCAAACCGCCCCGTGGGGACATCGCCGCCACTTGGCGAGCCGAGGTCACCGAGCGAGGGAACGGTTGAGCCACGATGAAGAAAACAAACAAAACCGAATTTCAAAGTTATGAATCCTTCAGTGTCTCTGAGTTTAACGTTACAGGAGGACAGCGTGAGACGCTCACGTGTTCGAACAGGAAACAGGAGTTGTGATCCATTGAAGCGTTGATTCTTTGACTTCTATTGTCGTTTCTCTGAGGATGAGCTCTGAGGATTCGGGCTTCATGTGAAAGTTTCAAACTTTAATTCACCAGTTTTTCGCCACAAAAGATCCATTCAGTTTAAATTTGAACCATCACTTCACCAAAACCACATTTTATGGAACTCTCTAGATTTTTTGCCTCTTTGGCCTGACGAGCCGACATTTTTCCTCCTGCTGCGTAATTTCTTAATGTCAAGGCTAAAAGAATAAAATTCTCAGTCACTTAATGTTAAATTATATTTTATTTCGTGAAATCAAGAGGCTTCACACACCCTCAAGAATCTCTGGCGCCTCCTGGTGGTCAGGACTCACTGCGCTGAATAACAGTGCTCTTTCTCTTGCTCCTTGAAGGAGCTCAGCAGCAGCATTTTCATCTTCTTAAATTTACTTCTAGTGCAGTCAGTTTTAATCACATTAATTTTGATTAATTAATAGAGGTATGTCAATGTTAATGTTTTTAAAGTGTGATTAATCGCAGGATTAGGGTTAGGATTAGCAACTGGCTCAAAGAAGTGCATTAAATTTGTGATATATTGATCACAGGCTCACAGATGATGCAATTAATCACTAATAATTGTTGTCAGAGTTGCGATTAATTAATTTAAAAATTTAAATCGAATGACAGCATTATTTATTTTTTTAATTATTTTCCTCCCAATAACTGTATTCAACCCTTGGTTTTGAATTTGCAGAGCAGGAATCCAGTTTCCTGTTGACGTCTTGCTGAACGTCTGACAAAGTGCTTCGAACACTCGATGTCCGACCTCCGTCGCCATGGTGATAAGAGGTTGTCGTCCCCGACGACCTGAGGATGAAACTGAAGACCAGCTGCTGAAATGCGGACTGGGCGCTCCGCCGTCGGTCGCAGTGAGGCGATCGAACCGGCGTCGTTTCTCGAGGGCTCTCTGAGCCACAGGCAGGAAGCTGGAGTCGTGTCTGCAGCGGCGAGGCGAGGCGAGGCGAGGCGTCGCTCTCACGCACCGCTGTGACCTCGGGGGGTTTGCTGACGCCCACTTGATGAAACAGTAAACGAAGATGGCGTCCCGCGGTCTTAAACCCGGAGCGAGAGGGAGGAAAACCGCCCACCGGCGCCTCATTAAGGAGAGACGGGAGAAGACGGTAGCAGGGCGGCGTTTGGCCGAGGCGGCGGGAGAAGAACCCAAAACAAAGAGCAGAGGCAGATTCAGCTGATTGCCTTTGATTAAAGCTTTTTATTTGATGTCTTAAAAGAAGCATTTTAATTAGTCGTTATGAGTGTTGAATTAATTCTGTTGGTAATGTTTTCTGCAGGAGGTTGAGGGCTGCACTGCCGACACCGACGCCGTGCCTTCACAAATTGTTTCTGTCTGGAGTGTAAATCAGGCTTTATGGCTTTGAATACGTACTGGTTTCAGTGCTCCCTGTTTCAGTCAGATTCCTTTTCCCTTTTTATACCTCAATAACAAACATGTTGTGTTAATATCATTGATATCAACCTCTAACTGTGTAAAACCAATATGGAGGCTGTGGATTACTGATGATGTTGTTGCTATAGCATCAGTGTCAGACGTTATGTCAACTAACTTGAGTATTTAAAAGGAAGTAGACTGAGAGAGTTTGAATATATTATTACATTTCACCATAAAAAGAGGATGACACTGAAGAAAATGATGAAGACAAATCATCACATTTTACATCAAACTGAATCCTTTCCTCTTGCCTCCTTCTGAATCCACATGGCGTTGTGTTGGCAGCTCAAACGTTTCTGTCCTCCACAGCTTCCTCTGGGCCGACTGACCCCAGAGCGAACCAGAGGCACGGCCTCTCCAGAGAGTCCCGGGCCCACCTCAGGTCCAGACTGTCCTGGTCCTGGTCCAGGCTGTCCTGGTCCAGACTGTCCTGGTCCTGGTCCAGGCTGTCCTGGTCCTGGTCCAGGCTGTCCTGGTCCTGGTCCAGGCTGTCCTGGTCCTGGTCCAGACTGTCCTGGTCCTGGTCCAGGCTGTCCTGGTCCTGGTCCAGGCTGTCCTGGTCCTGGTCCAGGCTGTCCTGGTCCTGGTCCAGACTGTCCTGGTCCTGGCCCAGACTGTCCTGGTCCTGGTCCAGGCTGTCCTGGTCCTGGTCCAGGCTGTCCTGGTCCTGGTCCAGGCTGTCCTGGTCCTGGTCCAGGCTGTCCTGGTCCTGGTCCAGGCTGTCCTGGTCCTGGTCCAGACTGTCCTGGTCCTGGTCCAGGCTGTCCTGGTCCTGGTCCAGGCTGTCCTGGTCCTGGTCCAGGCTGTCCTGGTCCTGGTCCAGGCTGTCCTGGTCCTGGTCCAGACTGTCCTGGTCCTGGTCCAGGCTGTCCTGGTCCTGGCAGTTTGAGAGTCAACATCCAACTTGGTCATGTGATCACTGGACATACGACCAGGTCATTCAAGTGCATTGAAATGTCTTTGAGCAGAATATTTTCAGACTGACCATAATGTGTGAACAGACGGGAGTGACACACACACACACACACACACACACACACACACACACACACACACACACACACACACACAGACACACTGTTGTTCAGGAGTGTGTGAGGCTGTGGCTTCAGGGACGATGGCCGCAGCACATGGCAGAGGTCTGTCAGCTTCCAGGACGAATCACCTCCTTCATTCAGAGCTGCGCCACTTTTATTCTGCCTTCCCTGAGCTGAAAACCCCGTCTCGATTCTTTTTCTCCCGCCTTTTCTGTGAATTTTGGCCCAAACGGCTCTTCATATTCATTCCAGACACAGACGCAGCTCCGGCAAACATAAATTAAAGCCCTCTCTATATGCCGGGGTGTTTTTCTTCTCCTCTTTCCGCCGGAGGAGCGAGGCGTGACACGAGGACTGCTGCCGTACTCGTGTTTGTTGGTCCAGAGTCTGATTATTTGCTCCTGCACCTGTTTGGTAATTTGGCGGCTCTGAAACAATCCCTGCCTGGAGTGGCGCAGCTGTGGCGGCGCCGTTGTGCCGCTCGGATGAAATTGCTGCTCTCACCCCAAACAAGAGTGCAAAGAGCGTTGTTTGTGTGCTCAGCCGGAGGAGACCGGTTCGGCTCTCTCACCTGTTTAATTCTCCGGCACTGCAGGAAAACAACCCCCCGAAATCCAATCTGTGACTTTAACTAGGACTTGATTCAGTCTGGGACTTGGTAACTGCTCGGTTGAGTCCCAGACGGCGGCGAGGCTCCGGCAGTGGACGTCTGCTGCTCAGGGGAATCCTTTTCCAAGTTCTACGATCCTGTCAGTAATCCTGAGAAAAGCTGAGAAGGTCATCAGAGACACTGAGAAACAACTTTGCCAGTTAAAATCAGTATGATTTATCAGTGAGCAATATTTGTAACGTCAATAATAATAAGTCTGCAGACCAAAGGGTTAATTCAGTTGTGAAAACACGTGAACCTGCTCAGAATTATGTTTTTTTCACGCTGTTGGTGAACACGAAGCAGATGGTTCCATAACAGGAGGAAAAAGCTTCTCTGCTGCGTTCGAAAATGATTCCCCCGAGGAAGTTATCCTCACATCCAGATCAACAACAAATCCAGGACATGAACTCATATTTATCAAAGCCGTTTCGCCTCAGCTGGAGCTGGCCATGTTATTCTTTTAAAAACTTTGCTTTTGGTCAATTTGAAAATGAACCTCGGCCCACAGTTGGTCCACTGACCATACTTTGGACACCAATCTCCTGAATTGGATGAGCGGTGAGTTTGAGAGTTTGGTTTTTATGTGTCTGTTAATACAACAAAAACTGATTTTGTGATGTAGGAATTAAATCTAGCCTGTGGAGAACCTAAAGCCTCACAACGGAGCAGAAAAACTTCTGCTTCAGGAGCAGTTTCCGAAAAGTAGTTTTAGAACACCGATCCGTCGCTTTCTTTCGCTGCTTGGTAAATCTTTGGTGATAAGTTCAGCAGTGAAGCATCAGGATCAGTCCGTCAGCTCCAGATGATCAGAGGCTCGTTCCTCTGACTCTCACTGCAGACTCTTAAAAAAAGGCGGATTCTTCTCCGAACACCTGGAAGCTGCACTTTCACTGACTCCACAGATCTCCCTCTGGCTGTTCACAGCCGCAGGCCTTCAGCCCGGACGTTTGGTTTGGTGCTAAATGTACGAAAGGGGATCAAACCGGGTTCCTCAGCCTCACCTGCAGCTTGAAAGCTGGAAATGTTGGAGGACTCCGGCCAATCACATCCTTCCCTCCCAACACTCAGACCAATCGCTGCGAACCCTGTCTAACATTTCCAACATCTGGCCAGTCGGGAGGCTTGGTTCATGTTTGACGTTTTAGGCTGGTTTTGCTTTTTGGAGGAAGACGGAGTAAAGAGTTTGGAAGGACGTGGTTGATGTGCTTCGTGTTTGTATCTCCTCAGCTGTTTAACGACTTATCTTCATGTCTCTGCTGAAATAATTAAAGTTTTTACAAATGTTCCTTTGCCTTTTTATTGTCACTGATTTTTATTAAAAACAAGCAAAGAGTGATCGTAGTTCAGAGAGACACAATGGGCGCCAGTCCTCCAGCTGATCACAGGTAAGACTGGTGACACTGAAATTAGTTTGATGTTTTCATAGCAAATTAAACAAATGTGACAAATCAAAATCCTTTAGTTACACGAAAATATTACTATTCTTACTATGACATGTAAGTGACTGGAAGATTGTTTTTGCCTTAATATTGACTGAAGCTAGGCGACAGAACCCTGAGAGGAAACACATCCTGATTACAACGAGCGCCGTCAAAGATTAGATTTGAAGTTATTTCATTCAATTATCTGCACAGAATCCATTTTTACTTTCAAACCTGAGTGTAATTGCTACTTGCAAGTGACATTTTTAGAGAGGTTGCCAAAGCAACGCCTTCTGGACATTCAGCGAGTAATTAGAAGTCCTTCTTTACACACGGCAGTATGAAACAGCGCTGAGGACGCTCGCTGAACTTGTTTGTCACGAAGACAATCAGTGCTGAAGGTGATCAGAATCCATCACACTTTAACGCGTCCTTAAAGCCTCTAATGGGAACTTAACAAATGCTCCTGGAACACATTTTGCTAGCAGAATTGATTTATTCTACTTAATTGGTGATTGCCTGCCAGCTATGTAATCTCATTAACGGGGATCTATACAGTGGGAAGACTCGATTCGATCGTTCACAGCAGCGGCGGCTGCAGACGGAGCGGCGGCGTCTCGCGGTGTCGACAGACAGCCGGCGTGAAAATGTTTCAGCGTTCCAGATGAAATGACGGGTGGAGGCCATGGTGCAGGTCTCAGGTGAACTCGGGTGAGTTCTGGAACTGTGGAGGGCAACAAGTGAGCTAAACCATCGAAACACGCAGCTCCACTGTCTCCACAAGTCTCTTCTGAAATTAAAATACACTTTTTTATTCTTGGTAGAAAGAAATGACATTTCAGCAAGGGGAATTTAACCTAAGAAGACCAGCTCCACCAGTCAGCAGAGAGTCTCCTCTGAGTCTGGTTCTGCAGGTTTTCTTCCTGGTACAGCAGTTGTTTCTTTCCTCTTGCTCATGTTGAATTGTTGGTTTTTCTGTAAAAGAGCCTTGAAATGATTGTTGTTTTCCGCCTTATAGAAATGAACGTGAGTTGAACTGAGCCGAGCCGCAGACACTCTCCAACGCTGCGACTGTTCCAAAACTTGGGGTGGAAAACATAAAATATGACGCACAGCAGACCGAGTCGGTGGAACATCTGCCGGGTGCGAGGCACGCTGACTCTGTGTTCACAGCAGCTGTCTGAGATAATTGTTGGCGCTGATCTGCAACCTGTCGCCGTGATGAGGCGGATTTTAACTGGAGGGACCTAAAGGCTCTTCAGACCACGCGCCTTGTTTTTAATCTTCTCTGGTGTAGATTCGGTGAGCCCCTGTGAATTGTTCCCTTTTTCAGTGGGTGGAGATGAGAAAAAAAAGAAAAAACACTGACAGGCTGCATCAGAGGCTTTCTTCGACGTGAAGGACACGACGTCCTTTAGGCTTTAAAGCTCTGACGAGACTGTTGCAGCGAAATACGACATCCCCAAAAGACAACAGCCGTGTACCTAAAAGTCAAAGCTGACAGCGTTTTCGTTCTGGAAGCAGAACATTGTCGCATTCAGGACGGATCTGTGGAGCAGTAAGACGTGAGATTAACCACAACAGCAGCAGGGAGGGACGGGAGGAGGCGGCTTTCTGACCCCACAACCACTGAGCTCGCTTCAGGAATCGCTGAGTCGTCGATCTCATCAGCCCATTTTGTGAGAGGTTTGTCAAAAAAGTGGCAATAGAAGGTGCTGCATCTTCTGTTTAAAGATATTTTATCTGCCACAAACAGAGAAAAACACACCCTAAATAAAGTTAAAGATGGTTTATATTGAATGACATTGACATTATTTCAGTTTCACGTTTGCCAATGACTCAAAATGTCTCAAAAGATGGAGAAATCGACTTTTCTCACATTTCTGATCACATTTCAAATCCAACGCTCTTGGTGAATGTTAATGATCATGTGTCCTGTTATAGTTCTACAGCAACCAGAAGTTTTGATATCTGGACACAAGGATCCTGATCCTGGTTGTCTGTCTCTGTTAGTCTTTTGGTTGTTGCAGACCTGTCCAGGATTTATCCTGTCCTCTTCCATAGTTTATCTGAAATTAGCTCCTGTGTCTCACAAACCTGATCAAGATGAATACCGTACAGAATATAGATGGATGGATCCCATTTTTAACCTATAGATGTTTTAGAGACGGGGAAGACACTGTCAGTCATGGATTTGTTCACTTTATTGATTTAAAACCAAATTTACTAACCATGCACCATCCATTTCAAAGTGAATTTGATAGAGCTCTCTGTGGTTTTCAGCAAAGTGTGGATCAGTGAATGTCCAACCCTTCAATTCAGCTTCATTTCAATCGTGCCAAATACAACAAAGCCATTTATCGGTCATTTACAGAGAAAAACCCAACAGTTCAGTTCCTCAGGAGCAAAGGAAAAGTGACGGTGGAAAGGAAAAACTCCCTCTTAAACGGAAAAAAACCTTTGCAGAACCAGGCTCAGAGGTGGCGGCTTTCTGATTTTCAAGCTCGGGTGAGGCCATAGAAAGAGAAAGAAAGGACAGGAGAGACAGATGGATTCGATGAATCAGCTCAGCAATGCTCCACTTGCTGCAAATGCACCAGAGCAGGAGGCTTCAGACCTCCAACCTCCTGCTCCAGACCACCAGCCTCGGGGGTCCTGGAGGGAGACCGAGGGGTGGAGGGTGTGAGAGAGACTACAGGAGGTGAGACTGCATAGACCAGAAGACACACTGGTGAAGGACACCCAGTAGTGAGAAGCGCTGAGTGAGAAAGCAGCGATGAGAAGCTGAGTGTTGGTGGTGGAGCCTGATGGAGCCATTCGGCTGCTCTCAGGCCTTCAGGTAGAAATGCCAAGCGGCTCAGCTTTGGGGCTTCTCGTGTTTAATGATGTTCTGTGGCTCTGATTAGTGTTTAACGCTGCTGACTGACTTGATGGCATCACTGCAAAGTGAAGAAGTGTCTTTTAAATACCTGATCCAGTCAGACTGAACCTGGTTTGAATCTGGTCTCTTTCAGTTTGACTCTGACTTGTGATGTTTGTTTCATATTGTTGATGGAGTCGACTGATGAAGGGTCTGTTTATGCAAACGCAACATTTCTGTTGCATTTTGGTATTTTACATGAAACAGGAGTTTGACTCACTGAATTCCATCTTTTTTAGAACAGCTCAGAAGATAGAGACTTTTCAAAAATTCTCTGATTCCATCATCATGTGAACCTGGAAATGTGCAACTGTAGTAAATAGTTCTGCTCATGCTCAGTAGACGGACACTAAGAACAACGTTTTCTTCCAGAGTGTTATGACTCCCAGTCCAGATTGTCCTGGTCCATATTCAGATAACAGACATCATTTTCAAAATGTTTCTTTGTAAACATGAAACTTTCCTGAAAGGAAAACACAGAAGAGATGTATTTTTCCTGGTAGTATCATCCACCACGGGTCTGACTCTGCTTTCCGGTCGTTTCGAGTCGTCTCGTTGCAGACTGCTTGTCCCGCCCTGATCGTTTTCATCTGTGTGTTTTCTGTGACAGCTTCTGTGTTGGTTCTCGTCTTCTCTGCCTGCTGAAGAACAGATGTTGTCTCAGTGAGTCCTCTTGCATGTTGTTGTGGTGTTGCCTGTTTCCTAATCACCGCCTGTCTGGGTTATTTTAAATGGTTCGTGAAATGACAGAGAGACTCTTCTTCCTCAATCTCACTTGACGTGTTTCACAAATATTGTGCTGTATTAATATTGCGAGCTGCAGACATGACGGCGTGTGCGATCTGAGAGCCATTCATCACAGCGGAACACTTGATGATGGGTTCAGTTTTCTCTGAGAGAAAACTGAAGGAAGAAGGAAGGAGACGGTTGGATTGGTGGCCTTGGATGACCGGCCCATCTCTGCTTGAGGAGAATCAAAGTTTCATCCGTCTTACCAGCTTCTGTGATGTGCTTCGTGTCCGCCTCCCGTCTCAGCGTTATAGTTTACCCAGCAGCCCACTGGAGCTGTAAACAAAGTACATGAGAACGAGTGCGATCATCTGACACAGGAGTGAGCTGTGTTGGTGTTAAAATGGAGACACGGAGCTGTTCTAGACTGATTCTGACCCTTCAGCCACAGCTTCACTGGACTCATGCAGCAGAGCTGTGAAAGAGGACGTCCAGGAGACCATCAGCCATTCAGCAGCATCATGAAACCAGTCTGTGAGTCAACCTACAGAGAACGACTCAACCCGAGCCCTCACTGGCACATCCTGACATCGATTTGATTGAATATCTGAATTCTGGGTTCCGTACCGGATCGATCTGCGTGGAAGCCTGACGGTACCGTGTACGGTGGAAACCGGCTGAATTAAGTCGAGAACATGACAGCTCGTCGCGGATTCTTTCAGTTCCTAATTAGCTTGCAGGATGTGACAGCGCCGGCGTTCCTCCACGTCGTCAACGTATACGCCGCAACGCAGCGATCTGTCAAGATCGCACTTCTCCTCCACTAGCTTGCTTGTCAACTTCACAAACACTACACCTGAAAACCATTTGGAGCTGTCTGTCAGCCGCGGAGACGCCTTCCTTCCACCTGAGAGGACGAACTCGGGGAAAACACGCCGTCCCTGTCACACTCCTCCCTTTCTTTTCCACTTGAAAAGTTTCAGCTAACGGCGGTTCGGATCCTAAAAATAGACGTGGAGCTCTCTCAGCTTGTGCTCGGATGAGACTCAGACTGGGAACAATGGATGTAAAGGGGACACCTGCTCGCCTGATACACCTCCTCCTCCTCCTCCTCCTCCTCCTCCTCCTCCCGCTGCTCTTCATCCTCCTCCTCTTCCATTACGATTCCGTTCAGGGCTTCGTCTCCGTGAGTAGGTTACCCATGCGTGTCATGGTGAAATCCAGTGAATGATAATGAACTAAGCAAATGTGTGTGTGGAAAGGAGGAGGAAGAGGACGAGGAGGAGGAGGATGAGGAGGGGAAGGAGGAGGAGGAGGAGGAGGAGGAGGGATGGATGGATAGGTGGATAGAGGGAGTGATTCAGCAAGCGCGCCTCCTCCTCCTCCTCGTCTTCCTCCTCCTCCTCCTCCTCCTCAGTGTGTCGGCTGGAAGGACGGCCCCTGTGCTCTGACACACACACACACACACACACACACACACACACCTCCACGATGTGTCACTACCCGTTCCACCTGCCTCCTCCCGTCATTCCCCGCTCGACGCTCCGTCTACCTACACTCTGCTCTCCCTCCCTCCCTCCCTCCCTCCCTCTCTCCCTCCATACATCCATCCTCCCTCGCCGTCTCTCTTTTCCCACGTCCTCCCGTAGCCGCTGTGTTCTCTCCACCCCTTCACTCACGTCCTCCACCCTCCCCTGCACCGTGTGTCACCGCTGCCGGGGAGACAGACTGAAAAATGCCCGGGCCGAGGACAGAGCCCAGACGGAGGGGAGAGTCAAAGGGGAGGAGGAGGAGATGCCTCCGTCCGCCACCGTGAGCCGGAGCCTTCTTTCATGGAATATCCCGGACGGGGACGGAGGACAGCAGCAGCGCTGAGGAGACGGGACGGCTCGGCTCGGCTCAGGACGGTACGCTCAATGGAAACACACAGCTGACATCGCTCCAACAACTTCAGCTCCTCTCTCCCTCTTGGCGTTTCTCTTTTGGGTTGTGCTCTCTCTCTCTCTCTCTCTCTCTCTCTCTCTCTCTCTCTCTCTCTCTCTCTCTCTCTCTCTCTCTCTCTCTCTCTCCCTCTCTCTCTCTCTCGTGTCCACAGGCTCTGTTTAGGACTTTGACTAATTGTGAAACTATTCTCTGGACTCAGGCGAATAAGAAACCTTCTATTCCCTGCATTTCTTTTTCATTCTAATTAATTCCCCCCTGTGCAGACCTCTCAAAGAGCCAACTCTCTCTCCCAGTGACTCCAGCTCTCCCTCTCTCTCTCTCCCTCGCTCTCTCTCTCTCTCCCTCTCTCTCTCCCTCTCTCTCTCTCTCTGTTTCTCCCTGCTCCTTCCATCTGTCTGCCTTTGAGAAGCAAATAATTGGATGTGGAGATTGGCTTCTCTGTGGCTCAGCCAGAGGATTGAGGCTGCACGGCACTTCACGCACACAAAAAACACAATTACACACACACACGCACGCACGCACACATAGCTCCAGGTGTGTGTGTGTCCTTGTTTGAATCGTCTTTTGTTGAAACGTCCAGTTTTAATATGTTTAACTGAACCCATAAAAGACCCCCAGAGCCAGCTTTGTGCTGCTTGAACACTTTTTGTTTCTTCAACACAACAAATAAAGCTTCGTAAGTCGTTGATAGAAAGAAGCAATCCGGCTCTTAAAACAGGGATGACTTTCACGTGTGGAAGAAAACACGTTTATTCCACTATAGAGAGGTTTAAAATGATTCACATGAGTAGGAATGAGCGGGTTGCTGATGTTATTTTACGTAATTTTAGCTCACAATTGATCAACTTGGTGCATTTTCCCAAATTTTCAACTATTGTCATCTAACTGTATGGTGCAGCAGGTCAAAGCTAATCTCAGCTGAGCAGATTTACAGACATCTTTGAGATAATTAGTAAAATTAGTCGTAAATATCATCAAAGAAAATAGTGATATTAGCAGTATACCGATGCTAAATGCAGTTTTCTCTCAGAATCCTTTAGTTTTTCTTGTAATTTGAGCAGGAGGTCAGTGGGAAACAGATCTGAGGAAGTTGCTAACGAGCGGAGTGAGTAGAAACTGAGAGAAATGGCGGGAGGAGGCAGACCGAGCAGCGCCGGCTTTTTGGAGAGATTAGCAGCAGAGGTATTTCCCCGGAGACACAGAAACAGAGAGGGACGAAGATGAAGTGGAGGCTTCTCACACACACACACACACACACACACACACACACACACACACACACACACACACACACACACACACACACACGCTTAGAAGGGACGTGAAGGACAGGAGAACTGAAGGGACTCTGCTTTAGAGCGAGCGTTTTTCCTTCATGTGCTGTATTTCATTATTCACTGTCTCCCTCCTTCTGCCTCTCTCTCTCCTCTTCACCTTCCCGCCCAACCACACATCCTCCTCCTCCTCCTCCTCCTCCTCCTCCTCCTCCTCTTCCTCCTCCTCCTCCTCCTCCTCCTCCTCCTCCTCCTCCTCCTCCTCCTGCCCAGCTCCTTCCAGTCCAGCTTCATTGTCCTCGTGCACCACCTCGCCGCTGGAGTGAGCGTGCACGCGTGTGCATGTGCGTCCGGGCAGGGACGGACGGGGGTGCAGTCGGTCACTTCTCCTGCACGGCGGCGGCGGCGGCGGCGGCGGCGGCGGGGAGGCAGAGCGCCGGGTTCCCCTCTGAGGTGAGCACCCAGCCTCCTTTCAGCACTTTTGTAGAGTTTGTAGAAGTGTGTGTTGCTTGATTTGGATCAAGGAGACAGAAATTGTGATCCAAAAGTTAAAAAAAGATGGAAAGTGTGTGTGTATGTGTGTGTGTTTGCATTAACAGGGGTGAGAGGTGGCTTTGGGATGGCTGTGAGTTTGGAATTTGAAATAAGGAATTGAGATTGTGTGTTAAACTGATACTGTGTGTTTGTTTGTGTGTGTATGTGTGTGTGTGTGTGTGTGTGTGTGTGTGTGTGTGTGTGTGTGTGTGTAGCCAGAGGCTGAGCTGGGCTCAGCCTGTACGTGCTCTGCTTATGAATTACTGGCCACAGTTTGAGCCTTATTAGATCACAATGAGGCTGCAAACACTCCTTCCTCTGGGACTTCTCTCACTTTTCCCTCTTTTCCCGCCTGATCCCGTCTCATTAGCTCGACGCCGAGTCTCCGCCAGGTCCCGCGTCCCAGCCCTCTCCTCCGCGCCCGTCTTTGTTGCTCCCTCGCTCTCTCGGTCCTTTCTTTCCTCTGTCACACACTCACATATACGCACATTCCACGGCAGATTTAAATATTTCCCGGCGGGGTTGTGAGGGTGAACAGAAATAGATCTAATTCTAAATCAGGACGGAGAGCCGGGCTCAGGCGGCGCTCGCTCCCTCCCTCCTCCCTCCCCCCTCCATCCCTCCCTCCCACCTGCCCGCTCCAGCAGCTACCACACTCCATAGGACGAGAAGAGAAGCTGAAAGACCGGCTGTAGACGCTCGCTGTAGAACGTCTGAGGACGACCTGGGTTTCACAGATGTAGAAGAAAGATTGTTTTTTTTTTGTATTCGATAGATTATCTCAGCTCCATATGAACCCCGTAAACTTGCCCCAAAGTTGGAGCGGCGTCGGCGACGCGTTCAGCGGTTTTGTTTTGTCACAGAAACTTGACTTGGGAGAGACGGTTTAAGCTGTATGGATTTGTCCGTTCTGCCTGGTGGCTGCTACAGTAGCTCGCTGCGGACGGATTAAGACTCTAAGACCAGAGTTAAGATAGAGATCTGCAGCTGATGAGGTTCTAGCCGTCCGCCTGCCGACCTGTCCGATGCCGCCGCGCTGATAGGATGGGTCACGGCCCGCCGAGCCGCCTCCGGCGAGTCCAGGAAGGACCCGGATAAGGGCCGCGGACTGTGTGTGTGTGTGTGTGTGTGTGTGTGTGTGTGTGTGTGTGTGTGTGTGTGTGTGTGTGTGTGTGTGTGTGTGCGCGCGCGGGGGATCGTGGAGGTGTTTGGCCAGGATAAGATGTGCTGAAGGCTGGATAAGCAGCACCTGGCTGTGGAGGGAAAATGAAAGATAAGAGCCCACAAAGAGCGGCGTGCGGAGGTGAGGGTGGGGGTCCGACATCCACCCACCGCCGGGACAGACGTCACGTCAAGGCGCCGCTCGTCTCCCACCTTCTTCCTCTTCTCTCCATCCGCTCGCTCTTTTTGACGATGAGCCGACAGCGTAGAACAAAAGAAGGCATAATACATGCAAACCCTCCTCTCTCTGCAGTCAGGAGGAGGAGGAGGAGGAGGAGGAGGAGGAAGAGGAGGTATGAGTAAGGCTTAACACGCAGGGCCATCGCAGTAATCAAGAGATATGGAAAACTAATCTGCAGTCAAGTTGTTGCTGACAACTTGTGAAGAGGAGTCACAGAAAGCTGCTGAACTCCAGGAAGCAGCTGACAGAGATAAATACAACACGAGAGATGAGATGTGAGTGAAAAGACGGCAGAAACACCAGGGTGACTGTTTCTGATGCTCGATACGGAATTCGCTCTTCATGCTAGCATAGACACTACCCTGCCCCTCCACCGGGGGGCAGCTCTGAGTCAGCAGGACGGAGTAGCAAACACTCTCCGGGTTACTCGATTGTAATAACGTATATTTGAGGAGGAGAATGAAACAGGCGGGGTTGTGGTTGGAGCTCCGTGAAGCTGTTCGCTACGCCATGTTTGTAGGATGGAGAATTATTTTCTCCGGTTTTATCAGTGAGCATAAATATTGATTATCCACCAAATAGTTCAAAAATTCATCCATGTTTCTTCTTCTTCGTGTGTCCGTCAGTCAGCTGCACTCGGTGACAGCACTGCCCTCTTATGGTGACTGGTTGTACTGCTCTCTGTTGGTCGGTTAGCTTCCAGACAACGGACAGAAATAATGATTAAATGTAGGAATGAAGGGCTCATTTCTACATGTTTATCCAATTTACGCATGAAAACGTGTGTGTCCGTTTTGATTCAGAGTACGTGTCGTGGATGCCCTCATACTTCGGTGGCATGAGTGTTATGCTGCCCCTCCACCAGGGGGCAGCTCTGAGTCAAGGTTCTCTTCGTAGAGTGTTGAGATCAAACAAACAGATCTAAGGTTATCTGACGGGCGTGAAGAGTCTCCAGGTCCTCCGCAGCTTCGGCTCTCATTTTCAGCTTCAGAACACATGACGAGAGCAGCAGTGTGACGTTATCATCGTGCCAAGAAAACAGTGAAATGAAGAGCTTGCTCTTGTCTGGTCAGCGTGTGATTCACACCCCGGCGTTTAACAACTGCTAGCAAGGATTATTTACCGAGGCGTGACTTCTCCTCAGTGTTTACCAATCTCCACAGCCTTTCAGGCTTTGGCGTTAGAAGTGAGCCACGAGAGCTCCGAGCTGCCGTGTGAGACCCGGAGGTGTTTGGGGATCAGCGCTTCCTGCAGCTCGGCTTCTTCATCAGTATCGACGCTCTCCTGTCATCGACGCCGCTCACACTGCCAACGCTGCTAATTCCTCTGATTCTCAGTTTAATGCTGAGTGTTGACTGTTTTAATCAGTCCGTTACTAACAGACATGCTCTCGATACACTTCAAAATAAAAGCATTTTGCTTGTTGAAATGTTGCTTGTTAAGTTTGGGCTTTAAGTTATCGTATTCAGTTGACAGTGTGCTCACAACCACTGAATATATAATACATAAAAATAGATACAGAGGAAGGTGGAGTTCAAGTTTTTTTTAGATACGGAAAAATATTTATTGCTGTTATGAAATAGATTAACTACTGAAAATAAATAAATGTCTCATTTTAATTGAAGCAAACATTTCTTCTGACTAATTATAACCCTCCAAATTAAACCTCTTTCACAACCTCCAACATAAAGCACATCTTCATTGGTGTGGCTGTTTTGATCCTGTTTCCCTTCTAAACACTCTAGATACTTAAAGTCATGTTGAATGAATGAATGACAGATTAAACAGTCCTCATGGAGCTGATCAATTTCAAACTCATCAACGTCTACGTAATCCACCCGGCTCACTTAAAACCGGCCATCTTTAATCTTTTACCTTTGACCTTTGATCTGTGTGAATGAGTGGATTTCAGGCTAAAGCATGTTGTTAATATCAGATGTACCGTAAAACCAAAAATGATCAAAAATGAATTTTTTTAGCCAACATTTATTGTAGAGGTTTGAGCGAGCTGATAGCGGCGCTAAATTAACCTAGCATACAGCAAATCATGCTGAAGTTGTTCCAGTCTTTAGCAGGATCGTCAGATGAAACGACTCCAGCTAACAATGTAGAACTCTAACATATAGAAATTTAAGTTCATTTACCAACTTGGGGAACTTTGCTTTTTGAAATATGACTTCTGTACCGTCAGCAGTAATTTTGTGTGTTTTCTGATTTCAAATGACTCAGATACACTGAAATTTCAGGAGTCGTTGTAAAGCGGTTATTAGCAAAGCTGCTAATAGCTCAAGCCATAAATGCAAGACTTGAACTCGTTACTTGTTGTATCCTGACCTGTCGTACTGCAGAGTGAATCCATTTAGCTATTTTGTACCCCACACGGACAACTGCAGCTCATCTCTACCACTTATACTGATGAACCTGAGTTATTCTAGCAGTTTCTGTTTAGCTCTAAAAAGAGAAAGAGCACTGTTATTGAGGAACAACTCCCTCGTTTCACTAGCATCCCGCAGTTCTGGTTTACAGCGTCACATTGATGCTAATTAGCAGATATGGAGGTCACCGCGGATTGACTCCAGAAGAAAAGGCCCAGTAATTGTGTTTACGTGTGGTTTTAGCGGGGCGGATGATGGGTGGATGCTGGGATTACACATCGCCGGCTCCCTTTTGGCCGTCCGCGCTCATGTCTGCCGACGAGATAATTAATGGTTGCTGAGTATTACTCATATTAGAGGCCTCCACACGCAGCGATCACACCCGGCCGGCGGATTTCAGCTGCTGTAATTAAAGAAGCGTTAGCAGGGAGTGAATAAAACATGCATCAATCCCTCTTCCCTTCATCTGAACCCCCCCCACCCCCACCGCCACCCCACCCGCCTCCTCCCAGCCTCTCTTCATTCACACATCCACATCTTCCTCATTTTCTCCCTTGTTTTTCTGCCCTGCTTTCTCCTCTTCCTCCACCTCTCCCCTCGTTTCCTCCTGCTCCATCCTCCACCCTTCCCTCCGGAGATGAAGCAGTGGTGGGGGTGGGTGTGTGTGTGTGTGTGTGTGTGTGTGTGGAGCGCACACACTCCGGTCTGTGTCGACGCCGCAGGTGCTGCATGGAGATAAATGAGCCGTCATTAGCCAATCAGGTCAGCCGGTGGGAGGGCGATGGAGTAGCGGAGCGGGATGGGCTGGTGGAGGTCAGAGCTGCGACGGGGGGGTGGGGGGGGGGGGGGGGGGGGGGGTGGATGCTGAGGAGGAGGATTTCCTGATTAGATCTGAGCTCAAACTTTTCTCGCTCCCTGTTTTTCTCTGTTTTCTCCTCTGGGGAAGCGGAGGAGTGCTGGAGATTGTTGCGCTGCCCTTCTGAGCTCTAATTGTCGTCTATCTCCGGAGCTGTTGTCCGTCGGCCGACTCCAGACGGTCAAGGAGACGGAGGTTAAGGAGAACGAGGTGGTTTGGGAGTCTGGTTCCATCGGGGGGGAGAATACAGACGTCTCATTCCTGCTTTTTTCTTCTTCCTATAAGTTCTTCAGGTACCTCTCCAGGGAGACGCCAATGAAACCAATTAGATGGCATATATTCTCATTACAGCAGCATAATCAATCAGTGTGTGTGTGTGAGCGCGAGTGTGTGTGAGTGTGTGCCCTCTTTACATTTACACTTGGGCTAATGCGAATGGATTTCTGGACCAACGTGAAGCTGGGAATGAGGAGAGTCAACCATTAACCCAGCAGAAAAAGCTAATCTCTCTCTCTCTGTGCTCCCTCTATCTATGAGTGTGTGTGCGTGTGCGTGTGCGTGTGCGTGTGTGTGTGTGTGGTGGGGGGTGGGGGCTTCAGGATGGCCGCTGGCTGTCTTTGATCACTAATCCTTTCACTGGCCTGACTTTCCGTCCCTCGTTCGGTCTTTTTTCTCTTCCTCTGCCCATCTCGCCGCTCGCCTCTCATCTCCTCGCTCGTTGCCATGTCTGCATTGTGAGCAGCTTACAGGCGGATATCTGGGGCAGGGTGCCCTCTCTCCGCCGCCGCCCCCCCCACCGCTTCACCGCTCTCTGGTTTCTGCGGCTTTGATCAGGCGTGTTTTCGGTTGGTCTGAATGGAAGTGGAGGGACTCTGCGCTCGGTCCTCTCCTGCTCTCCGGAGCTGAAAGCCTCCTGCTGTCGCCTGACTTCTGTTCTGAAGCGGCGCTGCCATCCACGTCTGCACTTCCAAAGGCTGTGGACCTCATTAACACAGGTGGAAATGCCAATAGACTTCAAAATAAAAGCATTGGAGAAAGTTCCAGTACCTGGTTTTCACCTCCGAACAGCTGAATCCTCTGTCAGAGCTGTTCCACGTTCCAGATCACCCATCAAAATGGTTAGCGACGTACCGATGAATCGAGAGACTGATAGAAATCAATACAAACGAGTGACGAATTAAATGAGTGGATTAAAAAAATGCATCAGAAGATGAATTCTAGTTTGAAGGCTTCCCTTCCCTGATAACAGTCCCTCCTCGCTACGCTCGGAGCGGCGAGACGATCGGTGCGGACGACTTAAAACTTCCATCTGTGGCCTCAGGAGATTTCAAATTAAAGTGCGGCAGCATTTCGGCTTTCTGACATTGGAAAATGAAAATAATGAGAAAATAAAGTACAACACCAGAACAATCTGCCGATGCTGCAATTAGCCTTTGATTGTTTATTGATGAGATTTTTTTCAAAGGTTTTGTTTGTTTGATTTTTGTTCAGACAAAATATGTCTCAAGTTATTTTCTTACAAAGAAAAGTAGATCAGCTTCAGTCGGAGCCTCCAGTCACTTCCTGTACCTACCGCAGGATTAAAAACTACTTTCACTCAGTTTTTATTCGGGTGTTGAAAAGAAGAATTAAAAATATAGTATCAGATTCAACATAAATATGAAAAAAATTTCAGCCACAATTTATTTTAGCAATAAAAATTGTGAAAAAATCGCATCGCGGACAAATCGCCTTGGACCGTGAGCCCAGTGGTTTGGAGATGGAGGCTTCTTGGTGGCGGATGGCAGCCGCTCAGTGCTACAACTTTACTTGATTTTGAACCAAAAGATGTGCAGAATTTGAGTCGTGGAGTGAAATGTGAACAGATTTGTTTAATCTTTCTCGGTATCTCACACAAACGATGTTGGAGGAAACCAGTGTCGTAGCTGATCTGCTAACTGCAGGCGTTTGTTCCTCATGTTCATAGACTGATGTAAAGGGTCGTTAGTAACAGCAGGAGTGTGTGTAAATTCATAAATGGATCCTGAGCTGACGTATGGTTGTTAGATTGCTCTGGAGAAGTGATGATATCTGATCTATTTATTTTTTGAGCGTTCTGATGAACCGCTGTGGCGTCCGGACACAATCCGCCTGCCTGGAGCTGCAGTGTTCTGCTGTTTACACAGTCAGCATTTTCACAAAGCTCCACTTCTGGAGTCGTTTTCAGAAAGTCGGGTTTTCTGTAACTCAAAGTACCGTTGTCGTGTAAACAGAATCCCAAAACACAAAGAGACTCTAAAACCTGGTGTTAGCACGGCCTGAACCGCTGAGCCACGGGCGTCTCTTGTGAGAACATGAACATTTAGCAGCTGCCGAGTTTCACCCACCGCTAGTCTCTTTGGAACTCTCCGTATTTGTTTCCCGTTCTGTCTCTTTGGAACCAGTTTGCCTCCCTCTGTGAGAACTGAGCCTCCTCATCTTCAGTTCTTGCTCTGCAGATCCTCAGGAGTGAGTCCAGCCACCTCGGTCTGCTGGATGCTCATGAAAAGTTAGCGTTCTCTGAAGAAGACAGTTTTGCTGGAGTGAGCGCCCGTCTTCATTTAGCAGTCTCTTCCCATCCTGCTCTTCTTTCTCCTCCCTGTCTTTTGCTTTTTCGCTCTCGCTCGCTCTTCTGAGATGTCTGTGACCTTTCTGTCCTCCCTTCTCTTCTGTTTCCAGTCGCTTGCTATCGTTTTTTTTTTTTTTCCCTTCCCGTCCTCTCAGTTTCAGGTAATCTGTCCAGCCAGCTGAGGCGAGAAATCTCTCGACTGCAGTGCACGTAGAGGAGCACCCTCCCTCCCTCGCTCCCTCCCTCCCTCCCTCCCTCGCTCTCTCTCACTCAGGGCTCATCCCATGCTTTACAGCATCATTAATCGAGCACCTTCATAACTCTGAAATGAGGCGCTGGGTAGCTGGCCAGACAGCAGTGGTGCTACTGAGACGCTGTAATCTCCTTGCTCTCTGCGCAGGTCTGGTTCAGCCTGACACCCCACCGGGAGCCTGGAGGTTATAATTACCGTACCTCCAGCAGACCCTGGCAGCTCCTCCGTGGTCCAGACAGCTCAAAGACATCAAACCTAAAGAAATGATTTCAGGCAGTTTGCTCATTACTTCGATATTTGAAAGCAGTCATTGATCGTGTCGTAAGTATTTTATTGTGTCAAACTCGAGATCTTCCCACACCGTCTAAGAAAAAGTTCAAGTTCAGTGTAAGCGGCAGAAATAACCCATGGTTATGGACACTTGTCAGATCACCACTGGCAGGTGACAGTGAGAACAGCCATTCAGCCGGTAAGTGGTTGGGACACACTGAGCAGCAAGTGAACATTTTTTCACTCAAAGTTGATGTTGGAAACAGAAAACTGGTCAGCAGAAGGATTAGAGCCAAACTGTGATTTCTGCAACTGAGTTAATCCTCAAAACTACAGTTGTGAGTATCTGACAGAAGGAGTCTAAAGAAAAACAAGCGCTCATCCATCCATTGTGCTCGGCATGGAGAGTGAAGGTTTGGCCGTTGGTGGGTGAGTTGTCTGTTTCAGCTTTGTGGTGGAATTTCGGACTCTTCCACAAACCTACAGCAGGCTGGATGTGAACCCATCTCACTGTAAAGCTCATCTCACTTTCCTCTAGCATCGCACGTTACCGTGGTCTGTGCAACCAAAACAGTGGCGATCCCTCCCGGAGCCGCTAACCTGCAGCGGGAAGCGTTCAGACGCTAACCGTCCTGGCCGTGCTTTTTGAGATCTGCAGAGGCAGAGTTTGACCAGATTGGATGTAACCGTGATGCCAGGAATCAAAAATGTATTTCAGAGAAGGAGTCAGTCAGGCAAGAAGTCAGGGAATCAATACAAACCCAGTATTAGCACGTCTGGCTAAGAAGCTTCATGAAAAAAAAAAAAATCAACTTTCAATCCTGCTATCAATTTAAAAGTGATGTGCCTTGTTTACACAGTCAATACAGTATTTCTAACTTGAAACTATAAGTGCGTTCTTTTATTTATCAGACGTCTCTCTCAGAGGTTGGTCCAACCGAAGGTAATCCATACTGCTCTGAGATGACACAGCATTCATGCTGCCTGAGGCGTTTATCATGTTACTGCGTCACTGAGTTCAGTCTCTCATAAAACCAACAGACCATACCTGTTCACTCACACTGCTCAGATTTCAGTCCGAAATAAAGATTAATTCTAGTTTATGTTAGTTTTGAAACTATCATTTCTAAAGTCCGTGAAGACTTATCAACAACATATCACAAAATGAACAGCATCAAGTCTTTGACGTTACCATGTGAAAGCGTTTACAGTGTTATTTAGACTATTTTAAAGCTTCGCACATTTTCTGTGGTTTATCTGTTGCTGAGCCACACATAAGTAAAATGCTAATTATTTGCTGGCATCAAATCTATTTATAAGAGCAGCTATGTAAATCTGAGGTTCAGTTCAGCTCTTTCCTCCCTGATTTATTCCACTTCCCAAACAGAAGAGAACAGAGTTTAGATCCATCCGAGTTGAGGAAGTTCAACAAGCCTGGTTCAGGAGCTGCAGATCCTCCACAGGCACCGAGCCAAGGTACTTAGCCCTGATAGAAACAGGGCTCGCACTTGCTTCAGTTCCCAAGATATTTCTGGAAGTTTGTTGGACAGTTTGGAAAGCTTGTGGGCATGCTGGGCCTGGATCTGCTGGCGTAGAGAAGCGGATGATTAAGAGGTCCGGCGCCGCTGCTGTGAGGTGCCCTCCGTCCACACCGCATGATTGATTGATACAATTTTTCACGGTATGAAAGCTGAGATAAATCACCCTCCCTCACTCCCGACAGAAACACTTGTGTGCCCAGAGTACAAGAAGCCCGATAAAAACTAACAGTTGGAGAATACTTAGCATATTTTTTGGGGGATTTTTTTTCAACAGCGATTCTTAAAAATGTGCTTTTCTGATGACTTCCACATTCGACCTGAATGAGATCGTTTCATTTGCATCGAGAGCGGATCTTTAATGGGGGAACTTTAAATAATGCATGTGCAGTTTCACCAAATGAGCCGCATCCCTGGCCCACTAATTTTCATGCAAATGCCTTTTGCTCGCAAGTATCAGCGGAGAGGGGGGGGGGGGGGGGGGGGGGGGGGGGGGTTACCTCAAACCTCAGGTGAGCAGAGCGGAGACGTCCGGGAGAGAGGGCGGACACATCCAGGCACAGGTGGAGAGGGGGTGTGTGTGTGTGTGTGTGTGTGTGTGTGTGTGCACTGGAGCCGGGCAGGATGGGTGGACAAGCACAAAGCCGTGGCCTGTGGAGGAGAGAGAAAGCTCCTGTGTGCTGCCGAGTCAATAGGCTCTTTGTTCGGCGGGCCTGGGAGACAGTTAGCTACGAGGACAGACTGAGCCTCCAAACACACCGCGGTGTACCTGTACACACACACACACACACACACACACACACACACACACACACACACACACACACACACACATACACATACCCATGCCTGAGAGGACGTCATTTAATCTCCAGCGTTCCTTTCCAACCTTATCGGTTTAGCCTTTTGCGAGACGTATATGCATCTTTCCCTCCCTTCAGCTCTCCGTCTTTGTGTCGGAACAACAGAGGCTGTTTCCTTTGCTTTTTTCTGTGTTTTTTTTTTCTTTTCTTTTTTCCAGCCCTGTTGCTTATCTGAGCTGGGCGGGAGATCTTGGTGGCGTGGGGCGGCCGGGGGGGGGGGTCAGGTGGGAGTTTCTACCTGAGGACCGGACAGAGGACATTTTGTGTCGGACATGGGAAGCAGAGAGAGGAGGAGGGGGAGGAATGCAGAAGACTCGGGTGAAGGCTTTGTCCAGGTCTCAGAAAACAAGAAGACGGGACTTGTGCCGGCTTAGTGATGGCGAGGCCCGGGCCCTAACGCCGACAAGATGATGAAGAAACAGGAGATGGATGGAGGAGCATCCGGAAAACGGTTCATCTGCAGCCTCGCTTTGAGGAAACTCTGACTAATGCGGGACGTAAGTAAAGAAAAATCTGCAGGCATTCCTCTCATTTTTTATGCTTTTTAGTGAGTAATATGTGATTCTGTTAGATGTAATATGCCTCCACTCCGGTGCCCACTGCGTTTAATGACCTAAAAAAGCTGCGTATGAAAGCAGGAGCTGCGGGAGGATATTTGAGGCCAAGTGAAACTTGTGCTTTCTACGCCGGTTAGCGAGCGTTTCGGAGAGGCTGATGGGAAATGATCTGGACGGGAGGTTTCTTGGTGGCTACTTATGCTCCATGAGAAGCAGTCGGGCAGGTGTCAGGGTGAATCACGCTCAGGTTCGCGGCCGGGTCGCGGTACGAAGGCGTGTCGCTGCGCGCGTCCGACGGCGCGCTCGCCATAAATAATGGATAAAGGTCTAATAAGCTTTCTGCGGAACGTCTCTGGGCTATTGACCATTGGGATCAGCATTAGGATTCTGTCACTCAAAGTCAAAGGCACAACGCTCAGCTTATCTACGCTCCGTGCACACACCCGTGGGCGCGCACGCTCCTGCAAACACCGATCGCCTTATCTCGTCGTCCAAACAAGAAGATAACAAATAAACCACATTGTCTGTTTCCACAGAGGATCTCGATAAGACAAAGCAGCTTACACACACGGACAAACATGCACACATGCATTCAGAAATATATATATATGAACAGATATACATGTTTATGCTAACCCTCGCAAGTATGCAGAGCGGGTTTTCACAAGGACGAGGTTGAAATAGAGGGATTAGAGCAGACTTTGACATTAATCCCACCTGCTCCAGACTCGCTCGCTCTCTGAGTGCCCCTCTGGCTTCATTCTGCAGCCCGGCTCGCTTTATCTCTCCTTCCTCCTTATCGCGACGTGCCTTTCCAGCCCTCTGACTTTCCCATTCCCAAGCCTGTTGCTGGAGAAGCTTCATGAAAACAGCGGCGGGCGGAGGGGGGGTCTAATCCAAACTGCAAAGTGGCTCTTTGTTTATCAGGTTAAGGAGGATCATCCACGTGGCAGCTGACCTCAGTTTTATACGTGTTGTTTATGCAGAGGATGGTAAAAGGCAACCTGAGTCGTTTTTTTTAAATGCTGCTAGAGAGCAGATCATCAGCCTCAGCCGTTTTTTTTTTTTTTTTTAAGTCGGAGATTTCTTGAAGGGGATCGATTGGTGAAAAGGTGGAAACGTTGAATGTTGATGTGAAGGAAGTGATGACATTCGTCAATAACAACAGATGAAATGCTGAAAGCCAAAAGATTTGAAGTTTTAGATGACAAAAATGAAGCTTCTGGACTCTTGGTGGTAAACAGCTTTAAAGAACTAAAAAGAAAAAAACATCATTTTTACTCAATTTAGCTGTGAATGTTTGTCATGTATTTCAGATTGTCATTATTTCTTTGGAATTGTGGGATTATAAACTATGATATCAACACGTTGAATATCTTTAATGAAAAAGGGAAGTTGAATGATCATTTCTACAACAGGAAACAAGCAGACAGAACTAATCACTGATAGAAAAGATAAACTTGTAAACAACAGCTTCCAGAAGCTGAAACGGCCTGACTGGAAGAAGAGCACTGCTGCTGTTACTGTACGGGGATTCTGGGAGGGATCAAACCCATCGAGGCGTAAACGTCTTGCCGATCAAACAGTCAGTGATCCTGAGGAAAAAGGTCATTTCGGTCCATCTCTCCTTCTGAGAGGCTCAGCCATGATCCAACATGGAGTACCAGGCCGTGGTGAGCTGTTTCCACAAAGCTCCACCTTCTGAGAGGCTCCGAGCGTCGTCGTCATGCAAACGGACACCACCCAAAACACAGGAGAAGTTTTGTGTTTTCTCTTGGAATCGTTGCTGTGAGAACAGGCTTTCAGGACCGACGCTCCATCCTCTGCAGTTTACAGCATCAGCTCACGTTTTCTCTTCCACCGTCGGGAGATTCCAGCGGTATCAGAGGGTAACGAACATTTTCACCGGTAAACTCAGGTGGCGCTGTTCTGGGATCGCTCTCTTGGACGCTGCCAGAGTGAATATAGTAACTCTGCTTTTTTTAGAAGTCAGGTACACAGGATCTCATATTTATTTACTTGCTGCTGCCCAAGACAAAAAAAAAAAAAAAAAAAATCAGAAGAAGAAATCATTTTTCTGAGCAACTCGAATAAAAGCTAGGAGGTAAATAGTGCATGTTTGAAAGTCTTTTGTTGACGTGACCACAGGAAAGACACTCAAAGCTGCCAACCTCATTCAGCCAGCCCAAAGCAGTCGATCATTCTCTGAGCATGGTTCAACAGTAATTGAATATTGAGGAAAATGAGAGAGCCATGAGTAAGATTAACAAGTCCTCTGCTCAGTTTTGAGCTGGAATTTCTTTCCCTTTCTTTACCTCCGTTTCCCCGCTAATCCAACGTGAGCGTTCCTTCTCTGGGATCCGTGAAGTCTCCATCCGAGGCCATAATAAAGCTGTAATTGCAGGACTTAGTGCTTGTTAGAGCTGCCCGAGCCAATTAACCATCCAGTGATAGGGATTCTTGGGTGTATCGCTGCCTGGAACTGAATAATTTACAAGCCAAACTTTTATCACAGTATTAAATAATTCAACTTTATTACTGATCTTCTCCTTTTTTCTTTTTTTTTTTTCGTCAGTCAGTACCCCGAAACAAAACTTACCCACACATTTACACGGGAGTAACCCCAGCCTGGATCCCACCGCGGCGTGTTGGCTCCGTGGCGGCTCTCCTCGCGGCCCGTGGCTTTCCTCATTCGCTGTGTGTATTTGTGTTCGCACGTGGGCCGCCGAGCCTCCCCCTCTGTTAACGTTGACTCATCCATTTTCAGCCGGTTAATAATTCAGAGGGTCCGCCGGCTGTGTTCTCATCCCTCTCATCTCCGCGCGCCAAAAAGACACCCCGGGAAATTAACACACTCCGACCCGAGCGAGACGCCGCCTCAGCCCGGCGGCGGTGGCGAGCGTGGGATGGGTGGGATGGGGGGGATGGGGGGGTGAGACCGGAGGACGGGGGAGGCCGAGGATCGGCGGATACACGGTGGAGAGCGGAGCTGTAAATCCTCCGCGGGGCCGTGTAAGCTGCCTGACAAGCCGCAGGTGTTTCAGGCTGGGCGTGGGGAGTGCGAGGGAGGCTTCATCACGGGGCGGGGGGGGGCGGGGCGGGCGACCCGGCTCCTGCTACCCGGCACCGGACTGGCCTCGCTGCTGTGTTTTATGGCTTTCTATTCCTATGTGATTTTCTCTTGGCATGTCACATAGGGTCTAAAGCCATTGGGTACAGAGTGGGAGATCTGCTGACCAGGATTAGACGGATATGAGCAGCGGCAGGGAAGGTGTGAGAGACGAGCACATGGGGGTGTAATAGTGCATCCACACACACACACACACACACACACACACACACACACACTCCACTGCATGGCCCCGGGCATTTTCGTCTCTGCTTGCAGGCAGCCCTGAGCCCAGCTCAGTTAATTGCCCCCGTATGAGACATTCCCTGAAGCCACACACACACACGCATGAATACACACACTTTATATTTGGTCTGTGCCTGTGTTTTTGTCACCCACTCTCTCCACACACACACACACACACACACCAGTGTACACTCGCCGGCCCGGGCCGGCTGCTGCTGACTCAGGTCGGTATTTAATGAAGCTCTCAGTTTCACCTCACGTCTCCTAATCTCAGCGCTCATTTGTGATTGGCTGCCAGCACGCCGGCAAAAACTGTTAACGCTGGGAGTTTAGTGAGCCTCAAGACTACTCTGGGTGTGTGTGTGTGTGTGTGTGTGTGTGTGTGTGTGTGTGTGTGTGTGTGTGTGTGTGTGTGTTTTCAGAGAACGGTGGGATCAGAGAGAGAGAGGGTAGCTTAGAGTGCAGATGTAGAATATAAAGGAGTTTTCCTCCGTTCAGAGTGACAGCGCTCAATACACCGCCAGGCCAGTGTGTGTGTGTGTGTGTGTGTGTGTGTGTGTGTGTGTGTGTGTGACCGACCTATTGACTGATCTGCAGTAACTTTCTCCACGTTGAGTTTGTGGCTGAGGGCGTTTTAAGGCCGCCACACGCCGACGACACCCCGCTCTGAGGAGTCTATCGACAGCTGTCTTCACCGCATCGCGCCGGGTTTCCAGCTTTAGGTCTGATGTTCGTGATGATTAATCTCACACAGTTAAGATATGAAGCCACATTTGAGACGCAATGAGAGTCTCACATACAGTTCCACGAGTACCACTCAGATGTATTAAGACAGCATTTTTATCTGTTTTAGTACAAAGAGGAATTATGATATTAAAAACATGTAAATTTATTTCAATGTATTTTGATAAAGTCTTGAACATGTTGAATCTTTTAAAGAAAAACATGCTACTTCAAAATGTTGCTTTTAAAGATGCCTTCAGGTTAAAAAACACAACAAACCTTCCAAAAAACATGTTTTCCCAGTGCGCTTCCTCTTCTTTATTTGCATTTTTTTTTATCTGCATTTGAAAGTGGAAGTAATGATTCAGGATTGTGTTATAGGGGTCAGCGCTGGTGAAAAGCCTGTTGCGTCTCAGTTTGTGGATTTTTGCAGCACTCAGAATATGTGTTCGCAAATTCACCCTCACAGGGATGCTCTAATGCTAACGCTGTGTGCATTAGCGTCAGAGCAAAGAGGGCTAGCTAAAATGGAGCTAGTTTATGAATGATTTCTCACACTGATATATTTCCCCAACAGAAGTTTCTTTTCCTGAAAAGTGAAGTCAGTTTTGTCATTTTTACCTGCTGACAGGTCCTGACAGTCCTGACTGGACTGGACCTTCTTCTGGCCCAGATTTGGCCATCGAGCCATATGTTTGAGACCTCTGCTGTGAAGTTTGTACAGTGATGTTCAGATCTCGTTCTGGCAGTAATTTGTTTGTCTCAGGAACCATTCACACATTTCAAGTGAAAACGCTTCATTTTTGAGTTTTCGTTTCAGAAAAGTTTCTTGTTTTGAAAACAAAGTTCATTTCCAAGGATACGGAATTAGAGCATATTCAAAAGTTCCACCTTGGATCCCATTTTGAAAAAGATGCATTTTCAGCAGCTCTGAGCACCACTGTGGTGTAATCAGAAATCCAAAACCCAAGAGTTTCTATTTTAACTTAAAAATGTAAATGTTCCGTGGTGTGTGGTGGAAGCGTCTTCCTCTGAAAAGTGTTGGTATCTACACTGCTACAGCACAGCCCAAAGCACTCTGCATTATCACATTCCCCCATTCACACACCATGCAATCCATCCACTGGGAGCAGTTAGGGGTTCAGTCTCTTGCCCAAGGGCATTTCGGCATATGGGCGGGGATGGAGAGTTAAACCAGCAACCTCCCAATTGCAAGACAAGCAACCTCCCAACTGAGCCACAGCCGCCCCAGAATCACAAGATAAATATCTATAATCAACATGGCAATTTTCATCCAGTTTTCATTTTATAAAACTGCCGTTGGAAAAATGTGTCATTTACACTTAAAATACATAAATACTTTTCCTAAAATGGCCGTTTTATTGTCTTCAGTTCAGCCGTCTTTCCGTAAAAGCTCTGCAAGTATAAAATATACGAGTTAGTGTCCAGAAAGTGATGGCGATGGCTGACTCACTCAGAAAACCATCCTCACAACTGGATTCATCTGGATTCAGCTTTGACTTTCTTGCTTCTTGACTGCTGCTGCGTGTTGACCTATTGGTGTTGACCTGCCATTGTGGCGGCCATCTTGGATGGGTCCCTTCTTCTTACCCGGTCCATTCAGCAAGAACAACTTTACACAATGAAAACAATCCCACCTGAGTCCAGTGAATTTTTAACCTTTCTTGTGTTGTTTTGTTAGAGTAGGCAGGCGGTCGTGATCCAGGATGCTTTTGACTGTGTAAAATGTGGACTTTCATAGTAAAATGCTGAACGGAGATGGTTTGTTAACCATTCAGGTTACATTGTAACTCTTTACCAGACACCCCGTTACCACACCTCCAGAGTGGGACCTGTATAAATTGTATATATACATTGCATATATGCCACAAAACCACAAAAGTTTGATTGAGGTTATTTATCCATCTTCACAAACGAAACAATGTTTGATGCTAGAAGAAAAAAAAAAAGACTGTTTTCACAGCTTCTGTGTGTGTTTGCTGGCACTCTGAGTTATTTTGTCAACGTGGTGAAGCCGTAGCTTGTGAAACACAGACACAAAAACATCAAATTACGATTCTTGATTCCAAACTGTGTTTCTTTCAATGAGGCCCGTGAGCAAACCAGCCGTGGTTATTAGCCCGCTAATCACTCCAAGAGCATTCAGGACAGTCACTTTGAAAAGTCTTCAAGTCAGCAGGGAGAAAAAAAAATTAAAAATAAAAATCTTGTTGGACAGAAGTTATTCTCAGTTTTCAGCTTTCGTGGTTGATGCTAGCAGTAACTAACAGGTAACAGTAACAGGTCTAGAGTAGTTTCATCTGGTTGACGGCTGTGTTAGCATTCAGCGAGTTGTCATGTTAAAGGTTAAAAATGGCCAAACGACCAAAACTGTTGTCCAGTTTAGCTTGTGGGAGTTGATTTATTGTGACCTGTTATTACAACCATCTTCCTGTGTCTTGCTGAGCAGAGACTCATCCAATATGGCGGCGATGTTGAACCATTAGCAGTATATTAAAGACGGGTGTTTTAAAATCCCGTTTAGAGGATTTGAGCAGGACGTGTCCATATGTAACATTGGAAACGGGATATAAATGTGATTGGTCCGGCTTGTCACATGACCGCCTCACGGGGACAGAGGAGGTGCTGTGATAGAGCGATTTATGCAAAACTTTAACTCATGAAATAAAATCAACAGATGATTGATGTGAAAAACAGATATATGGAAGCTAGTCCAGTACATGTTCTGAACCCGGGCGCTTTATATGTTTATTTCACTCTGAAATTCAACATTTTGAATGGGTTCCAATGAGACCCGGGCTCTTTTTGAAACCAACATCATCGCCCCCTGCTGGAATTACAGCTCTTCTGCAGGGATTCATTTTTCATGTGTTGAACATATTAAATGTCAATCAACTTTGGTGTATAAGATGGCAGTGGCTCTGTCTGTACTTCCTTTCTCACTTTCTTCTTCTCTGGAAGAAACAGGGTTGAGTCCACCACTGACATCTGGTGACCAAATGGGGAAAGCTGTTTTATTCAGCTTTGAGAAAGTTTTTTTTTGTTTGTTTTTGTATGTGTGTGTGTGTGTGTGTGTGTGTGTGTGAGTCATTCGAAAAAAATATGGCTCAGTTAAAGCTAGGGAAGGCGATGTTGTCCAACAGCACTTTGTGTCATACTGAGTGAAACGCTCCTCGCCTCCTGGGAGAAGTCAATACATTATGTGGACGGAAAAAGGTGCAGAAAAACTCTGACCACTGTAGCGGCCAAAGGACAGTAAAAACTCCGACCAATCATAAGGCGCGGACCGCTCTTAAGAAACCAATCAGATGCCCCCCCCACCCAGCGTGAAAAATAGAACGAAGCGGAGCGGGTGCGCTGCAAAGCGCGAGCCGCGGCGCAGCGCTCCCCTGCGCGTTGTGTGCGGGCAGTCAGGCGATCAGATACTCCGTGCGCGGCGCTTCTGCTTCCAGTGCGTTCCCCCGTAACAGCGGGAGCTCCTCCAATGGGGTGGGAGCTGGGCGGAGCTGGGCGGAGCCTTGGGGAGATGCCACATTCGAATACATGCTAGTTTTCCAAGATCGCCGACCCCAGCCTTAATGTTTGATTGTTGAGAAGAAATCTGTTAAAGCTGTGACGTTAATCTTTTACTGTAAAAGAAAAAACACTATGATCATTTCAATTTTTGCCAAAGCACAGCAGTAATTCTTATTTTCTTATCCGGTAACTGATGGGTTGTTGATGAGTTTCATCATGTTCGGAATCAGACTTTAAAAAATAATTCTTTATTTTTCAAATGTTTCAGAGAAATTTTTATTTAATGGTCAATAAACGCTGAACGATTCAATGCAGGAGCTGAAAACACCGTCACAGCCTTGACATGTTGGCCCCAGTGTTTTCCAGATGACCGTCACTTGTCTGCCTAATTGTGTGCTGACTGCAGAACGAAAAACATTTGAGAAAGAAGTGAACACTCGTCGTTGGTCATTGTGAAGTTTATTTCCTGCATCAGTTTCTAGAAAGTCTCTTTGCTACCTTCCCAGTAAGAACATTTCGTCACCAGACTCTTGGTAAAAACTACCGTCCCCAAATGAAACGAGCAGCTGTCATGCTTGGGCGGGTGAGTCGAGGACAGGTCTTCTCATGAGTGCTTATAGCAGTAAAAATGAAGCTCCTCTTCAGAATCCTCGTTTTATTTCTTTGGAGTAGCTTCTGCGAGCGATAAGTCCTGGGCTTTCATGTTTGCGTTGCGTTGGAAGTCGCTCGCTGAAGCAGCCGACACAGCTTGAAAAGGAAAGCGTTGGCACACCGACTCCAGTTTTTTTTTTTTTTTTTACTTTTTTTGGTGAAAGTGTAAGTGAATCCAATTAAAACCAATAATCTCTTCATCACAGTTCAGTTGCATTACTCCAGTCAGGAAACTGGCTTTCCCTCCACACATGAAGAAGCCGCGCTCGTCTTTGATTTCGGATGGCGTCTCTGGAGGAAGAGGAAGCGGAAGAGGAAGCGGCTCCTCGCGAAGCGCCGCCACGCCTCAGATCTGCCAGATGAAGAATATTTAAAATGTCTCCCCCCCTCCCCCTCTCCCTCTCCGCAGGCTCGGCCGGACGCCCGGCGGTCGGTAGGCCATGCCCTTCACCTGCGCCTGCTTCTGCGGCCTCAACGGCTTCTGCCGCGGACGCAAGAAGAAGAAAAGGGAGCGCATGGAGGAAGAGGAGGGCGACGACGGCGAGGAGGTGGAGCCGTGGAGGGATCAGGAGACGGTGGTGTGACGGCCGTCGGCCCGGACCTCCCCGCCTTTTATCCTTTAAGGGACTCTCATTAGAGACTGGTGGGACGAGCGGGACGTGAGGGGGGAGGAGCTTCGGCTGGCTTTTTCTAACTGAGAAGAGAAAACTAATTGGCTGCTTTTCCTGCAAAGGTGCTTCTTCACCACTCCTGAACTGCCGAGAGGCCGTCTGGATTCATCCCCCTTCACATGAATCAGACTGATGGAAATAAAAGCCTTAGCTCATCCCCGTCACCCGCTCCTCTGGCAGCTGACTGACAATTCGCTTTCGCTGATGTGATCCCGAAAAAAAAAAAAAAAAACTTATCTGTTTGATTTATTTCTTCGCCACAGCCAGAGCGCCACACAAGGTGCGAAGACGGCTCTAGAAATCCATTATTTCTCCTGGTCACACCTTTCAGGGACGCCGCCCGCCCCCCTCATCCACGCTTTTCCCGCCTGCTTCACCCTCATCTCGGCGCCGCGCTCGCCTCACCTGCACGCCTCACGGCAACTCAACGCAAACTTCAGCCGAGCGCGGAAAGTGTACAGTAATTTCCCCGAGTCGGCCGCGACGGCCCCGAGCCCATCTCGGCTCTTCACGCCGGGCTGGGCTCCATCTAAAGCCCAGCAGCTGTCCAATCAGCAGCTTAGCTGGAGTGTGAAGATAGGGGTCAGAGGTCACAATGAGCAACAGGGACTTTCTCTGGTATTTGTGTGTGTGTGTGTGTATGTGTGTGTGTGTGTGAGGAGTGCTGTTGTATCACGCTCTCATTAATAAGCAAGGAAAGTAATTATGAACACGCCGATGCGGAGCCATCGATGGCGGCGGCCCCGGCGGGCGCCGGCCGGCTGCCGGTAAATGCCACGGCGCTCCTCCAGCTGTCACCTGTTTGAGTGTGTGACTCCACCAGCTTCTCTTCTCAGCTGCAACAATAGACTTTCAAAGCTGAAACAAGTGGTTAAGATATCCGCTCCGAGAGGTGGGGCGGCGGCGGCGGAGGGGGCTGCCGTCGCCGCCGCCGCCGCCGCCGTCTTCCCACAATGCACACAGAGACACAAAGACGAAAGACGATTGCAGGTCTCATTAGCATGCGTGATTATGCATGGCACGTCCAGTCAGGCAGTAGAGATGTAATTAACCTTTTCCAGCAGGAAACAGATGCCTGGATGTCACACACACACACACACACACACACACACACACACACACACACACACACACACACGTCTGCTGTCAGGGAAACAAAGGCAACGTCATGGTGTCACGGAAACAAAGCCCCTGAATGTGCCGCCTGGCACTCTGTGATAATCCCCTCACGCATATTTACATTCAGGGCTTAGACTATGCCTCGGTTGCCACACACACACACACACACACACACACACACACACACACACACACACACACACACACTTTGCTCACACCCCAACCTAATCGATCGTCCACCTTTCGGCCTCCTCTGCCTCTTCCAGACCTCCGTCCAACCCAGCATCTCTGTTCTCTGACTCCCCGATATCAGGGATTTCTCTGGAAAAGCCCAGAGAAACCATCTTTATGACAGATTACCGTTCACCCCCCCCCCCCCCCCCCCCCCACGGCCGTGTCTGCCGGGGACGGGAAGCGAGCGTCTGTTTACTCGTTCTCTCGCCACGAGCGGCGAAACGAGACAAAGCTAAAGACATTTCATTATGATTCACCGCGCTGCGATGCGGTCCTAATGAGAGAGCGGAAGAATGAGAGGATGGGAAGGGGACGCCGAAGAGAGGGAGAGAAGGGGGGTTAATGAAGAGCTGGAATGGAAAACGATGGGGGGGGGGGGATGCTAGACAGAGCAGTCATGCTAATTGGCTACAGTGGATAACTTTCTGAGGCAAGAGATGAGCGTATGTGTGTGTGTGTGTGTGTGTGTGTGTGTGTGTGTGTGTGTGTTCATGTGTGTGTGTGTGTGTAAGAAGAGCCTGATCTGTTGCACTCGTTTAGCACTCCCTCCATTTCACCTCTTTAATGAGAGGAATATTCGCTCCAGTAATGGAGAAAGACTCAAAATTGGGTGGAAATTTGTTGCGAGCTCACACACACTCGGGATTTAGTGGGCTGCGTTGGTGATGGTGTGTGCAGAAGGTAAGGCGATGGGAGTGTGTGTGTGTGTGTGTGACTGTGTGTGTTTTCCCTCAAGCGCAACAATACACTCATTTCTGGATCACGGCAATTTTCAGGGATTGTAACTCAAGGACAAACGGCTAAAAATAGAGAGGTGGTGCACGACTCCCTATGATATGGCGGCTGGAAGGAGAGGCAGCTCGCGTGGGGCGGGGTGAGAAGGTGTGGGGGGGAGGGGGTGCGGCGGAGGGTGGGGGGTGAAAACGAGCCCTGTCGCATTAGATTTGGGTCAGAAACGGGAGGAAGAGCCGGCGAAGCGGAGAGTGTTACAGGCGGCCGGGAGATTCATCACTCGCCCCCTTCCACACCCCCCACCCCTCACACCCGCAGGATCACACACACACACACACACACACCTGCAGCCGACGAGGGAGGGGAGGGCTGATGGGAACAAGGACGAGAAAGAAAGATAGCAAGTCGCTGCAAAGACAAAAGGAGTGGTAGCAGAAAGAGTGTATGAGAGAGAGAGAGAGAGAGATAGAGAGAGAGCGAGCGAGCGAGAGAGAGAGAGAGAAGCACAGCCAGGTTAGATAATATTAGAATATTAATATATGCCATCTATCCACGGCTCTTTGGTGCATAATGAGCGCATGCATAAATTCATCTGGCGAGCGATCCCAGCAGGGACGGAGCTGTGATGCTGGAGCCTTACTTCTGAATTGCATCAGACGCCTTCTTCCCACTTTGGAGGAATTTTGGAAGCCATGTTTAGTGAAAGAGCGAGAGGGAGTGGGGAGAACTGATCGACGCTGCTCTCGCTAAGAAAGCAGATGAGTCAATTACCCCCACCCAAAAAAAAACAACCATTCCCATAACATGAAAAGTAACAGCTTGGTATCGCTGGAATGAACTCAAGATCAGTAGAAGTGCTGGCGCTTTTGGCTGTGCACAGCGAAGCGGGCCGTCCAGGGTCTTTTTCATTTGTTCGTCATGAGGAGGCAGAGTGGCCATATGCTGCCGATCAGATGTTCCTCCCAGAGACCAGAAACGCATGTGAGCTGCAAAAATACCTCAAGTCCCGCTTCTTTTCCCAATTGTTTACAGCAAACAAAATGTGGTGGAAACTTCTGTCTCAACCGTTCCCACAAAAGAAAGCACAGGCACTGATCAGCCATAACATTAAAACCTTAATGTTGTAGAATTCTGACAAGACATGGACCCCATAATGCATTCTGGCGTCAGGAATCAAGACTTGTGCCGCTAATTAAAGTCCAGGGAGTTGTGAGGTGGGGCGAGAATAGAAGTACGTACTTATTTCCCTTCTATGGACGACTTCTGAGTGACATTGTCCACTGCTGAGTAGGAAATCACCACAGCAACAGTTATGGATTTGCTCCTACCCAGATGTTGATCAAAATCCTCACACTGGTGTAATTTTTGGTTTCAGATACGATTTATTTGTTAATTAATTTAACACAATGACGCTTATTTGCTTTGCATGCCAGTGGTCATAATGTTATGGATGATTGTTGTATGTTGACATATAAAAAGCAAGTACCTCATGCAGTGACGTGTTTCAATGGTTTTCACGATCAAGGTGGCAGAAAATATTACTACATAGCAGCGCATGTTCGAGAGTCTGTATCCAGTCATGGCTGGTGCAAAGGCGGGTCAAAAGAAAGAGCACCGCCCTAATTCTAACCAACCAAAACCCTAAACCCTAAACCCTAACCGTGACAGAACCCAAGACATAACAAACCCGAACAGCCCTAAACCACAACGCTAACCTTTAAACCCCAACCCTGACAAACCCTAACCTCGCCCCTTCCAGTCCATGATCCAGTCTCTGTGCTTCTGTTTATGGTAAATCATCATGTCCTGATGTGAACACAGCATTGCTGGATGTTCATTGTCAACTAGAATCTCCTTGAAACTGCACTCAATGTCAATATAACACAGGATGCCCCCCCCACCCCCACCCCACTCCCGAAGGGTTCCCAGAAGAACAGAACCCATGCCAGAACTACGACCCAGAGAAGAAAAACCAAAAGCAGCTGAATACTGAAGCACGCTGAAGCGTTTTCTACCAGGAGACATCCTGTATGATGAAAAGTCTGTTGAACCCAAAGAGGATTGAATATATGCAGCTAAATGCTGGAATCCAGTGATAAAGTCCTTCTTTTCTCCTAATCACTGTTCCTCTTCAAAAACCTCCAAACATTTTCCACCGACACTCGAGTCATCAAGGGCGCGTCTTTTCAAACAACCAATTGTATATTTGGATGGGGAATGGGCTCCCAGCAAAGTGAAAAAGCAGGCGAAGCACGGTGTGACTGTTTATCCGAAGCTTTGTGATATGATAATGATCACAACAGGGACACAAAAGCCTGCTTCTGCGAACACGCTCGCCAAACAATCGATGTATAGAGACGGAAGATTTTCTGCTCTGTGAGAACGCAGAGAGCTACCTCGTATTTCTCCTATAATCCCAGTGCAAGATAGCCTGGCCAATTTCTTTACGCCATATAAAAGCTTTGTGGACAAAACAGAGTAACTTTTCCGCTGATAAAGACCACGAAGTGTCAATAAAATCATGTGAAGCAGACGCAAGCAGCCCTCCAGTGAGGAATTGCACGTGTATGTTGTTCAGGGAACCCAGACGCCCATAAAGTTGCACCGACTTGCAACATCCTGCGATGTAATCCTTCCTATCGATCCGTGTATCAACCATTTTTCTCAAATAAAAGTTCAACGTCTGAAAATTCAATTGCAAATACTAGCACTGAGGGCTCCGCGCTAACGGCTCGATATGTGGCAACGCTGCAGATTTTATTTGTGAAGTGGAACTCTTCACCCTGCTGGAGTTTGTTTTCAGCATCCTCTTGTGCACCAGTCAAACATTCCTCCTCAGTCCGACACATCTGTTGTGTTTCTCCTCGCCGAGAGGGAAGCCTCGGTCCCACCAAGGCTAATTAGCGGGAGCGGAGACGAGTAGCTGTGATAGACTGGCGACGGAGTCCGGGGGGGAAGGCGCTAACGCCGGACGCTCAGAGCTCCCGCCGGTCCCCCGGCATCAGACGAGGGAACGGGGGAGAAGACACGCCACGGCAGGAGATAAATAGGAGTCGACGAGGAGAAGGAGAGAGAGATATAGTGTAATTGAGACTGTAATGGGTTTTGTCAGGAGCACCTGTCAGGGTCAAGTTAAAACGGCTTTGGCGAGAGACGAGGAGAGGGATGAGAGGCGGGGAGAGTGGAGAGGGGGGGCAATTGGAGTCAGGATCCTGGTGAGGAGAGCGCCCTCATCCATGCCAACCTCACCTGATTGCCAATTTCTGCCCGTACGCAGACATTAAACGCAAATGCCAGCCACGCGCAGACACACAAATAACCTCTGATTGGAGAGCGCTAACCAGCTGAAGGCACGTTCAATCACAGCCACGCTGACAGCCCACCTACGCCGGCTGATTGGACACATCGAGCCGTCTAACAAGGTGTCCACGCTGCAGACCCGAGCGTGTGATTGGAAGATAAAACTGCCGCCGTTAAATATCTGATTCTCCCACCATGTCTGGATGAAAATAAGGTGCAGCGCTGATTAGATTGCCGCCTGCTGTGCCAACCATAGGTCTCCACCATGTTCATTACCACACACACGCACACACACACACACCTCCACCAACCTCAACCCCCATCCTGTCTCGGTTCGTGGTCGCCTGCCAACCACTAAATGCTCTGTTTGTGATGGAAAAGCAATCCCGACACCCTCGGGAGTTTAGGTCGATGCCTGCGGAGTGATGAAATTAAGTTGGGTAAAATTTATTTAGAAATCGCAGCCAAAGCCGCTTCGGCAATTTAGCATGCTGACAGATATAACTGGAATCCGGCACCGGGCTATCGAAGCGTTCTGTTCAGGCGCCGTCAGCGAACAGACTGCTTTCGGTGTGGAGACGTGAGGAGCAGGACAGGGTCCGATCCATCAGCCTCACACCGGCTGCAGTTTTATCATTTTACTGAACACTTTCACCGGCGTGAGGCATTCTGGGACAGTAATCCAGTCAGATTCTGTGAAAAGTAGCTATTATTTTCATCCCATTACTTGTTGTTTGATTAAATATATGGTAGGTGAGGAATGAGTGCGTCTCACTCCTCACTCACCTTTATTCCGCTTGCTAAGCTAGACATGAAAACATTTTTCTGTAAATATGCATGTTAATAGATCGTACTGTCTTCTTGCTCTTAGTTTGGACTTCTGTCCTTTTTTGTCATGTTTGTTGGATTTTGCTGTGACGAGGAGTCGGCTGCTGGATCAGACAGATGTACGGTCTGGACTTCGATACTCAGGCTTCCTCTCATCTACTCACACATCAGTATTCTGTTTTCGAATGACAACAAGACGAGATGGAACATGATCTGAATCTATTGGCCTCTTGCTTTGTAGACACTGAACTAGTGTAGTGGTGTCGTCCATCTTTAAGTAGAGCTTAACGTACCGGTAAACCAGAGGTGTCCAAAAGTGAGCTGGTCATTATGGCATCATATGATTCCATAATGCTTCACATTTCTTGGTGTTGGATCTCTAATGAGAAGATTGAGTTGTTCTATATGACTTCTGCAGGAAGTGTGTTGAATATGATGCGAAAGCAACGGCGTACATTTAGATTTTTGCTAGGAAAAATTCTAGAAAAGAGAGTTTTGGAAATGGTATCGACTTGATTTGGAATCCCATGGAGTTTGAGATGTCGGTGGAGGAAGTTAAGGAACATGTTGGAATGTGTTCTGAAACTAAATAAACATTTTACATTGTCCATTAACTACTCATGTAAAGTAGTTTAGAGGTGTAAACTCTTTGTTACTGAAGAGTGGTCGCCTCTCAAGCTGACGGTTGCAGGTCCAAATCTTCACTCGATCAAGGTGTTTGTCGTCAGTCACATTGACCAACAGCCTCGCCGCCCTCCGCTGCTCAAAAACAGAAGTTTCAGTTTGAAACTCCTGCGCCTCTAACTGGCCTTCACTCCTCTCTGAATACATTTTAAACATCCTCGTACTGAGGTTTGTCCGCCCCTCCTCTTCAGACCTCCCACCAGTCCCGCAGCCTCGAGGCCGGCCGCCGTCCTCACGTCTTCTGGAGGCTTTCTGCAGTTGAGATGTCAGAATTTTCCACAGACTTCATCAGCAACACATTTGGTTTGCACGGCTTGATGAGCTGCCACTTTGGATTTTGAAGCGTCTTTCGCTTAATGGTCTTGAGTGTCTTGATTAAAAAGAGGTAATGAGGATTTTTTTTTTTTTTTTTTTTTAGAAGAGGCAGCAGCAGCTCTGCCAAAAAAACGTCCAATTTATGTCCATTTCAAATGCTGGAAATATCAGGAAGCCTTCGGCTTCAGTGGGCTGAAGGTTAAAGGAGACGTTTGGCGAGATGGACTCTTTTTCTCATCACCTTTAACAGAATCCTCCATAACTCTCCACAACTTATACAACGGCCCGGGGCCATCTGAGCTCTGACACGCAGCCACATTCGCCGAGCCGGAGCCGTTTTATATCTATCGCGCAGGAAGGGAAATTAAAAAATGGGGGCGCATCGAGCGGCGTTCTCAAGTGTGCAGAAGCAAAACTTTTGTAATTGGCCGGCAGGCTGTAAATAAGGTCAGGTGTCCCGCGTATCTGGTGCCAAATCACCACCATCAATGGGAGATAAATCGATTCCTCGCAGACTTTTCTCTTCATCTCGACCCACCTCTTGTTCGCTCTCACACATAAACACATGGACTTTCCACTAAAGCTAATCAATACGGGAGCCAGTATCGAGCAGTGGCCGGGGTCCAAATGAGACTTTGATTTCTCAAGGGGTGGCAGGAGGGGGGCGAGGCCTGTAAAGCACGCCGCCGAGGGACCTCTTCACCAAAACGCTCCTTGATGAAGTGTGTGGCGACGCCGCCGGCGCGCGCCTTAAACACCTTTTGATTTAGCCACGCTCAAGAACAATACTTTTCATTAGCAGGCTGATAGCATTCATTAAGAGCAATTCAGCATGGCCGCTAATGAGCTGGTCCGCTCTCCAACACTTCATCCTCCTTGAGAAACGACGGAGCGTGCCGCTGCAAAAACACACAGCAGAGGCCAACTTCGCTCCTGATTGCAATGCCTGTCGATTTTGAAAACTGACAAAAACAAGAACAGAAGAAAAGTCTGGGTTCTTTCAGTGACCCCAGAGTTCGAGGCTCAAGATGTCAGCAGGTTCAGAGAAATCTGGCCTGAAATCAAGGTTCTGACTGTTCTGAGACTAAATCTCCTCATGAAGCGTTTTCACTTCTGTTATGACAAAAGTCAGGTTATTGTCCAAACTTAGTAACTTCAATTTCTCTACATTCACACACCGATGAGTAAACCCGACATCTGTCTTGGACAGATCTTTTCCTCGTCAGCTGATTATTCTGAGTTCCTTAACCAGAACTCCAGATAAATGCGAGCAGAAGCGCCGGAGGTGAACCTACTGGCTCCACTCCTGAACACAAAGCTTGACAGCATTCCTCACCGGCGGTACCTCGCTCGCTCAGATTCCTCTGCACTCGCTGTCGCCCAACAACATTTATTTTTTTCTTTCCGCCGCCGTTTATTATTCATATCTGTGGGCCTTTGCGGCAGGGAGGGAAACGAGCGAGGCGGAGATGGAGAGAGGGGGACGGAGAGGGGACCTTTGACAGAGCGGCATTGACGAACAGCTCGACATAGTGAGATACATAAACATGAGGTCAGAGGACGTTCACAGCGGGAGGCGGCGGAGGGGCGAGGGAGCGAGGACGGGCGCCGGGAAAGGCTGATGTACTGCTTCATAAAGGTTGTCTCTCATTGACAAGCTCTCACTCTGTTCAGGAATCCACCAATCAATCCTTCAGCACACACACACACACACACACACACACACACACACACACACACACACACACACACACACACACACACACACACAGGCCAGGTATTGTGTGTGAGGTGGCTGAGTTGAGGATGTGCTTGTGGTCGGCGTGCTGCAGGAGGGTTTGTGTTTGAAATGCAGAGCACGTCAAGAGTCCTAGGGAGCTCCTTTTGCAGCAAAGCCTCATTAAAGAGACACTTGCCTTAAAGCAAGGATATACTGCCAGACCACACACACACACACACACACACACACACACACACACACACCCAGTCAGGCTAACAGCAGCAGACGTACACACTCACACAGCGGTGGCAATCGAATAGAAACCTCAGCAGAAGAATAAAAGCGTTGCAATAAATGTGGCACAGCGAACGTCCTCCACTCCTTAATCCTTTTTTCCATTTCCTTGTTCTCCATATGAATAAAGTTTAATTTATCCACCCCCTCCTCACCCTTCACAACCACACGCGTCTCGCACTAATATTATATTCATGTATATTTGATTGTGTCAACTCAGTGGAGATTGGCTACGCTGTATCTTGTGTGCCTTTTTAAAAATGCATCTATGAATAAATAATGTCTGTATCCGCTGATTGAAAAAGCCATATTGCCAGAGAGCCATGATGAAATGATAATGTAATATCTGTCCCTGTGCTTGAATAAAGCAAAGCCATTCTTTCTCAACCCCCCTCCTCCCTACTTTTCTCTTCTTTGGTGAAACTCTGTAAACGTCACACCTGCCGCCGCCGCCGCCGCCGCCGCCGCCGCCGCCTGACGACACTCCTGTACAGGTCTGTGTGTTTTAATAAAGCGGAGGCCTTTTTCTACACAGCGCCCCAGCGCTTGTTTCGAGATATTAATAAAGAGAAGCGAGCCGTTCCCACCGCCGTCACCCCCCCTCTGCTAATTGACAGTGATAGCGGAGACGCGTCTCCTGGGCCGAAGCTGGAGCCTAATAAAGACGCATTACCGGCGAGAGGCAGGGAGAGCCAAGCGCATCGCTCCTCCTCCTCCTCCTCTTCCTCCACGCAGGCTGATTAAACTGATAAACTGCTGAAACAGATCTGGAGATCTGGATGTAAATAATGGAACAGGAGCCGGTTGGGGGCGGAGCCAGCAGACGGTTGGTCGTGGAGCTCCTGGTCGCGGCGAGCGGCTCCGCGCCTCATGAATGAAATGCTAAGTTTGAGATCACCCGCTTCGTTTGGCCACGTTCCTGACTGGCCGCGGCCCCCGTCCTGACCCCCGCCCCCACGCCGCGCCAGACTGAGAAAACAAGACCGGCAAACACTTGACGAGCTCCCAGCTCGCGGCTTTGATACTGTTCTCATTAGCATAGCAACGGCGAGATGACCATCCGCCAGGGATGCGGTAACCCAGGCAACCGGCGCCGGCCGGCGGTCCGGCGGTGGCGATGTGGAACAGAACAGAAGCTCCGGCGCTCGCCGGTCTGCTGCAAAGCCGCCGCAGAGCATCCAGCAGTGATGTGCAGCTCTTACCAGGAGTGAGCCGCGCTGGCACGAGCGGCGCCGGTAATTTAGCCTCGCCGGATCGCAGGATGGATTCTGAACAGCGTCCAGTATCTGCAGGCGCCTCACATTACCGGAGAAAGGTATAAATATGATTGTGATTGAAGAATAAATACAAGGTGGAGGAACTCCGGACTAAATGCTGGTTTGTTTTATTGGACAGTGAACCTTCGAGCCTCTTGGGTATTGAACAGAATACGTCTACAAACCACTCAATGTTCCTGTGCAACCACATTCATCAGCTTCAGCCTCAACCCATGAGCAACACTCCACACACTTTAGAAAGACTCATGTCAAGCCAGCATTGGTCGTTAAAACTATCACTTTCCTAAGTTTTTACTTTTTTGCTTGTTTTATTGAAGAAGGTTTAGAAGTTACACTAAGCTGATAGTAATCTCATCACGGCAAATTTCCACATTTCAGAATCATACCGACATTTTTTCGGTTTTTAATAAAGGTGCTGAGTTTCATTTACCCATCTCCTCAACTCAACCCATGCAGTTTGGTATTTGTTTCTGAAACTAATTCTCCATGAGAACCAACCAGCACCAACAAGAAAACGAAAACAAAACGAAAAAACTGCCGATAGTGTTGAATACATTCAGAGCGTCTACCAGGAACCGAGGAAATTAACGATGATGAAAAGAGAGCAAGGCTTTATTTGAGAGGACTGAGCCTCCCTCGTCACAGGTTCACAGCTGGATTAAATCTCTCAGCGTGACTCAGTTTGACTTCACTCACATTTAGAAGCTCTTTAAAGTTGCCATTCGAGGACCCGATGTGGGTAAATAGTGCCTGGTGTTCACCCGGGGCCTCCTGAAGATGGTTGTTCCAGCTCAGCTCATCTGAAGAGGAGGATTTGGACGTGACTCCGTCCTGCCTGATCTAAACTGACCGGCCCAGGATGAAGAGGAAAGGCTCAGCGGCTCATGTTCCTCAGTGTGGCTCGAAACTTCAGCTCCGTTCACACCGCTGTGTTTCGGTGTCTGTTGACGCGACTTTCACTGCCACAAATGTTTGCCACAGCAGTTTATATTTTCAGGATTTTTTCTTTGAAAGCGTTCTTTCCATAGCTGTTGTGCTTTAGTCTTCAGGTTTTACAGCATACATGACGTCCCATAGGAACCAGTGTTAATGTCTGTGTTGCACGTCGGGCACTTTGTTACACAGTTAATACGACTGTTGTTCTGAAGCTGACGAAGCACACCGGAAGAGTTTTTCCCTTTGTTCAGGCATACTTTTCCCTCACAAAGTTCATGCAGCTGGTTTGTTCACTCCTGTATGTTAGACTTTCATGATCTGTTTTCTGAATATTATGTTTCGTCAATAGTTTGATGGTTGACAGGATGCCGTTTAATAAGAGAACCTCTACATTCTACATGAATAAACCTTGACACAAGCTGTAAAAAGTAATCTAAAACACAAAAAAAATCTGTAACTTTTACTTCAACTTGGAATGACTTTTGTCTCCATCACCCAAGATAGCCTCAGTTTTTAGTCTAATTATTTCTCTTGCATCCACTGATGATAATAAACTAATTAATTGACAGGTTTATTGGCACAAACTCTTATTAGACAGTTTAGTTTGAGTAGCACGCCGTACGTGGCTTAATGAGGACCCAATGGCTTCCTCCTATCAGCTTTGACCGAGTGTTGACAGATGATTCTCTCATTTATCTGTGGTTGATGGCTTTTTAATTTTGCCAGAATAAGAAGTCAGTGTCGATGAAAAGCTGACACATCTAATCATGTGTGTTTCTTCCGCTCCTTAAGATGCAGCACCTGGGACTCTGAGGTGGAGGGTTTCAGCAGGTTCAGGAGCTGCAAAATATTCAAACAACCAGTCAGAATTCTTTATATAACAAACCATATCAGGGAGTGAGTCAATAACTGCAGACAGGCGGATTGGATCTTTGTATTTGCTTGTTGGCTGGTCAGTCCTCATGATGCAGGGTTAACAAAGACATTAATCAGTCAGTTCAGTGAAATAACAAATTGATCTCTGGCTCTGCCCAGTGTCATGGACCACAGTGAACCCAGAAGCAGACTGGAGCCGGCTTCAAGTTAAATCAGGTTTATTAAAGCAAAGAAATCCAAAAGGGTTCAAGTTCAAAGCAGAGGTCAAAACCAGAAGAGCAAAACAGACGGGCAGACGAGCAGGGAGTTGGCTCTCCAAACCGACGGAATGCATAAACAGGGCATAAGAAACGGAACTGATCAGACCGACCGACCCACGGGTTCACAAGGCGAGGCAGACACAGACAACAGGTGGGACAGACAGACGGAGCCAGGGAGGGACATGGACAGCAGGTGAGGATGGGAGACACAGGCAGGGGACAGGACCCTCAGAATCCTGACAGACCAGTAGCATTCAACTACCAACTGCTTGGACAAGCCGACCGGACGTCCTCCATGTAAAACTCTGTCGAGCTGGAGACACTTTGGGACGTTTCTGAGCTACTTTCATTTATTCAAGACGCAGACAATAATCATGTGATATCAATCATGCTAGCAACTATGAGCTTCATTAGGCTAGCCACTTAGCTTACCTGATCGCCAATGATGTTAGCAGCTGTCACTAGTATCAGCATCGCTGGCAGAAGCCAGGTTTCTTTCCACAGGTGAACTAGGTTACCAGCCATCCAGTGCACAGGTAAGCTAGGTGGCTCTTCAGGCTCACGCTTTGTTTATTTTTGGCAACGAGCAAAGCACAATCATATTTAACTCATGCATTTGAATACTCGATGAAATAGAATTCATGCTGGGATCCAAAGTGGTCCAGCGAGTGTCGCAGAATGGTTTCTACTCTGAAAGCAGCCTTGGAAAATCTGCAATCGGCTGCAGCGGCTTGTCTGAGTTAGCTGCAGTAACTAAGGTGGGCGGGGCTTAGCCAAAGGTCAGTTCGAGGCAGAGTAGGGTGGGTCATGGTCTCATCATCCTAGGGAAGAAAATAGGTAATCTGACACCTACATGCTGCTGACTGGTGCATTATGGGGGATTTGAAAGGTGGCGTTCGCAGTGCTGACTGAAAAGTATAGACGTCACATACCTGCACATACCCTGGACTGGAGCCTGGACTCCGTCCTGGACTCCACCCTGGACTCCACCCTGGACTGGAGCCTGGACTCCGCCCTGGACTCCACCCTGGACTCCACCCTGGACTCAGCCCTGGACTCAGCCCTGGACTCCACCCTGGACTCCACCCTGGACTGGAGCCTGGACTCCACCCTGGACTCCACCCTGGACTGGAGCCTGGACTCCACCCTGGACTGGAGCCTGGACTCCACCCTGGACTCCACCCTGGACTGGAGCCTGGACTCCACCCTGGACTCCACCCTGGACTGGAGCCTGGACTCCACCCTGGACTCCACCCTGGACTCCACCCTGGACTGGAGCCTGGACTCCACCCTGGACTCCACCCTGGACTCCGCCCTGGACTGGAGCCTGGACTCCACCCTGGACTCCACCCTGGACTCCGCCCTGGACTCCGCCCTGGACTCCGCCCTGGACTCCACCCTGGACTGGAGCCTGGACTCCACCCTGGACTCCACCCTGGACTCCACCCTGGACTGGAGCCTGGACTCCACCCTGGACTCCACCCTGGACTGGAGCCTGGACTCCACCCTGGACTCCACCCTGGACTCCACCCTGGACTGGAGCCTGGACTCCGCCCTGGACTCCGCCCTGGACTCCACCCTGGACTGGAGCCTGGACTCCACCCTGGACTCCACCCTGGACTCCACCCTGGACTGGAGCCTGGACTCCACCCTGGACTCCACCCTGGACTCCACCCTGGACTCCACCCTGGACTCCACCCTGGACTGGAGCCTGGACTCCACCCTGGACTCCACCCTGGACTCCGCCCTGGACTCCGCCCTGGACTCCGCCCTGGACTCCACCCTGGACTCCACCCTGGACTCCACCCTGGACTGGAGCCTGGACTCCACCCTGGACTCCACCCTGGACTCCACCCTGGACTCCACCACTGATCTGAAACTACGACCAGTTGAGGAAGAGCCGAACCTGCAGTTTGGGTTTCACTCGGTTTTGCTGGTAAGTTTTGGCCCAAACATGAATAAACCAAACGTTTCCTTTGACTGAAAAGCGTCTCTGCTGAACTTCTTATGCAGTTTTGGCTCAACTTCTCAAATGCTTTTGAATGAGCAACTTTGACTCTTCCTCACCATTTTGTTTCACGTCTATTCTTACTCCGTTTGTCAGTCCAGGGCTATTTTCACCCACTGTCTCAGGGGACGACCAGCGCTTCAGAATGGAGTGGGACATAATAATCATCTCTCCACCCCTGTTCGAGCCTCTTACACCTCCGATACAGACGGAGCGCTGCCAGATGGAACAGTGTCAATCTCCCTCCGCCGCTTGGCACAGAAACCTCGCAGAGTTTTTGAAATGCATATGGTGGATCCTGCACAGATGGATACCTCGCACTGGCAATTTTATTCCACCTGTCAGTGTCTCTCACACACACACACACACACACACACACACACACATACACACACACTCACGTAACACACACACACACATGTGGGAAGAGCAGCGGAGGCGGCAGTGCTGGAGTTAATTAGAATGTAACATATCAAACTGCGTGTTCTCAGAAGCTCGGTGTGTGCGGGGCGGGTTAATTGTGTGGGCAGAGTGACTAGCTGCTCGGCTGTTTGTGTTAACTCGGTGCTGAAATGCCGGCTATGTATGGGAGCGGCTAATAATAGAGCCACGGACAGATTGGAAAATCCTCTGCCCAAGCAGAATAAGAGGGCTTTAACTACATCTCTGGGTACGCAGAGAGGCGATGGGAGGAGGAGGAGGAGGAGGAGGAGGAAGAGGAGGAATGCAGGATTTCGTTTCGACTCTCCCTTAGCGCTCAGTGAAAAGTGGAGTTGTTGGGTTTATGGCAGTGTTGTGACGGTACACAAGGATTCGTTTTTTATTTTTTCTCCCTCTTCCCGTCAGTGCAGCCTTGGTGCTCTTTTGTGTGCAGCATTGTGCCGATTCTCTGCAGGCCTCCCAAAGACACAACTGTTTAATGAGCATATCGATCAGGATTTCTCGCACCTTCATTTCCCCAACAGAGAGAGAGAGCGAGAGAGGGAGAGAGAGAGAGGCGTGGAGGGAGAAGAAAAGGATCGGGCGAAAAAGCGATGAAGAGACGAAAGCTTTACAAAAGCTTTAGACTCACAAAGTGGGGATTTTTTCCCCTCTAAAGACCGCAGGGGAGTCGGCTTTGTGCCTGTAAAATTCAATTTACCTTTTCACAGATGGGCTATACTGCGGCTGGTATTCAGGTGCACAACCCATAAGCCTCTCTGACCGGGTGCGACGGGTTTGTGTGCGTGTGTGTGCGCGTGCATGTGCGTGTGCGTCCCATGCCTTTGTATACGTGTGTGCACTAAAAAACAATACAGGGTTATTTGAACGAACAAATACGTTTTACCTTCGGTTTTGTTGCTTTGATCGTAAATCTGCTTGAAAAACCTTGAACTCAAACTGAGGTTCAGACTTTTTTGTTCAAACACTGAACTGAGAATACCTTCAGCACTGCTTCACATTCCTCCCTGTCAGATTCTAAAAAACCAAAATGAAACCTCCTCTCAAAACAAACCCGCTGTGCTGATATGACTGAAATGTAGAAACCTACGCCAAGAGAACCAGCTGTTTGCTAGTTCACCGACCCTAGCAAGACTGGGCAAGGCTGGATTTGGTCTTGGTCCCCCACTGTGCAGCGACCGGGGTCCTCAGAGACAGCTGACTTCTGATCAACACCATCAGTATCAGCAACAGATTTCAACGACATGGGCTCCGTCACTAAGTCCACTTGATCTCAGTCCGTACTGTTTCTCTTCACACCTCCACCTGGTCCGGAGGCGAAACCAAGACAGACGTCCACACAAAGCTCTTGGATCTTGCTGGTTTGATAGCAGCCAGGTAGCTCTCAGCTCGGTCTCAGTGTTGTGTCCACCACTCCTAAAATATCTGCTGAAAAACCAAAGTTTACCCTGAAATATTGGTTTAGGGGGCTGGACTGGAGCCTCTTTGGACCGGTTTTGGCCTAAAAAAGAAAGATGGCACTTTTTAAGCGTGTACACAGGATTCCCAGTGTGTGTGTGTGTGTGTGTGTGTGTGCGTGCGCAGTGTAAGCCACCCCGGTGTGAACCTGGGTTTTTCCTCCCACAGCTCCGTCTCGCTCCACTCGCCTCTGTGCATCACATTACCTCCCTCGCCTCCGCCCACCCGGCACCACAGACAAGAGGGAGGAAGAGGAGGAGAAAGAAAACATCAAAGACATCCAGCGAGACCGCCGCAGCAACTTAAATCGCTGGGATGTGACTTCTTTGTTGACTTGAGGGAGAGCGGTCGATGGCGAGGGGTTCCTCGGAGGCGGGCCCGGTGTTAACAGCCAGTGTGTGTGTGTGTGTTGTCTCCGGGGGGCTGCGGCACTTTGGCAAACGGCGTGTTGAGTGACAATAATGTGCTGTGTCAGCGAGACATCCGCTCCCACTTTGTATGCGAGCGCGCTGCTTTCAGGTGACACTCTGCTGCAACATTTCCTCCCAAAATCAATTCCTGCTCAACACGCGGCTCTTCGGCTGCACTCGACGCCAGCGTCGGAAAGCAGCTGTGAATTACCTGCCTGCTCTTAAAGCCCACTTCACTGCTAAAATAGCGCTATTCAATAAAAAAGGAAACATAGGAGATGAAGCAGAGAGGAAGCTGGAGATGTTCTCCATCGTTTAATGAATTCGTCAGGTGCAGAGCGACTTCATGCAGTAAAATTCAGGAAATCCTCACAACAAACTGGTCAAACCTGAGCTGGAGAAACAGATCACCTGCAGCAGATTTAGGCTCCTCAAGCTATCAACCTATACATGTATTTTTCATGCATATCCTCTGTTTCTTTCAACCAATAAATTAGCTCCAGACTAATTCTTTATTTTTAATCACATTTGAAGGAAAAGTCATGTGACAGAGAAATGACAGAACCTGTCTGAGTGGCACTCTGAGCACTGTCCACCTGTTGGTGAAGGACTGCGTGGGAAACCAGCTCCAGACTCACGTTATCGACGAGGCTGAATAAGATCAGTAAATGAGACGAAACTCAACACCAGGGACTAAACAAGTATTGATGCTTGTGATCTTGAAGTTGTAAAGATGAAACACTTGAAAATATCCACCAAACAGTTCAGCAGAAAAAACCCAATGTCCATCAAGAAGGATTAAAACTCACCGATGGAGATGTGCCTGGACTTTTGGGACTCTGACGGTCTGTCGGGATGTTAGCAGGTGGGAAACTTCAGGAATAAAGTCAGTTTGCTAGAAGTGTCAGTGTGAGGCTCCTTTGGGTGATTGCACTGCAGAAGTAATGGGTCCAATTGCACTTTGATCAATCAATAGCATGTTTACATTTTAGCAAAACAAATTAGCAATGCATTGGTCACCGTGTCGATCATGCAGATTAAGGTTTGATCACTCTTTCAGTTTTGCACATTGTGTTTATTTTACATACATATAATGTCTGTGTAAGTTGACTTGTTGAAACATAAGAAAGATTAGTAACATGTTTCAAAATGAAACAGTGCTCGTCAGCCAATAGGTGAACTATTTAAAGATCTAAAGATTGAGCCAGTCACCCAAAAGCGATCCTGACATCAGGATGTGAGGAGGAAGTGGACGAGCATCTCCACACCTGGATGAGCGCTTGTTGTTTCCTGGAATGAGAAGACGTTGCGGCAGCAGAGGCAGTCCGATGCTTCTGTGGAATGATCTCCGTGACAACCTGAGGTCCTGTCGTCAACGTGGGCGTCAGCTTCAGCACATAAGTCCAACCTAACCGAGGAAACTGTTTCCTAGGGGAAGGAATTGATGCGGTTTTCAGGATTTTGATTCCATTTTGGATTCTGCTTGACGATTTGATGCTTTATTCAACTCGCTCATCAATCCTCACTCGATACACGAGAAGGAATTCATGTTAATGCTGTTCTGCATTGTTTTGATGAGGCTAATGGTGCTAGCATGAAAGGCAGCGTTAGTCATTCAGTTACCTGCAGCATTAAGAGCAGAGGACGCGCTAACGCCGCCGTTGATGATGGGTCAAGATTCATGAGTGGATCAAAAATTCATAATTCATTCAGAGTTATCTCATGCCGTGTGTGTGAATGTTTCTCCATATTGGTAGTATTTCCCCCCATTTATGAAATTTCCACTTTGTGAGTATTGTTTTCATCCTTTCTCATGAAATGTAACTAAACTCTTGAGTGTTTGTGCCGCTCGGGCGCCATGTTTCCTGCTGACTGCACAGGAAAATTGCAAAATTGGTAAATGATTGAAAAATGAAAACACTGGGAACCGGTTCCGGGTCTGGATTCCCATCCGTACTGTTTTCCTTGGTGGTAGTGGCCTCTGTCAGTAGGATCCTTCATTCTACAACAAAGCAGAAATGATTGAGGAACACAGTCTGTTTGTGTTCCTCTGAAATCCCCAGATCTCAGTGCAGTCGTGTTACTGTGGGACGAGCTGGACACAGAAACAACAAACAGCTGAAACCTTCCAGGACTCCGGTGATCTGCTGCGAACATGTCGGTTCCAGGTAGGAAGACCCCAGCGCACCTTCAGAGGACGAGTGGAGCTCCAGCACTGGTGGCTGCGTTGTAAAGTAAAAAAAGACACAATATTACTCAGATTGTCTTAATTAACCTTAAATCAGGTGGTGGACTGGGGACCTGTCCATGTGTGATGCTACATTCGCCCATCGTCGGCTGTAGAAGCCGGATTTCAACAGGCCTCTGTCTCGAGTCAGCCTGGTTCGCCGTTCTGTGCCTGGAACCCTCGGGTTTGTTTGGAATCACTCCTGTCCATCGCGCTCCCGGCAAAAACATAAAAAATGGGAGAATTCGCTGATCCAGGAAGCCCAACTAAATTATGAAGAGCAGCAGTGGAAGACTGAGGATGATGTGAGGACGTAGGTGTGAGGGAGATGAAGCAGAGACGATGTGACTGTGATTGCTCTGTCAGCTCCCGTTAGCCTGACTGAGGCTTCGTAGCTGCGTGTTTGTGTTTGTGTATTCATGTGGCTGCCGTATTATCCATGGCTCTGTGTGTGTGTGTGCGTGTGTGTGTGTGTGTGTGTGTGTGTGTGTGTGTGTGTGTGTGTGTGTGTGTGTGTGTGCACCTGCCAGAATCGACTCTTCTTGCACTGCTTTTAATGAGAGGGAGAATTCTCTCCTCGGCATCCCGAAGTCAAGAAATCGTTGTCTTCATACTACAATTACAGTTACCCCCCCCCCCCCCCCCCCACCCCCGCATCCCCCCGCTTCCCCCCCACCCCCCCACCCCCCCTTCTTCTACTGATTCTTTGACGTTTCAGAGGGCTGAAAAAAAACAAAAGGCGAGCATGAGGAGGAAAAGCAGAACGCACGCCGGAGTTGAAAGCGCTCCAGGAGCGTCTCGGAGGGTCTACCTGCCTGTCTGCGCTCACATGGCGTCTCTATCCGTTTGTTCGCCGCACGGCGGCAGGAAGCGCCCGTTCACAGCCCGGCGAGCCAAACCAAATTAATCCTCCGACACGTTTCCACTTTGTCTTCACTCAAAACGAAACCATCTTCTGGGACGCCCCAGTGAGCGAGGAGGAAACATGTTGTGCTTCCTGTACGACCTCATTCTGAAAGCTGTTGTCTGTTAGATAACTGCTTCAGAGCGATGACAGCGGCTTTATTATTGTCTCGAATTTCAGATATATGCTTCGGTTTCCTTGTCAGAAACGTGTTGAGATAAGAATCAATGTAGTGTCGCACGTGATTTAAAGCTCATGTAGTTTTGCAGACATATCTGATTGAGCAGTGGGTTTAATTTCCTGAAGACAAAAGAGAACAAAAGTGTGTTTTGTGCCAAAAAGTATTTGAAGAACGAAGCTGAAGACCTCCAGCTTCCAGCTTCACCTCAGTAATGATCCATTCATTTCATGAACATGTTTCAATCCTGGAGTAAAGGCTGAAGCTACCCGAGCGAAGAGATCTGGCTTTAATTAAGATTTCTCTAAAAAAGAAACTCTTCCCTCTCTGCATCCACCTTTGCTCTTCATTTTCTCTCTCATCATTAAAATTAGATAAAATTTGGGGTTTGCTTGCTGTGGCGTGAAGTCGAACTCTCCGAGGTTGAAACTGCACCGTTCTTTGATTCAACGGGAAAGTTGCAGCTCTTCATGAAGCAGCCCTGGAACGTCATATTAAACACCGTCCAGCAGCAGAAAGTCGCTATAATACCCCAGAAAAACCTTATTTCACTGCATTTCACTGACAAAACAAAGAAAATATCCCCATAAAAAAAAGCTAAACCAGTGCACAAAAATGTAGCGCCGCACAAGCTAATGGATTAGCATCTAGCTTGTGGTGCTAAAAGCCATTAAACTATTTTTAATCCAGTATTTCTACACAATTTCCTCGAGTACTGCAGCATGATTTATCTCCCCTCTCTTTAGCATCTTCCAATTTTCCCAGAGACAGCTGTTAATTTAATGACCCGCGTAGATATTTTTGACAGAAACGCTCATGAATCTGCTGCAGGTTGCACTCAGGACGCACACAGCGGCGTGCCGGCGCATTAAAACAGCAAGCTTCCGCCAGTAAATCACTCCGGGGCAACCTGAGCTTTGCAAATGAGGAACACATCCAGGATAATGAAGCAAATATTGAAGTTATGAAGCCGCGCCGCAGTCGTTGTAGCTTCAAGGTGTTAGCACGCCGGGCATTTTCCTCATTGTTCGCCGAAAATAAAGGATCAGACCTTTTTCTGCTGCTCTGAAAGAGATCAAGCGGAGTTTTAAAGAATGGCGACAGCTTTGTGTTCTTTAAAAACTGAGATTAAAAGCAGCGGGTTTGGATATTTGGTTAACCTTTTTTCCGCTCTGGAGGTTTACACCAGCACGGAGCTTCAGCTGTGAAATGGCGCTATGTGAAGAAAGCGTTGGTTCCTTTAATTTCTCTTCAATTTCCAGCTGAATTTCATTTTAGTTTGGTAAGAGTTTGAAAAGTACTGCTTGTGTTTGCTAATTTATTGTTGCAGAATGTTTTTTTACCCTTTAATTTCCAGTTTTAATGAGGCTTTTCTGTATTTTCTGGGTCGTTTTTTGAGCCCATGTGTTCAGGAAAACACACGGAGCTCAAGGTTATGAATTTTCACCCCACAGTGGTGAAGCGGAAGCTGTTACTGATCTCGCTTTAAAAAACAAACATAGCCGAGGGCTTAAGGGATTAAATCATGACAAGATGTTTTTTCGTCCTGACAGGAGACCATGTGAATGATAAATGCCGAAGGCAGAAAGTCCTGGGTTGAGTGAAGGACTTGACTTCTGGTCTGGAGAAAGTGATCGGAGTGTCGTCTCGGACCTACAGCCGAGTTCTGCTTCCTTCACATCAACAGGAGTCTTCGCCAGATTCAAGATGTGAGAAGAGGGAAGTCGAGAAACAAGATTTAAAGAACAAAGCGTCTATTGGAGACCGGATCGGACGCTTAGGGGCAACAGAAGCAAGCAGGACACCTAATTAGAACCTTGTAGCCCGTTTTACTCTGACTGTGGAACGATCCGGAACGGATCAGCAGCAGAACCATTACGTCACGCAGCAGTAGCTCCAAGCATAGCTATATGGCCATAGATACGGACATGGCTTCCAGCATCAGCACCAGAACATGGGCTTCAGGCTTGTTTTCCTTTTTGGGTGTTCGTTGAAACAACGGTGCTGGGAGGAACTGAAGATGCAACTTTTCAAGAACGGCTCCCAGGATGGAACTTTTTATTCACTGGAACGAGTGAAAACACAACTTCTCAGCCTCGTTCTCTGAAGTCTGTAAAGTGTGGCTGTTTACATGAGCTGACAGGTTTTGCAGTTGGTGAATCGTCAAATTGAGGGTTTTGAGGAGATCAGATTTATCTTTATACACTTCAGCAGGTCAGTAAACAGCCACACATTTATCTGAAAAAACAAAAAACAACAACAAGAAGAAACCAAACAATATTCTTCCATTTGGTGTCTGCTGGAATCTTTAAAATGTAAATTTACTGGAGATTTTAAAGTTTTTTCTTTTTAGCTATAACATCTTAAATTAGAAACATGACGAAAAACATTAATTTATATTTTCATGTCTTCTGCTGACACGTTTCAGCTGAACGAAATTCTGTAACCCCCCCCCCAACACACACACACACACACACACACACACACACACACACACACACACACCACCACCACCACCACCACCAATCTGTGCTTATTCACTTTCTAAAATGACTCCTTGCAAAGCCTGCAGAAAATAAGGATCCCCTCCCCTCCGGTCCGGTTCCTCTCCTCTGAGTGCGGCTGGTCCAGAAGTTAATGAAATTTCATCAGAAAGCAGAATTTGCAGAGTGTGGGGTGAGTGAGGACAGTCAGATGGCGGACGGTTACGAGTGCAGACATCCCGGTGATCAACACATTTGCATTGTGCTGCTCAGACAGAAGGGAGAGGCTGGATCTCATTTGGACTCTCAGTCCACTCACCTGTTCCCAGCCAGCAGGCTGCTCAGAGCCTCAGCCTCACTCCCGGCATGTTGCTGGTGGAGCAGGGACACCTGATGGCAGCCTGCGGTACTGCACCCTCCCTGCCCTGAGTGAAGGTGAAAGAAGGCAGCCAGACCTGGTCGTCGGTGGCCGTCTGACTCCAGGTCGAAGGTCAAACATGTCAGTGGAAAGGTGACCTGCAGTCTCCAAATGACACACGACACTCAGCATCCTCGCCTGATTGTTTTTCCAAGCTGCTCTTCATTCCTGTTTCAGGCAGGAGATCCAGGGAAGAGGCTGCAGTGGTGAATGGAAAGCGCTCGTAGTTGTAGTGTCTCTTCAGCGTCAGTCACATCCACACTGCTTCGCTGGAAAAGCTGAATTATAATCAGCTTCATCAAATAGGAGGGAGTTTCTCCACATCTGAACACTTCTTCCTTTACAAGCTTCCGTCAGAGGCGGCTGACTTCAGTCACAGTCGTTTAGAAAGCAGTGAAGCGACTTTAACTTTAAAAGGAAGTAAATAAATCAAACTTATGGTGTTTCTCACATCATACTGCACTTCTTGATGAGTTACTGCATCACATAGTCATTATGGACTCATATTGTATAATTATACAGAAGAATAAAGTCCAATATAACTCATTTTATAGTGTACTGTGTTCTTTTTATCTTCATATCATGAAGTGTTACTTTACATTGTGTGCATTGTATTTATGGACTCATTTATGACTTTGTGTGTGACTCTGAGGGTTTTTCTCCCTTCTGATTCCTGTTATTTATTTAATAAGGAATGACGATGAAAAGACAGAAGTAGCATCTGAAACAAACATTTTTCCATCCCTGCTTCTCATCATTTTATCATTATTTTGTTTTTTTTGTTATTATTGAGCTGTTGTGGTCTCTTTCTTCTTTCTCTTTATCATAGCATATTTTTGGTTCTGTAGCAGGATAGTATGCATTGCAGTTATTCCAGATTAAGTTTATTTTTACTGAAACTGTCCTGAAGTGTTTTAAAGTATCTTGACCTGGACCTCAGAGTGACATTTGGTTATAAAAATAAAGTTTTCTTCACACATTTTAAATTTAACAACCATGATTTATCACTGCACGATAAACTGCAGGTTGAAAGCTGCAGGTCCGTGCTGAAACACCGTTTACACGACACGTGCGTGTGCAGAATGTCACGTGCGTGTGCAGAACTATTTCCTACGTCCGCAGAGCGCAGAGGCAGCGTTTCAGAAAAGTTACTGTTTAGTTGTGTTTTCAGTGATTCGGAGACCGTTATCGTATAAACGGTGTAAACCACCTGCATCACTAGCGAGGGAAGAGGAGGTGCTGCCAGGGCTGCAGCGCCCCCTGGTGGCGGCTGCAAGCTGTAGCACCTCACATTAGCATTAACTGTAAGCTTAATTAAAAAATATATATATATATACATATATATATATATATATATATATATATATATATATATATATATATATATATATATAAATATTAAAAGTATGTGTGGAATGGATTTACACAGAACTGTGGGATATGTGGAAAAATCTATTTTAAAAGAATTTGAATTTAAAGTGTTTGTTGAGGAGACCCCTCCCTCACCCGGAAGCAGCTTCTTCGCAATCAAACAACGACGATGGCCGACAGAAGTGGAAGAGGATATCAGATTTTTTCACAGGCAATACTTCCAAAAAATCAAAATTGAAAGTTCCCGAGGATGACAAAGGTAAAAATAAGACATTCAAAGTTTTTGGCCATGGTGTTCGCCGCGGGGATTCTGCTTTTCTGTTCACCGCTTGCTGCTAGCTCTTCCATATGTTCATCTGTTCGTCGCTCGCTGTTGGTTTTGCGGGACTTGTCTTCATCTGTTGATGTTTTTTTTAATCTATTCTTGCTACCTGTCATGCCAGAGGAAGTGAGTTTTGGAGGACAGACCCACCTGACTGTTTGGTTGCGCCTTCAGCACCAAGGACAGCGCTTACAATGGCAGTGAGTTACTGCTGTGAGAGTGTTTTTGTTCTCGTCTGTTCTCGTCATATGGAGATTTGCTGCCGACCTCCTTATGGAGAGAAAATGTAATACAACGTGAATTTGTTGGAACTTCTTAATGTTTATGTGTGTGTATCATATGGCGGTCATGCATGTGGTGGATCTGAGCAGAACTTTACTCATTAAAGAACGTGATGAGTGTTGAGAGACCATACAGGCTGCGTTATGAAGACTGTCTGTCCCTCCAGCTGAGTCCTGAGAGATCCGTCTGACGGCTGGAGAGTCCCTCTGCTCCCCCAGCAGCCTGGCCTTGTAGAGACTCATCCTCTGCTCTGACAGACTTCACTGCCTCCCTGATTCTGATGCAACGTCTTCTCCATCAGACGCTCCGCCGTTCACTGGGGGAATCGTTCATCAGATATCAGCTGGAGTGTTGGAGGCAGGTGTGCATCTACAGGATGGATCCCCCCCCCCCCCCCCCCCGCCCCCGTCCCCCCGTCCCCCCCACCCCCAACGCCCCCGTGCCCCCGTCCCTCCTGCCCGGTGTTTGACTTTGTGTCATTGTACTGCGTGCCTCCCTTCGCCGCCGCCGCCGCTCTGGTCTGTGTTTGTTCTGATAACGAGCGCAGGGGCGTGCGCGGGCCTGCCCACGGAGCATGAGAACACTCTGCTTTCAGAGGACACTCCTCCGGCTCCACTCCTTCCTGCCATCGTGGCCTATTTGTGAACAACAGCCTCGCTCCAACGCCTCGCCTCTGATGCCGGCTTTATTTTAAACAATGCAGCGTGTGCTTCCCCAGACGTCATTACGTGTGCGTGCGATTCATTTTTTTGTGTTTGTGTGTGTGTGTGTGTGTGTGTATATCCCGCTACGTGGGAGGCTGATCCCGTGCCTCTCATCTGTCAGCGCAGCAGGGTTGCCATGGGAACGACAGAGGGCCAACACAAGTAATGAAGATGCTCTGAATGGCGGCGAGGTGACCTTGAGGAAGTCGAGCAGTGTTGGCGGCGGCGGGCGCCGGGTCGCTGACGGGGACGAGGGTCCCGTCGCTCCCACGCCGTGATCATGTCGTCCAGCGCCGCGGTGCGACGTTACTCCGCTGGGAATGACCGGGTCACCCCCGTTAAGGTGTCAGGAGTGTGAGAAGCTCAGTGGATTCACTCTCTGGTGCTCGGGCTGCTGAACCTTGTAGCTTTGGACCAAAGCTCAGCTTCCTTCAGTGGCCTTCAGAGACCTGCTCTCCTCTCTGCAGCGCTGTGAGCTGACTGACACTGAAGTGTGAAGCAGCTCCGTAGAGAAGAGCTCTGCAGCGCATCGACTCCAGGCTGAGGTCAAACTGCAGCCTGAAGCGTCTCTGTTGTTGGAATCATCTGCAGCGCTCGTGGGAAAACGGACTGATGGGCTTCTGGGGCCTGAATCTGTGACTCAATTCTGATTTCTTGTTCTTTTACTTATGGACAGTGTCAGCAGGGAAAACATTATCAGATCGGACACGTCCTCATTCACAGGTGGAATTTAATCAGATCTAACCCGTATTCGTGAAGATGTGATCGCTGTTTCTTAACATCATGTCTCTGACACCATCAAATCTAGCAGAGCAACGGAGAGCCAGCTGGAGCCTGGGAAGGTCTTTCTTTGACGTCCTCGATCCAAACTGCTGCAGTCTTCTAAACGAACCTGACCAGAGTCTCAGGACCAAAGGAACCGTTTTCAAGATTTCCCACCAAACACAATCTGTGTGGAGCTGCAAAAGATGCTAAAGATCTGTACTGAAGTGAAACAAAAGCATTCATGTATGAAGTTATGAATTAGGCTTGATCTTATTTCTTTGTTTGCTGCTGTTGGCCGTTTTTGTAATAGTTGTTTTCATGGATTCTTGCTGCTTTAGTCGTTTTGTTGGGTTGATCTGTGGAGACAAGCAGCAGTTTGGCTTCATTAATCTGCTCAATATTCACACCGTCTAATGACGGATCTGAACGCGGCGCATGATTCTTGAACAAACGGACCCATTTTCTACTGTGTTCATCAATGGATTCAACTAGAAACTAATAACTGCACAACTTCGCGTCTGATATGGTTGTTAGGATCTGAATAGACCGTCAGGTTGTGGTCAGTGGCAGCAGTGTGGCCATCAGACCTTCCTGCTGTTGCTCTTCCGCTGAACGGAGCAGCGGATCGTCAGAGCGCCGGCAGGTTCCCATCAGCGGCGGATGGAGCGGCGTGGAGGCAGGTGGAGGCTCTCGCCGGGAAATTAGCGCCATTAGCTGATCACGGAAAGGAGCCAAACGCACCACAAGAGCAGCTGCAATCCCTGATGGAGAGGAACCGATGAGAACTGTGTGTGTGTGTGTGTGTGGTGTCACTGGATGTGTGTGTGCATGTACGTGTGTGTGTGTGTGTGTGGTGAGATAAATGACAAATTCAGGTCATAAGAGGCGCAGACCTACTTTGAGGGATGTGTGAACCACTGATTAACACTGATAACAACTATACCATAACCCCGTGTGTGTGTTCGTGTGTGTGTGTGTGTGTGTGTGTGTGTGTGTGTGTGTGTGTGTGCGTGTGTGTGTGCGGTGTGTGTTTGTGTGTGTGTGTGGATGCACTGACTCTCTCCACCCAGTCCCCCCTGGGAAGCATTATTGATTGTAGCTTCACGTGCTCACCTTTCCACTTGTTTACCTGCTTAAATGATGAACCTGACCCTCAGCAGGGCACACACACACACACACACACACACACACACACACACACACACGCACTGCCTGGAGGAGAAACATGTGAAGGAGGAGAGGAGGAGGAGGAGGAGGAGGAGGAAATGAGGAGCCGAGGGAAGGAGGCGTGAAATCCGGTGATGGGTCCTGCTCAGCATCCGGAGGATTACAGCGGCGGCGGCGGCGGCGGCGGCGGGGCGGAGGGAGCCCAGCCGGCCTCGTCTGCACACCGCCGCCCCGCAAAATGAAATATCCTGCACTGGAAAGAAAACCAGGGATTACTTTCATAAGGTGATTATGGCATGAATGTAAACAAAGGTGAGGCGGCTTGTGTTTCGCTAAAGGGATCAGATACAAACCGGAGAAGAAGAAGAGGGAATAAAGAGAGGAGAGGAGACAACAGAACCGGAGGAACGGCGACACTTTTAATACTTCTACATTAGATGTTGGTGATTAAATATTTATACATTCATTGGAGACCACACACACACACACAGACACACACACACAGTTTCAGAGAATTTAAAGGAATGATTTTTATTCTCACAACATGTTTTTGAACCGTTGCACAGAAAAGCCCCCAAACCCAGATTAGAGCAGGCAGCATGACGGCGAGCGCGCTAATCCCAGTCCCACCCAGTGCAACCTGCTCCAAATGCCTCCCGATGATAACGTCTTTTCCCTTTACATACCAGAGCCATCTTCCAATATGTTCACTTCCAGCATCAATATTCCAAAAAGCAACACATATTAGCATTAGCCTGTAGCTACATTAGCTGTAATGCTTTAGCAGACTTACTGGAAGATAAACTGTGTAATTTGTTTGTTGAACTAACATCCAGATTATGGAGCATCTTCCTCCTCTAACATTGAAATTATAGAGCATCTTTCACATCAAACCTACCCGCACAGTGAGGACGGCTCGGCTAATGCTAAAGCTAACACTATAATCATGCAACACAGACTATAACCAGTCATCATTTCAGAGAAGCAACTGAAAGTAGATTCAGAGGTAGTTTTCAAACTACTGAAACTACTAAAGATGTAGTAACTTGATGCAAACGACTCTCCACCTGACAGACGTGTGAAATAGAACATGTGGAATGAAGCCTTCCTGTTCCGTGAGCCCTCTCTTCTGCAGCAGCTCGCTCGAGTTCTGGTGGGAGCATCATACACCTGAAATGTGAAATGTTGAGTTTAAACCATCGTGTTGAATTGTGATGAACCTCTTTCAGATGAACCCTGTTCTTTGTTTTAACAGGACAGCCTGACTCCTCCCGCCTGCGGCTGTTCGGCACAAACTGATGCAACAATTAGCGGTTAGCGCCGACCGTTTGGAGAGGAAGCTGGTCAATCAGCGACCCCACATCAAGCTGTTTCTGAGAGGCTGATTGCGACGTGGCTCGAAGCCCGCAGGTTATTTCAGCACTGATTATGTCTTCGGGCTGTTAGCATACGTGAGCTCGACAAAACCGCCTCTGATTGACGCCGAGGCACAAAAGACGGCGGCACAAACCGGGCCGGAGGAAGGGATTACATCCATAAGTCAACCTAAGGCTGGCTTTTCAGGAAAATGGATGGTGAAGCTTAGTCCTTAATTGTAAATTGATCCTAGTGGAAAGTAAACGAGTTCACACAAAGGAGTCCAGAGCGTCTGCTGCACATCGCACGCCGTTTCATCAGAAGGAAGAGCCCCTGCTAGCGCGATGAGACGACAGAGAACACGTTATCCCGGGTTCCTTAAGCCACATTGCAGAGCAGATACGGGCTGAAAGCCAGCAGATATGAAGGGACGTCGTCCTTCACTGGGTCCAGTGCTCAGTCTCCTGTCAGCGCTGTTTGTTTCCAACACCTCCTGAGGGAAATATGGGAAAGTTCAGCTGCTAAATACTCCTCCGTTTGCTGACCCAGCCCGTCTGACGGCGGATAATGGCCAAACGGTCCACAGCAGGTTTATCAACTTGGACTTTTTTTTGCTGAAAACAGCAGCAGCCTGCAGGAAAACAGTGGGATTGAATATTAAAAGTGCTGATTAGCACCTGAAAGATACTGAAAGTTAACACCAGAGAAATGTGCCAATTTGTTCTCAGCTCATTCTATACCTGCTATTTAGAAACACTTTGTACCTTTAACTTGCAGCATTGTGTACTTTTCTCTAACTCTGATATCGACCGAAATTACCGACCTGACTGATGCTTCAAGACTCGACCAAGTAGAGAGAGAGGAGACTATTATCTTATTCTGCTTTCCCCAAGTTCTCTAAAAGTGAAATACTGCTGGGGTGAAATCAGAATTATGTAATTGATGAAATATTAACTTCAGGCTTCCAGCATGATTGATGCTCGCTGGTAATTGAAACTTTGATCAAGATTCACATTTCCTGGCGAAAGCCCTTTAAATGTCTCCATATCTGAGCTGGTTGTGTGTTGGAGGATATCAGAGGAAACTTCAGCACTCTCAACTGTCAAATTACTTTTTTCTTAAAAGGAGAAGCAGTTTGACTCCAGCTTGAAGGTCATAACTAAAGAATTTATTCATTGTTTCATCTCCGCCCGGCCCAGAACAATTACTCCTGTATGGTGTAATCTGGCGATGCGTCCATGTACACTCCTCACAACCTTCAAAGAGTTTCTTTGAAAAGCATCCCCCCCTCCACCTCCTCCACCACCTCCATAACAAATTACCATACAAAAGTGTGGGAGCGTCCGCCGTGCCGAGTCTCTTCACAGACGGAGCTCTGCCGGATGATTGAAGTCGAGCTCTCCTGAATTTCCCGGCCTCGCCTCTGTGATCAAAGTGGATGAAGGCAGGCGGTTAGCGAGAGGCTCCGCCTCGGGCCCTCTCCGCTCTCCTCAGCCTCCACTCGGCCGCCGCTCCGCTCAGCGTGTCGTGTCTGGAGCTGGCAGAGGTCACCGCTCGCTCCCCGAGGCGAGCGACTCAACTTGTGGCGTTTTTGCGCATTTACATGGCAACGTTTTGAAATCAGTGTCTGTTTACATGAAAACGGTGGAAACACAGAGAAACATACACTCTAAACATTAACAATGTTTGGACAGAACACCAAGCTGGATTGTTGTTACAGTGACTGTCATCTCTGAAACTACCAATCCAGGAGAATCTGGATGGAACCAGAACCAGGAGAATTGGTAGACTCTGCTCTGAAGGGTCCAGTCCACAAACAGAACGGTCAGTGTAGATGCCAGGAAAGAAGTTCGGTAAGTCATAAAGCACGTCACATTTATGCAGGACCGTGACTGTTACGATGTCTGAGGCTGCAAAGTGTTATTCTTTTTATAGAAGCTGCACTGAAATTGATTTAGCTGATAAACTCAGAAAGTCTTGTTGTGCTGCGACTAATCAAAAGACCGAAGTTCCAACTCTGAGCCGACAAGTTAGATTCTCTCACCATCCGTCCGTCTTCACCTCCTCTTAATCCAGTGAAAATTCACCAGTGGGACTTGGTGCTTTTGGAGACAGTCCCCGGAATAACAATCCAGCTCCGTGTTCTGTCCAGATGAATGTCTGTGTTCTTCTTTCTAATGCTTAGAGTGTGTTGTTCTCCACTAAGTGTGTAGTTTCATCACCAAATCAACCAACAGCACCCACTAGTGGCCCAACGTAAGAACAGCGTTTTCAGCATGTGAACACTTTCAAAACGCTGCCGTTTAAACACACAACTTTTCAGAAACAAAAACACAAAATAGATTCGTTTTCACTGTTGTGGTATAAACACTTCCTCAGTCTAGAGTCCTTGTTAACTTGTGACTTTGACTTGCCTTTGTGTTGATGTCTGTTGATCTGTTTCGTCTTCGGCAGGGAAGTGACTCTGTCTGGAAATACCTGGCGAGGCCCGAATGGCGAGTCCAGACCTCAGAGATTTTCTTTTTCTATTTTATCTCTGCATGCTACTCTCCATCTTGAGCATCCTCTGCTCCTGATACTCCTCTCTTGCTCATGAAATCATTCTCCGTACAGCATTTCTTCACTTCTTTTAGTCAAGTTTGTACTTTGCACTGCTGTCTTGAAAAATCAACCCGTATCAACATTTTCCACATAAAGACGGCCTGCGTTTGGCAGCTGACCCGCAGCACATCTATTATGAGATTTTTTTTTCCTGGCAGTAAGCAGAAAAAAAAACAAGGAAAAAGCGCTCCTGTTGACTTGGTATGAAACAAACCCTGCAGCTCCAGCTCCTGGTAAATCTCACAGAAGTGCCAAGTACTACGCACGACAAGTTTTGCCAAGTGAAAACTGCTGGCTGTGGAGAGTTGGAGCCTCAGTTGAATTATAGATGTGGCGGTGGATTTCTCTCCCTCGGACCACTGTTCTGCTCCAATGGAAACATCAGTGATAGCGAGTGACATGTCGACAAGCCAATTATGTGACCGGCCAGCTGTCATCGGCAGCAGTCTCTCCACGGCCGCGACTGTCTGCAGCTCTGAGGGCTTCACACAGCCGGAAAACACAGCGGCGGCGCGAGTCTGAGGCGCTCGAAACACAAGAACGCCTCTGAAAAGGCATATTCAATGAGGTGCAAAGTACAGATGTGCATCGAGAGGGCAGTGCTGCTCAGTGTGTGTGTGTGTGTGTGTGTGTGTGTGTGTGTGTGTGTGTGTGTGTGGGGCTGAGAGAAAGAAAATGATGGCGCTGTAATCAGGCTAGGTCCCTGGAGGGGCGGACAGCAGTGCTGACAGCGAGGTGGTAGCTGGATTTCTGGGCCATGGTCCATCTGTCTGGCTGCAAGAAAAAAAAAAAAAAAAAAAAAAGGGCAAAGGGGGTTTAGAGGATGTGGACTTATAGACCGAACAAACAAAACAAAAACAAAATGAGCCGTGAAAAGAAGACGGTTTGATTTTACTGCAGTCATATTAAACATGAAGAAAATCACAGCTGAAAAGAATTGAATTGAACTAAATGCCAGCTGTTGACTAGAGATGATTTAATCCAACAACACATACAGACCTGAAACCAGCCGTATACTGACAAGCAGAAAAGCCCAACAGGTGTGGTATATTCTCCTCCTTTCCTCAGATCCACAGGCTGCTGTTTCTCTCTAGAATGTCAGCTGACGGTTCCACTCTTCGTCTTTAAGATGGTTGGAACGTTCTAGTATGTTGAGTTTTCCTGCTGGAAGTCTGCATGAGAACACAGTTCAAAGACACTGACATGGTCAACGCCAACGCCCAGGTATCTCCCCCACAGCCTCAGACCAGCAGCAGCCTGATCCAAGGCAGGATGGATCCAGACTTTTGAGTCTGATGCCCCGTTAAGAAACAGAATCACTATCAGAATTTACTGATGTTTCAACTGAAAATTCATAATTTTTATGCTTTCATTCTAGGAAAGTTTTGCAAAATCGTGTCCATTTAGACGACAGCAGCAGAAGCACTGAAAGCATCGAAGTCAGCATGCCAGGCCACTAGTGGGCGGTGTTGTTATTTTTTAATGCAGCTACACAAGCAAGCAGAGAACAATAAACTACAGTCACAAACAATGATGAGAGCATGTATGAGGGGCCACACAAGACATAAAACATTTCTGGACCTCTCACACACATATATTCTCCTCTCACTTGCATTCTCCTAAATGATAGGCATATATGCATATGTACTAAGGAAATATATGCATGTAAGAGAAGAACATATAGGATATATATACATATATATATATATATATATATATATATATATATATATATATATATATATATATATACATATATATACATATATATATATATATATATATATATATATATATATATATATATATATATATATATATATATATAAATATATATATATATATATATCCAGTGGGCGGGTCTAGAGGGTACACTGTCTCAGTCAACATGGAAGGTGTGGTGGAGTCTGAGCGCTGCTGAAGCCACTACAGTATTAAGAAATATTTATCACCAGAACCCCTTTATCACCCCTTTCAACTGATTTTTTTTTAACTACAAAGCCCAAAACCAGTGAAGTTGGCACGTTGAGTAAATCGTAAATAAATACAGAAAACGATTAGCAAATCCTTTTCAACTTAGATTCAATTGAACACACTGCAAAGACAAGATACTTCGAACTGAGAAACTTTATTTTCTTTTGCAAATAATGAACTTAGAATCTAATGGCAGCAACATGTTGCAATAAAGTTGGCACAGGAGCATTTTTACCACTGTGTTCCGCCGCCGTTCCTTTTAACAACACTCAGTAAACGTTTGGGAACTGAGGAGACCAGTTTTTAAAGCTTTTCAGGTGGAATTCTTTCCCATTCTTGCTTGATGTACAGCTTAAGTTGTTCAACAGCCCGGGGTCTCCGTTGTTGTATTTTACGCTTCATAATGTGCCACACATTTTCAAAGGGGGACAGGTCTACAGGTCTGGACTCCAGGCAGGCCGGTCTGGGTCCCGCACTCTTTTCCTACAAAGCCACGCTGTTGTAACGTGCAGAACGTGGCTTGGTTTGTTTTGCTGAAATAAGCAGGGTCTTCCATGAAAAGGACGTTGCTTGAATGGCAACATATGCTGCTCCAAAACCTGTACGTACTTTTCAGCATCGATGGCGCCTTCACAGATGTGTCAGTTATGTGTTGTGGATAAATGGCTTCCGCTTTGCACAGTAGAGTTTTAACTGGCACTTACAGACGTAGCGACGGACTGCAGTTCCTGACGGTGGTTTTCTGAAGTGTGCCTGAGCCCATGTGGTGATCTCCTTCACTCAGTGATGCCGGCTCTTGATGCAGTACCGCCTGAGGGATGGAAGGTCACGGGCATCCAATGTTGGTTTTCAGCCTTGCCGCCCAGGTTCAGTAATTTCTCCAGATTCTCTGAAGCTTTTGACGAAAATATGGACCGTAGATGATGAAATTATTGCAATTACCTTGTTGAGAAATGTTGTTCTTAAACTGTTCGACAATTTGCTCACACATTTGTTCACAACGTGGTGACCTTCGCCCCGTCCTTGTTTGTGAATGACTGACCGTTTCAGGGAAGCTGCTTTAATACCCAATCATGGCACCACCTGTTCCCCGCCTGTTCTCCATCAGCCTGCTCACCTGTGGGACGTTCCAGTTAAGAGTTTAATGAGGATTCCTCAACTTTCTCAGTCTTTTTTTGCCACTTGTGCCAGCTTTTTTGAAACATGTTGCAGACATCAAATTCAAAATGAACTAATATTTGCAAAAAATAACACAATTTACCAGTTTGAACGTTAACTAAGTTGTCATTGCTGTGTATTCAGCTTACTAGAAGTTGAAATGGATTTGCAAATCATTGTTTTCTGTTTTTATTTGCGATTTACACAACGTGCCAACTTCACTGGTTTGTAATTAACAACAACTCTGACCACAGTTAATCATGATTGATCACATTTTTTAACGAGAAATCGACACAAAATCACCAACTTAATGCATAAAAATGTCTTTATCAGAATCTTGTGACTGAAGTGGAGCAGTTTCACATCAGAAAACACTAATGTGGAACTTGAACCATCCAACATTATAAAGTTGAGCTGCTCAGTTTCTCTTTGGGTGTTGAACAATCCAGAACATCGACGTAACATTTTCAAACTTCAGATGAAGAATCTAATCCTCATCATTCAGCTGGACTGAAGGAGGAGGAACATGAAGTCGCAATGACAGGAAAATGACTTTTCTCTACTATTCCTTTCATTTGAGCCCGTTGCTAACCCTAAGCCTAATCCTGTGACTGATTGCAATTCTAGAAAATGAATCATTGACAGGCCGCCATTAATGAATTGTGATTAATTCAAATTGACAGCACTAATAAACAGACACCTAAAACACAGAGAGAGAGTTGTGTTTTCACTGGAAACCGCCGTATAAACAGGACCAAAGTCCTGCAGCAGAAATGAGATGCGTTCTTCCATCTTGTGGTCCTCCTCAGTGGACGCCTCGGTTTCCTCTTCCTTCCTCAACACCGAGACGCCTGCTGCTCTCCTGCTGCTGGAGACCGCCGGCTGAAGGTTCAGCCTTCAGCGTTCACATCATCTGCGGACAGAGTTCTCCTCAGACGTCCACCATCAGCAGTGAATCTTCACCAAGAACCTGCAGATTAATGGACGTTCGTGATCAAACCTGCATCCCAGTACAGTCGGAGGTTGCAGACGGTTCTCTCTCTCTCGCTCGAGCAGCGTCAGTAATCTTTAACGTTTGTTCCATTAAGACTCGACATATCAGAATTGTTTGTCTTCATTTGTGACTTTGACGCGAATCAGCGATCATGACCAAAACTGGGACATTTCAGACGGTTTGCATACATTTCCTGCTGCGTCTCCTCCACACAGAACGCTCACCAAACGCTGATAAATGATGTAAATGCACATGTTTTATTGATACGGTGATCTTCAATTATTAACGTCTGCAGGGCGAGCGGAGCCCATTCTGACCTGCTGCTGTTGCTCAATCATTCCAAACGGTTTTAAAAGCTGCTGCACACTCTGAACCGCACAGCCGGCGCCGAGAGGCCTGGAGCCAAACTCCTGGACGGCCGCGCCGCCTCCTGATCCTGCACCGGGAGCCATTCTCAGAACACGACCCAGGAAGTGTTCCCAGCGAGGGAGCGCAGCTCGGAGACCCCGAGAGGCCGGCTGCAGCTCCTGATCCACCAGGCCGGCTCACAGGGTGAAGGATCGCCGTGCTGGATCTCAGCCAGTCAGTGGAGCTCAGAGCAAAACGACCGCCGGACTCACACCACCTCGCTTCATTTACATTTTCCCTCCCGGAGAAGTTCTGCCCTCAATATCCTGCAGCGGCGCCGCCGTTGAGTTATGTAACACCCAGAGTCTAAATTCACTTTCTCCACTGCAGCTCCTGAAGGAAGGACTGGTTATTTTTATTATGTAGAAGCTGCTGAAACTGGGAGCATCTTCCTGTTTACCCGGTGACTCCAGTAACACACGGTTTCATCTTAATACATATCTTATGTTTGTGATGCAAGATTTAACTGTTTCAACCATTTATAAATCTTCTAGCCATTACAACCATTATTCATTTGTCTGCTTTTCTAATGGTTTTCTCTGTTTTATTTTACAGGATTTTACTGCTTTTTGTCTCTTTGGACCAGGGGTATGAAACCCATTTCCCTTCAGGGAGAACATGCAGCCCAATGTCGTCTTGAGTGGCTTGGACTGGTAAAATAGAGAAAAAACTCTTCATTTCAACTCTTTCTTTCTCATTTCAATTCAAGGATTTACCCGACAGATCAATAAAGTATTTCTATCGTTTTCCATTTGATTGAAACTTCTCTTTGTTGTGGCACAGAATATGATAAAAAATATCAATATTTTATCAAAAATCTAACAATTATGACTGAAAATGACAACAAACGCAACATAAAGTCAATTTTAATGAAACCTTTCGATGCAGAATACTGTGAAATGTCTGGAAAAAAATCCACACATACAATCCAAAGTCCGAAAATCAGTGTCAAATATGAAATTCTCGCCATATCCTCTATCATCCCTCTGTCAGGCCGGATTTGAGCTTCCTGTAGGCTGGTTTTGGCCCACGAACCTTATGTTTGACACTCCTGCTTTTAAAGATATTCTGGTAAAATCAGATAACAATGCTGGTTTGGTGAAAGCCTCGTGGAGGAGCGAAGCCGAGCAGAACACAGAGTGCCTGTCATGTATAATGAAAGACGTACAGCTGTTTTTACAGATGCGCGGCCCGCGTGCACTCCTCGGCGTTCACAGCCCGGACGGTTGTGTAACGAACAGTAGATGTCAGAATGGGATCGAGCTGAGGATGTATCTTTAAAATATTTATCTGGAATCGGCGATGTGATCCAGGCGGAGCAGGGAAGCCGCGCCAGAGCGCCGCGCGCCCCGCTGCGCCGCAGCCGCCGTCCTCTCTCCGGATCGGACCTCTGGATCCAGACCTGCCGGTGGATACCGAGTCCGTGACCCACATAATGGCGATGAATGAGGCTGGCTGAGCGGAGCTGAGCGTCTCGGTGCTCCGATCTTCCTCTTCCTCCTCCTCCTCCTCCTCGGTGCGCTCCCGGTGCTTCGCGGCGCGTCCGGCGGCGCGCCTCCTCTCCTCTCCTCTCCTCTCCTCTCCTCTCCTCTCCTCCACTCGACGTCTCCCATCTTCCCGGATCGCCTCCCTCCCTCCTTCCTCCTCCTCTTCCTCTCTCTGTCGCTCTTCATCTCGCTTCCACCGGGAGGAGGAGAGGAGGGAGTCACAGGAGCGACTCACGCCGAGGCAGAGGCGACTGGAGCGGGGAAAAGTAAGTAGCTGGAGCGGGCGAGGCGGACGCTTCAAGTCATGCTATTCCGTTCTTACTGGCTCCATTAGGAGTGGGGGCTTTGAGAAAGTTGCCATGATCGTACACTTGAGTAGTTGCACAGACTTGAGTGGGAATCTGCTGTAAAGATCCTGGAGGGGGTGTTGGAGGGGCAGATGGTGGTCTGGATACTTTTTGCTCTTTTCTGAGTGAGTGTGGGGTCAGATTCCCTGTGAATGCGCTGCTCCTCCCAGCTTGGAGGAATCTGTCAGCTATATTATTCATGATCTCAGTATTGACAGATGATTATGCGTTTATGAGGAACTGGGAAAGTTCCAGTTTTGATATCAGAGTGTGGCCAAGACTCCTCATGCACCCTGCTCTCATCTCCTGGTTCTGAAGGAACCTGCTGGGTCCAAGGTCAAAATATCAAGGATGTTCATGCTTTTTGGAGTCACTGGGAGGTGGGAAAGTTCCAGGACTCTGATGGATGTGGGGTGGAGGGTGGAGGTCAGGCCTCCCTTCGTCCCTCCTCCCACAGAGGTTCTTCAGGAACCTGACGTCTGGTATTGACAGACCATTATGTGTTTATGATCATCACAGTCTAAATAAAACTTTTTTTAAAATTCTAAAAGTAAAATGTAGACTCTAAAAGTTAACCTTTTTTCCCTTAAAATCAAGGTTTGCTTCCCTTCATTTGTTTCGAGGCCCTGAAAAAGTTACAGCCCCACTTCGGATAATTTTGAAATGTTTGTATCGTTTGTCACAGTTAACTTGTTTCTTGCTTCTTTTTTTTTTTTCTTTTACCCTGAACCTCCTTCCCCCGGCCCATGCAGCCCCTGAAACAGTGATTGATGATGATGGATCTATTGTTACAGTCCTCCTGACAGTGATGACAGTGAATATAAAGACCTTCCAGGCCTTATCTAAAAGGTCACTTACTCAATATTCAGCGCGCCTGTCTGTCTCCAGTGGAGGTTCAGCCTCGGCGCAGATGTAAAGGAGGAAGAATGACATTTCCTCTCGCCTTCTCTCTCCCTTGGGGAGATTGTCACTCTGCTCTCACTCTTCGCTGCAAAGTTGGAAGAAAAAAAAGAAATCTCAAGTCAGCTTACAATTACATAAAAATATACGAAGGAGCGAAGTCACTGGAGAGGCACGGCAGCCAAACTTTGCTCAGTGTGGACGAGGTCTTGAGGCTGAACGGCCGTTATGGCCACGACATTTAGGAAACGAAGCGAAGTGAAGCTGGGAATGAAGAACTGAGACACATGTTCTGATATCGACGGCAGGGTTCACAGAAAACAGCTGGAACGGGGCTCAACAGCAAACATGTGAGTTCATTTGTAACGAACACTGCCGTTTCTGTCCACCTTCATATCTCAAATCATTCAGATACGCTGCGATTTAAATGTCCCAGCGTTCATGATTTGATCTCTACCCCCATTGCTCTACCCCCCCCTGTCCCAAATGGCTGCTCGAACCAGTCATGAAGTGCCAAATAGGCATGCGCAGCATCGTAGCGTTCTTCAGGAGAACCTCTGACCTCCAGACTTTCATTCACTGCTTCACTGACTACTCCTGCAAGATGGCAGCATGGAGGCAGCGTAGATATACATAATATGAACTTGAAAGATGCGTCCATCCACTGCCACTGCTGGGTCTGGTATCATACGTCTGTTTTCATCATGACCATGCAGTTATGCAGGTTCCGGGGCAACGGAAAGTCCAGTTGTTTGGACTTAAGGTGGAAAACAGAAGCAGATAGAATTACTAATATTTCCTGATATAAAAGTACTCTGTGGTGCGAGGGATGAGGAAACAGCTTGTTATTGACTGCAGGTGAATTTGACAGGCTCAGAAAAGCATGAGACAATTCCTTTAACACCAGCAACTCAAAGCATTTGAGTGAGGTGGAGGATGAGCCGGCTGAGTGAGGGAGCCGGATGAACTGATGGAGTCCAGCAGACCTGATCCATTTGCTCTCAGACGGCTCCAACCTGGACAAATCAAAACCTGCTTTGACTCGTTTAACACCAAATCCTCTTTACTTAACAACGTTTCAAGCGAAAACGCATTTTAGACAGAAGAGCTTTGAGAACAACGTCTGTTTGAAATGGTAGAAATGCTGGAAATGATGCAGTTCCCATCTTCGGACGATGCGCTGAGACTCTTTATGCCGCCATGGTTGTTGCCGTCCCTCTACTGGCGGATGTGAGAACTGATCGCTGCGCTCGAGGCTGAAGGAGCAGCAGCTCCTCTGTGTCTACGGAGCTGGTTACTTCTCGTCTACATGGAGACAGCGCTGTGGAGGAACCGGGGCCTTGGTAGTTTTATGGTAGAGTCACCTGCACACAGTGAACGGCGCCTCCGCCTGCTGATGTGTTTGTTTGTGGCTCTGCAGGTGAGGCTGGAGCGTCTTCCAGGGCTTCCTGCGTGGGACTCCTCTCCGGTACGTCCAGCTCATTAACTCTTCCACTAACCCCCCCGCCACCCCGCCACCCGCCCTCTCTTCTTCCTTCGATTCCCTCCGTCCGGCGATGCTCATCAATTCCGTTGCCTTGAACGGCTGCAGGTTATGTGAAATCGATGGCGGCCAGCATCATCCCGCCCACTCCGTGCAGGGAGGATTCAAGGTTAGAGCGTCGGCCAATCGAAGGCGGCTGACGCACCTCCAGTCGGTCTTACTCAGATTATGGGTCACCTCTGCCGGACGCCGTGTGGGGGACGCCTGGATTCGCTGTCTGGTGTCACCTCCGCGCTTGTTCAGTGACGTGCGCTGCTTTCCTGACCTCGTCATGGAAGCAGAGGGTTGATTTTTCCTTCACAGCTGAGTTCAAATCACTTTTCATGTGAAAATGGAACAAAACGTCCTGAACATTGAATCACAGAGTGTCTCAGACACTGGTGATTAACACCACAATGATGAACTCGGGGGTGAAGACATCTCTTTTGGAAGTGGCGGCCCAGCTTGGTGCGTCTCTCACATTGCTAGGTTCTTTCAGGTTCCCCGGCTCCACGCGGTGTTTTCACTGAGCGTCCCCACACCGCCGGCCCCCTGCTGAGCCGCCGGAGTGGCTCCGTTCACAGCAGCGAGCGCCGTTTTCCTCCCGTGCGCGGCACTCGGAGTCTCGGCTCGGTGTTTCACATGTCTGCTTCGTTAGACTGAAAATGTGCTTTATGGTGAAGCGACGCAGCTCCAGTGGCTTTGCTGTTGAATAAATCAGCTTTGTGTCGTTCCAGAATGAGAAGAATAAACTCCTTGTGAAGGTTTTTATTAGCGGCAGAAACACGCTGGCCTGTGATTGAACCCGATGATTGACCTCTGCGTCCTCACCAAGCGGGACAGTCTAATGAATAGAGACAGTAAAAGTGTCTCCAGCAGTGAGTTTCCTGTCTGTTAATGCGACGGTGCGATGGTTTCAGGAAGCAGCCATCGTTTCAAAGAGGCTTCCTGCTTTCAGCCTGCATGATGCTCCAATCAGCTGAGAGGGTTCATGGATCCTGCTTTAGAGTGATAGAAACTGTCCTCTAACGAGAGGAAACTGGGATCAAGAGCTTTATTTCCTCCCTTCGGTGTTTTCAGTCCCTGATTTCATCTCGGTCCGTCTCTCACTTCACCTCTCATTTGTTTTTTAACTTATTTGTCCTTGAAAATGTTGGGATTATATTTACTTTATAGCAAAGGCAGACCAAAACACGTCAGAAAACATGTTGGATCAAACCAGAACATCCTTTTAGCTTCAGGACGAGGGAAACTAAAGTGCTGAAATTCCACCTGGACTCTGACTTTCAGGACTCTTCTCCGCAGCACAGCTGTTCTCCTGCTTTAGAAACGTCACAACGTGTTAAAATGTCGCTGCAGACGGCATCTGACTGCCATGCAGTGCAGGTTTCTAATGCTTCCCGTGCAGATGGCGTCAGGCGAGGCACTTTTCCTCCTACTGACGCAGGAAAGAAACGCAGTGTGTGAAAAGTTATTCCTGGAACGTGAAAATGGACCGTTTCTCTTGTTTGTGCAGACACTTTCATCACGGAGCTAAAAACTTAACGTATGGCTTATTAAATGCGGCGGCTGAGCAGCTCCAGGAATGGAGCGGCGTCACTTTAGCAGTGAATCACCACAAACACGCCGTCTTCAGCTGTGAGAATGGCTCAGCGCCGCTGAATTATGGGTCTGCAGCCACTGGAGTGACCCACCGGGGCCCTAATGCTGCTGTTCATCTTCTTCAGCTCGGGAGAGAGAGAGAGTGTGTGTGTGTGTGTGTGTGTGTGTGTGTGTGTGTGTGTGTGTGTGTGTGTGTGTGTGTTCACGGCCTGCTTTCCCTCGTAGGACAGGTAGATGAAAGCCAGCCTACTTGCTGTGTTAAAAGATACACTGTCCAGTCCTCCTGCTGTTCTGTCACCGCGCACACACACACACACACTCAGAAGAGTTATAAACACACACGTCTGAGCGCCGTACAGACTCCTGTAAGCACAGCACCTGAGCCGGCCCCCGCTCTCTCGCTCTAAAGAAGCGTAGCCCCGGGAAAATGCCCTCAATATGCCTGAACGCCGCGGCTCTGAAAGTCAGCCACTCACATCTTTTCAAGGCTCGCAGAGCGGCGAGTGCACGCTCTCGCTCGCGCACATGAAAGCGCGGCGCCGTGAAGAGGCCGTTAGGGAGTTAATTCCAATTCTGCTGACAGTAGATAGGTTTCAGCGTCCTGTCTGTGCGCCTCCATCACGCAGTAATTACTCGGGAGGCCGGGGGGATTATGACGTCCCCGGCTCCCCTCTGTAATCGAGCCGCGCTCCGTATCACCCTTTAGCTCTGCTGCCCGGCCTCTATCAACTCCCCTAATTAAGCCGTCCCTCCCTCTCATTATCCCTCCATGTAATATCCTCCATCCATTAACTTACCCCACCTTTCCCCCCCCCCCCCCCTCCCCCCCCTCCACCACCACCGCCACCTTTCCATTGCTCCATCTTCCTCCTCTTCCTCCTCCTCCTCCTCTTCCAGCGGCGCCAGTCGGATCAGCTCAGTCTAATCTGACTCCCACGCAGCCGTGGTGCCAAAGCGGGGCCGAACCACCTCGCCGTGGACGCGGGGGGGGCGTGGGAGGCGGCGCTAATTGAATATAATGCACGTTGACCTCATGCGAGCGGGCGCGCTCCCCGGCTGGACGGGCCGTCGCGTCCCGGCACTCGTCTGCGCCGCCCCTGCTAACGCCCGCCGTTTCCGAGGTGCCAGCTTCTATTTCCGTCTCATCTCGGCTGCCGGCGGCGAGGCGGCACGCCGGACGCAGTCACGTCTCCCGACAAGCCTCGCCTCGGCTTCCCAGGAATCCGGCGCTCCGACGGTAACGCGGCAGGAAGCCCGCCCGAGCTGCGAGGAACCTGGTGGTCGTGGGAGTCGGCTGCAGCTCAGCTGCCTCAGCGAGATGTGAAGGTTCAGTGATCTGCTCCCTCCACGTGGCTCACTGAAGATTTCAGGAAGTTATCTGGAGATAAACATTTTCTAAACCTTGACGGTGTACTGCAGACGCCGGAGCCTTCAGGGCTGCTGGCAGTGGTTTAGAGCGTCACGCAGCGCTCACGTATTGAGTAAATTAGGCTTTATAGCATTTAATAAGTACTTGTATCAGTACTCTGTATCGACAAGCAGCTATAGATTAGTACTCGTCCTTTAAATGTGTGCTATCGGTGCATCCACACAAGATGGTTTTGATATGTGAAGAAAAACTTAATGTTTGAAAACTTTTAAACACCTAAACCATGAGGAATTGCTTTACAAGGATAAAATACAATTTAGAATATTCTGCTGAAAAACAAAAAAGATAACGCGACAAAATGACTTGAAAAGGTGAAACACCACCTGCTTTCTTGTCCCCTCATGCCACATCTTGAACGTCGTTTGTATTAATGTACACCAGATGTGCCACCATAGTTTAAATCCTATGAGTTTTCCCTCCTTTGTATTTAGAACTCTGAACTACCTGAAAACGCTTCTTTCGAGAGTCTTTTGTGCAGAGCAGGCTGTCGTCCAATCACAAGCTCCTCCCCCTTTTTGCCCTTTATATCATACAAACGTCCTTCGACAAGACACTGAGTCCCAGCTTTGGTCGTGCTGGACGCTGAACCCAGGCTGGCCTGGTGTCTGGGAGCGCCACATCAGTGAAACCCACTCGGCGTTTACCCTCCACGGTAGTGTGAGCTCAGACTTAGCCAGAGTGACTGCGGATGGAGTGATGGACTCTCAGCGCCCACACTGCAGCCATGAGCTGTTTCTCACTGGAGCTTCAGAGACTTTGGTAAACCCGATTCCCCAGAGGAGCATTCAGCCTGTTTTCCTGTGAAATGAAGGAATCTGGTTCAGTGGCTGGTTTGAGTTTCCATCTCTGGATGAAAGCAGTAGATAAAGGTGCAGAGCTCTGCGGTGTCATGGTGGAGGAGCTGGTTTCCCCACATTGGAGTAATTATAGAGCCAAATGTGTGTCTTATTGTATGAACTGTCAGCTGTGGTTTAATCAGTGATCAAATAGCTGGTTTAAAGCTCCTGATTGGCCGTTGAGAGAGCTGATATGGGCGTCTTCATCACCTCTGAGGTTCATTTGAGCTCATGCGTGGTTTTGTGAAGCTGGCAGTCAGAGCTGCTGATTGAAGCTGGCACTGGCCGCGCTGTGTGTGTTCTGTGTGGTGGATGCAAATGGAGCGGAAATCACACACATCTGGCAGCGACTGGCCGTCCCCGTTGGGTTTGAGAGCACATCTGTGAGCCTCTTCACCCCGGTCCTGGTCCCGGTCCCGGTCCTGGTCCCGGTCCCGGTCCCGGTCCTGGTCCCGGTCCCGGTCCCGGTCTCCGTCTCCGTCAAGCAGCGGTCCTGGAGTCGTGACTCTCTGGAGGAAAACATCGTCCTCCTTGCTTCCCGCCTCTGTAGACGGCGCCCGGGCGTTTTCAGAAAGTTGCTTTTTGAGCTGGAGCTGTTTTGAAAAGTTCCACATTGGGAAGAGTTTTCACAAAATGTCATTTTCCGTAGCTCCAGGTATCGTTATCGTTAAAACGAACCCCTAAAACACAACAAAAGTTTGACATTTTCACTTGAAAATTTAATCTTATAATTTCCAGCAATCAATAGAAAATTAAGACAATGTTTTTTAGATTCAATACACTTTTTTAATTATTATTATTATTATTTATTTTTATTTTTGTTTTGCAGCTTGAGGCAACGCTAATATTGAATTTGTGAAACTTGATAAATAAAATGATTTTCTCCTAATAAACGAGGAGCAGCTGTTCTCTGGAAGCCCAACAGATGGTTGTGTGTGAAGATCCCGGCGAATCAGCAGTTTGTGTAACACTGCTTCATGCTGGATGTTGGACACACATACAGATGAGCAGAAAGCTGTCCCTCTGCTCCCTGCCGCCATCTCTCCCAGATTTCTGTAGCAGGACCAGCAGGAACCGCTGGAGCGCTGTTGAGATCCGGCGTGTCGAACGTCTCGTTGACGTCCTTCATCTCACCCACAATAATTCTCTCCTGGTGTTTTGTCAGTGTGTTGGTTTGGATCGGCGGCGTTGGACGATTTAAATGACAGATTCAAATTCATAAAGAAGCTGCGAGGCCGTGCCGTTGAATTGTTCTGGTTGACGTACATTGTATAATTTTTTCAGAGTGCTTAAAGCTAGGGTTGGCGATCTTGGAAAACTAGCGTTAGCATGTAGCATCTCCCCAAGGCTCCGCCTAGCTAGCTCCGCCCAGCTCCCACCCCATTGGAGGAGCTCCCGTTGGGAGCGGAGACGCAGAGACGTTCGCGGCGCGTGCGCTGTGCGCGGCGCTTCCACATCCAGTGCGTTCCTGGCGTAACCTGTCCTCAGCGCTTCTTTTCTTCGTTTTTCTTTATTTGCACAACGCCAAGTTATGGCGCACTGAACGGTGAGTGAACCCCTAAACATTCGTCTCCGCCGTTCTGCAACCACGCTCCGTCCTTCTACGTGCGCACTGAACCAGGGTCAGTGCACGCATACATGTACGCGCAGGGGGCAGGTCGAACGGCGAAGGGATTTGATTGGTTTAAAAAAAGGTGTCCCGTCAAGACTATTGGTTGCTGTTTGTCCCGTTTTACTCCTGCTGTAGATAGCGGATGTTTTCCAAACTACTTTAAAAACATACTATGAATTGCTTCCCATCAGGTCATAAAGATAATTTTAACCAGTATTTAAAAAAATGTATCTCATTCAAATCGCCAACCCGAGCTTTAAGAGCATGCATTCACATAAACAAGAATTTGAAAATGCGGTGGATAGATGGGACTTGTGGGAGAAGTTGTGTTTTCAGTGGCTTCCAGCTCCGTCGTTGTGTAAACGGACACTCAAAATCCAGCGAGAATTCTCTGTTCTGACTTGAAGCGTCGCCATTTAAACAGGGCCGTAATCAGCTCCACTTGACCATGTCTGCCGAACTGAATTGTTTGTGTTTCTGCCACATGATTGGTGAACTAGCTGTGTCAGATAGTGTGAACCGATACGGCTATCTGACATGTTTTAAAGCTGCCGGCGATGCACCGGTGAAAGGTCGCTCAGGGAAGATGAGACTGCTGGTCCTTGTTGGTTGATTTGAACGGAAATTCAACCGTCTAACTAAATGCCTTGCAGAGTCTTTGCAGGCGGTGTGTGAGAGCAGGCGGTGTGTGAGGCTGCTGCTCCTGTCAACATGTACTTTGGCCCGTTCGTCCTGAGCAAACTGCTCCAGCTGTCTCAGGTTGGAGGGATGCCTTCCGCAGGCTGCACGCTTCAGCTCGTTCCGTCGATGATCGGCGGCGCTCGGATCGCAGACGGCTTCTTCAGATTAGCCGAGTGTTTTGTTCCCGGTGCGTTCAGCTCCCTCCTCAGAAGGCCGTGATCGTCCTGTGATTTCATCGGGCTCTGTGCAGATTTAAGACTCACTCACTCAGCCTCAGAGCATATTCCATCCTCCCTCCTGTTCCGCCGGCGCCGTGCTGTTCTTATTTATTCTGTCGTTCCTTTTTGTCAAGACAGAGCTAATGTGATTTACCGGGAACTTCAGTTTGGCCTCATCATTATTCAGATTCCAGTCTGGCAGTTTTATGTCCTCCTGGGTCGAATTCCACCGAGCCCACCGCTGCCGGACGTGCCCCGTCGTTTCGTCGGGCATCGAAAATGACCTTGGAGTTCACCTCATATCTCTTTCATGGTTTTTCTCAACCCTGGGCAGACTCTTTTATGAAGGGTTGATTTTCCTCTTTCAGTCCGTCTCTAAACTCTGATCATTTATTCCGCCACTCCGTTCATGGAAATACGATCTTGGTGCCAAAATGAAAAGCAGGGAAACTCAGTGGTCCCTGTGAACGACAGCCTCTCTGGCTTGGTTTGGGAACCCGGAGCTGTTCTCAGCCAGCTGGGACCTGTAATCTGTACGACGGCGCCGCCGCCAGCCTGCAGGTTCGTCACGGCGCCTCTTATACCTCCGATGGGAGCTGGACATGCTAATCAGCGTCAACTGGAACACTTCGACTCCGCCGAGGAGCGAGGGCGAGGGACTCCTCACTCAGTCGCCAGCGAAGGGAAGAACCCAGTGATGGAGTTCGTTTGCATCGTTCCCGTCACCCGCTGCACCGGCGGCAGCTGCCGTTCGAGGCGCTCAGCCTCCTCTGGGAGTCCGGCTTCACGACGCCGACATATGGGAGAGCGAGAGGGGATTGAACCTGCAACCAAAAGAAACTCTGCTCCACGGCTCCCAAAGTGGAACTACTGGAAAATGCTCGAACTCCATATTGCTGCCTGTTTTGATTTTAGTCTTAGTCTAGTCTTTGTGCCAAGCTGTCATTTTAGATTTTATCATCTTCAGTCATGTTCGGACTCTTTTGAGCCGAGTTTTAGTCGACAAAAAGTCATTTACAGAATCATCCATGGCTGTTCTTTCACTTCAGTCAATTAAAACATTAATTACAGTTTTAGTCAATAAAAATTGTATTTTAGTCTCTAATGCAGCACTATACCTAGTAGTAAAGGCAAAACCAAAATGTCCTTTTATCCCAACCCATCTCATTTAAACAAAGTTATCTTATTACATTACGATCACCTCATGGACAAAAGAGTACGTCCATTCTAGACACAGAAGACGCTCTGATCTGAGTTTACTTCACTACCAAAACGAACTATAGCAGCACCCAGTCCTGGCCCAACATGAACTCTGAATTGTTTTCAGTGTTCCTGCCGTTTCCATGTAAACAGGTCAAGGTCCTCGGTCTTGACTGACAACAGTTTACTCATTTAAAAACTTGTAAATGTAAAATTGGCTGAACTCATTAAGAAACACTCGCAATCCAGGAAACATGGCTCTATGAACAGCTTTCCAGAGCTCACAGTTAAATACTGGAAGGAGGTTCTGGTGAATGTACAACGTGAGCAGTGTGTGATGTACAGTGTGTGACAATGTGTGAGAGTGTGTGTTTTTAACATGTTGGAAAAGGGAGTAATCTCAGCACGAAGCAGGGATCCGGTTCATGTGATCAGAGGTTTTCTGTCAGTCAGGCCGCCATGTTTTCTTCACCTTCTTAGGTTTTGCAGTCTTTTTAATCTCATTTGTTTCTTTATTTTCCACCCGAAACCATCCTGCATGTTCCATAATTCAGGTTGTCTTTTTTTAGTTTTTTGCAGTAATGCTCTAATGTGTAGCATCATAGCATGTCCAGCCCAGTGGGATCACGTTTCATGTAGCGCTGCAGGAGGCTTCATGCTCCATTCTGTCTCTCTGTGGTGAATAATAGCAGCACAGAAACAAAGAAACGGTACTGTTTCCTCCAGATCGTTCTTGTGTAAACAGGGTCAAACACCTGGAAACCATAGGAAGTAGAGGAGTAGATAGATTGTACAAAAAAATCCAAGACAAATAAGTTGATTCCCTGTGAACTTACAGGAAATCAGCATATTTATCCTAAAAATTAGTATAACTTGCCCTTTTTTCTCTGGTTTGGCTCTCCTGATGGAGCTAACTTGTTGTGAAGATCCTCAGACTCGTTCACACCTGGGCGGTTTTGCTTAAGATTTGGTGTGTGAACTTCCATTAATGCACTTTTACGGGTCTCATGATCACCTATTTGGATTAGACATTTAATCCTTACATAACCTGGTCGGTAATCTGGGATTAGGCGTCTTTTCCCTCCATCACAACAGAAACTTCTGCTCTCCACGGTCTGCTGCTCGGTCAGAGCGCCGAGCTGTGATGGACTGACAGCTACCAGGAAACCCGCCGCAGCAGGAGCTGAACAGGCAGCACATCCTCCTCACCATGACGGCACACTCCAGTTGCTACGGCGACGGCGTTTCTCGCTTTTTACAGCATCTGCTAGCCGAGCGCACACACACACACACACACACTCACACACACACAAATGCAAAGCACAGGAAAGCACATAGGGCCAGCCGGGGAGAGGAGAGCAGGGCGAGCTGTTTGCCTTTTTAAAAGGCAGATAAGAGAAACACCAACTGCTCCACAGCAGCCCGGGCCAACAATCAGCCACAACCGATTCAGCCGCGGCTCCCTCATTACGGGACCGGGACCCCGCGCCGCCAGATTTACTCCGCTAATTCACTTCATCAGGGGCGATACAGACCGTGGAACAGCTGCGCTCCGGCACTTCTCCGCTTCAATCTTGTGTAAAATATGTAAATGACAGCGTTCTCGGCAGCAGCAGCAGGTAACATTACTGCTCAAAAGTTGGACGACCCTTTTGCCAGTGCATGGTTTAATTATGATATCGTCGGTGGCAGAACTTTTTCCAGCGGCATGGAGACAGAGTGGCATCCAGAAATGATCCAGAATTAAAGCTGCCGCCCATTTCTCTCTGTAATGCTGCGATAATAGACCTCACTTCCTCACTTCCTCTTCCACTGTCAACATTATTGCAGTGTTGGACATTGAGTCAGTCGTTTGTCAGTCAGCTTTTCCACAGAATCCGACCAGTTCAGGTGAAGCAGACCAGACCATCCTGTTCAAGATGGACTTTTATTACCTTTTTCAAGGTTATGGTGACTCAACTCTGAAACGACCAGGTTCCAGGAGGCTCTGGACTGGGAGTGGTGACACTCTGGAGGCAGCCATTGTGCAGAAGAGATATTTACCACAGGAGTTGTGCACATTTGCAGTAGCAGCATTTTCCACCATTTACATGGAGATGGAGCCGTTTTTCAAAAAGTAGCGTTTTCCCTCTGCCTGCACCCTCAGTCAGCTGATCGGCTCACATCAGGGTCACATGGTGTGGTCGGCAGGGATTATACGTTATGTGTTTATCTGTGCGCAGTGGTGAGGAGGAGGACGCAGCCTTCAGCTCTCTGGAGCTTCACAGATGTTGGTGTATTGATCAGGGAGGTCAGGCTCCGACTCGCCGGAGAGTCTCGCTCCAGCGACTCGCAGAAAACCTCTTGGCACGCTCACCTAATCTGCCCAATCAGCCCCCTGGACGGAAACCAGCTGGAGTTTCAGCTGAACGACTGGAAAGGAGCTGCAGACTCCGAAGTTATCCAGGGGCCACTTTTTAGTTGTTTTTTTAAAGTGTTTCCCAAAGTGGCTCAGTGCCACATGAAGCAACAGCTTTGTTCGATATGCAGCATTTCTGTATTCTGGATCATTCTTCCAGCATTGGTCGTCTCAGATTCCATGTGATGGCGCTGGTTTAAGGCTCAGAGGCAGTATAGATGTCTCGTACAGTATTTGGTGGCTGAGTCTGCAGGTTCTAATCTCCGCGAGGCTCGGTCCTGGGCTCTGAGCTCTCGTTACGGTGGTTTCCTCTCCCTGCGCTCCCCGGACGTCACCTGTCAGCGGAGCGGCGTGGGCCGGACGGCTTCTCCTCGCATTTCCTTTCAGATGAAGTCAGGGTTTCTTTAGGTTCCTTTACTTTGCCAGAGCAGCTGCTCTCGCCTCCACTGCCAGTTTCTCTTCATTCGGAGGAGGCGGAAACATAAGAGACAGTGTTGACTTCTGAAGCCGAGCCCTCGCTGTGCTATTAGCTCAGCTGTGCTGTTAGTTCAGCTCTGCTGACATGTTGAGATAGTGCAGACAGAGTTTAAAGAGTCAGACTCAGACAGTATCTCTAATTCCATCTCAGTTTAACAGACTCTTTTCATCCGGCTTGTTTTTATTCATATCAAGTGAGATTTTTGGCTCTTTCTGTGTTTGAGGACGGTAAATCCTTCACTCTCTGGGACGTGTCGGAGCAGGAAGTCCCAGGTGCAGCTCAGACGTTGCCAATGGGACAATTCCGTTTTGTAATGTCCGACTCTAATGCGCCGATCGGCTCTGACATTAAACACTCCTCATAAATCATCTCTCTGCACCCAGCAGATCAGAGCGTTTTCTCAGAGAGAGCCACAGTCGGACATGCTGCCCTTCATTATCTCTCAGCGGGACGTCACCGCCAAACGTCTCTATAAACCACTCCTTCACTGAGCTTATCGGCTATTCTTTTCCTTTCTTTCTGAAACATTCTGCTCTGTCCTCAACATTCTGAAATGCATCTGAAAGTCGCGTTTTGTGGTTTAGTGCTTGGTTATAACGCCACCTGCTGAATTTACCGTGCTGTGGTGCAGCGGTTTGCACTGTTCCTCACAGCGAGGTTAAATCAGAGCCGGAGCGCCGCTCGGCTGACGGCAGACGGGAGAACTCACCTGACCTCTCGGGGAAAATTAAAGTGTGCCGAGGTGTTGATGTGACGCTCACAGCGGGGCGCGTTTAATCTGATTATCCTCTCCACACTTTACAGACGGCTAATTATTAATAAATGCGTTTCTCCGTTCACAGAAGTAATATTACAGTTGGTTGGCGACATGAAATCAAACCGGTTTCCGTGTCTTCAGGTTGTGTTTTCAGCTTTAGGCGACAGAGTGGCCTGGATTCAGTTGGGTTTGTGGTGATTCTCTCACATTCTTCTGTGTTTACAGTGGCTCTCATTCCCCACACGAGTCTTGGACGACTAGGAAACAATTGCCAGTTTATTACCTGCCCTTTTCTTCAGGAAATAATGTTATTGGCATCATCGTGCACTGGTCATTTTGTGCACATTTGCTGTGAAAATGTTGGTGTTGGATCGTCAGCTGACTGCAGTGCAGCAGACTGGACCTGAGCTGCTGTGGGGAACACTAGAAAGCACTGAAACACATTTACGTCCAGAGAAACGTCCCCTGATTCCACTCTCACATCCCTGCAGCGGAAACCAGGAGCTGCTGTGTCTCCACTTTCCTCGGGACGCTGAGGTTCTTCCGCTCTCTCTCCAGAAGTGAGACGGATCTGTTCTGGATCTGTTGGAGCGGGCGGCCCGGGCTGGACTCTCCAGATAAGGCCTGCTTGGGCCAAAACAGGAGCGATGGTATCGGACCGGGAGGCGGGGCTGGATGTTAAAGCCGAGCCAGGGTGAAAAAGCTGCGAGCGTGATAAAGACTCCTCCGGCGTTTTGATGCACTTCCACACACACACACACACAAAGACGTGCACATTTTTGCAGGCAGCCGCTGTGGGGAACTTTGGCAGCGTGCAGAGGTCAGCTCCAGGCTGCAGCGCAGTCGAGCTCCGTGGATTCAGCAAAGTGATTAAAACGAAGTCAATGAGCGATCCCGGGCCGGAGCGCCCACACCGAGAGGCAGAGGGTCAGCTGGTGAGCCGATAACGCACAGCAGGCGTTTCATCTGACCTCTAAATAATGAAAAATAGGCTGCGGAGCTAAAAACAAACCCGGTGTAGGAGGTTATTGAAGCTCTTTCTTCCCAAATCACATCCAAACCTGTGAGACCGACTTGAAAGGAGGATTAAAGCAGAGAGTGGATAGACGGCGGGTTCTTTTAGGTGAGAGATTGCAGCTGCATTTCAAGCTGTAATGTGGTCGTGAAGATTACGCCGCTTTTCATCCTTCGTTTCAAACCTCTGTGAATGTACTGGAACACACAGTTTCTTTGTCCATTTGCAGGATTTTCCCCCTCACAGATTATCCTTCACACGCTGAAACAAACATGCCGATGCAGATCGGGCGGCGGAGCGGCGCGCCGCCGGAAAATCGACAGAATACTTTTATTTTTGTTTGCTTTTTTGAGAATCGGTTGGTGGCGGTCTACTTATCCAAAAGCTCTGCAGCTCATGAACTTCTGCCTCTTTGGAAGAAAACCTTTAATTCCTGCGATTCCAGATGGACTCCATGTTTGACTCCCCGGGCATCAGAAGCTTTGTGCTGAAGTTTTCCCGCCTCACAAATATCTCCTCTGCTAGCTCCAGTCCTCAAATACTCTCAATATTACTGTACACAGCAAAGCATTATGGGAAAATTCAGGGTTATTAAGCTAGATGTTGTATAATTCTGTGAATATGAAAGGATTCCAGGGAAATTTAGTGTCTTCACAATGAAGAATTAGAGGATAATTCAGAGCGACTGAAGGTGAAGCAGCTGTTGTGTTTATTCAGGTTATTCAGGTTCCTTCACCAGAGAACAGTTCTACTGACGCATAGTGTGAATACTAAAGGATTGTGGGAGTAAATGCAGTAAGCATGAGTAAATGACTCTCATGGAGATTATAATAGAAGCACAATGGCATTCAGGGGTGCACAGTGGTGCAGTGGTTAGCACTCTCAGCTCACAGTGAAAAAGTCATTGGTTTGAGTTCTGGTCTGGTTTGGAAAATGTGTCAAATAAATCAGTGTTTCCTTTCAAATCTTTACAGTTTGCTTGGAGGATTGGCGGGCCGAACTGGAGCCTCTTACAAGCTGGGTTTGGTCCACGGACCTTATGTTTGACACCGCTGCACTAGACATAGTGAAAGTTTTGTGGATACACACCCACGCCCGTCCACCTCGGCACTGTGACGGACGCCCTTTCCTCTTACGAAACCCGACTTTGCGAGCTCGGGCCAGCTATCTTCCTGTCTCCGTCAGAAGCTGGGCTCTGCTCATCACGCCCACGTGCCTGCTGAGTTTTTCACCGGGGACGGCGCTTCTCCGGTTTTCAGGAAATTACGAGGCTGCGTCTGGATCGAGAGAAGCCGAGTCTCGTCTCCCGGCTGCGGCTGCCTCTCCACGCTGTGTACGGGCGCCATCAGATACGGTTGTCATGTATTTCCATGGGTTGCCATGGCAACAACCTAAATGTGTGTGTTTAAATAGAACAAAAGCAACAAGCTGCTCTCTATATGGAAATGTCTCTTCTTGGTATCTGGTCACGGCGAAGCGGCGAGGAGTGACGGAGGAGCTGAAACGCTCCTTCCTGTCCCTCTGAGGACGATTGGCCGGTCCGAGGACGCGTGCTTCAGCTGAAACACACCCGGCTGTGGTCTACATGTGCATAAAAACAGAGGCAACATGCGTGTTTTAACTGGAGATTTCCAGACGAAGGCTTTGTAGCGGCTGAACCTGGAAACTTGACAACGTGTTGAATTGCAGCAGCGTCTTTCCATCTGCTGCCGGTGGCAGAAATACTCCCTCAGCGCCTCCATTAGTCTTCATAACTGCTACATCCAACAGCAGCTGCACCACTTTGGAACCTGGAAAAGCAAAGATGTCCTAGATCCTTCACCGTAAAGGTCAGAGCCACCTGGAGGATTTCAAATTAGAAAACCGCTGCTGGATTTCTGTGCAGCGAACAGAGATTCACTTCATTACAAACACAGAGAACTTCCTTTTTTTTCCTGCTGCTAATAGGATCTGTGTGCATGTACAATCAGGGTAAGCTCATTTACTCATGCTGGGGAAGGAACATCATTTATTAATTCGATTGCATTGAATTTATTTGTATAGTGCCAAATACAACACAGTCAGATCAAGGAACTCTAACAGAGAAGCCAGATTCAGAGGAGGAGGCTTTCTGCGGTTCCAGCTGGTGTTCTGTTATAGAACTTGACGACAGGGACAGCAGTCAGTGTTTTCTTTATTGACGACAGTCACACAGAAACAGTTTATTCTTTGCTTCAGATCTGACATCAGTCCTCAGGTCAGTCGTCACGTTGCTGGTAAAATCTTACCAGTGATAAACCTCCACTCCTGAAGGGGGTTTAATATATAATACTGAGTATTATTCCCGGAATATTCAGATTAAGCAGAGACGAGGTATAAACCGGTCTGAAGTACTGTATCGGACCAGCGCCGGGGTTAACTTCTCCCATCTCAGCCACAGACTGCATGTCCTGTTCATCCTGTTCATCCTGTTGGGTTTTTTTGGTCTAGTTTAGAAACACTTTATTCCCTCACCACAAGCTCCATCAGCTGCTTCAATCATCCATCTCTGTCTTTCTCTTTCCATCTCAGAATGGCTGCATTCTACCTATTTTCAGGTCCTGGATATCATCGTGACCGTGATCAAGAATTTATAGGCTGCGGCTCCATGTATGAGTCAGATCCATACCTGCTGAAAGACTGCTGCTTCTGTCCAGCAGCTCAACGCGCCATCTCTTCTCTGGCCACTCTCTCCAGCGTGGCTGCGTCTCCAGAGTCACATGACCTGCGAGCTTCGCCTTGTGGGGATGATGTGAGTGATACGGTGGAAGAGACAACAGCAGCTGATAGAACACGTTTAAAACAGTCAAGTAGAAAACCGTAACAATCCATTAAGGCCTCGATTACACTGCAGCGCAGTTCCCACTGCAATAAAATCCTTTGCCATCTTTTATAAATCAGCAGCTTTTTAGTTGTTTTTGGTGGTCATGCAACTTATTTTGTTTCACAACTGACAGCATATGTTGAAATACACCGGAAAAAACTACGGACCCGGTCTCCGGGACAAGGTTTTCAAGTGAGGGCGGAAAATGTGTTGAAGTTTGGGGGTCAGTTTGGTAGCTGGACAATAAAAACAATGTTTCCCTCCACAGTCATGGCTCCCAGTCCAGACTCTCTGGGTCCTGGTCCTGGTCCTGGTCCTGCTCCCGGCCCAGATCCTCGAGGCCTTGGTGGTTTTGGAGTTAACAGTCACCACGACAACAGTCCAACTTGTCCATTTGAATGTCCATGTTCTCCCATTGCTGATGTCTACAGGGTATCTTACTTTATTTCATTACAAACAAAAGCCAACAGTGCCCACTAGTGGCCAGACGGGCTAGCGACATCATTTTTGTCATTTCTACCATGTCTGAGTAATGGTGCGTTCACACCGGACGCGTCGCGGGCGTCGTCGACGCTAGGGACGCCTCGAAGCTGACGCTTGTGACGCTTCGAGCACGACGCTTGACACCAGGTGGTCACAAAGCTCGCGACGCTCTTGACGCTCTTGACACGCATCAGTTTATCGGCGCGCTGGAGGCTGATTTCTGTTTGCAGCTATGGCGGATCGCATCAGGAGAGCGGCTCGGCTTTATTTGTTAAATAAAGCTAGACCGCGTCGTTGTCAGAAAAGTGGCTATTGGCTGCTCTGCTCCTCTCTGCTCTGACTGCAGCAGGGGGCGCTGCTGAGACTGACCGCCTGTGAGCGCTTTGGGACGGGGGAGGGGCTCACGCAGCACCCGCTGCTCATTGACGACAGCAACGAGACGTCCTGTCACGTCTCCAGAGCACCAGAGAAGGTTGCTAGATTTGTCACTAGTTGCTTTTGACGAAAAAAAAAGTCGCCAAGAGGTTTTGGAAAGTCGCCAGATTTAGCGAGAAACTCGTCATGTTGGCAACACTGGCCGGCCCGCATCGGTGCTCGGATCACTCGTAGTGACGTAGCACCGGAGGGATCGTCTCTGATTGGTTGACGCTCAGCGGCAGCGCGTCGAAAGTTCAGTTTTCCCAACTCTCACGACGCTCCTGACGCCGGGGACGCGCGTCGTGGGCGTCGACGCTCGAAACGCTCAAAAGTTGACGCTCCTGACACTCCTGACGTGCCGCCCCGCTCCCCGCCGCTCGTCCACATAGACTTTGCATAGAAAAGCGCCGCTCACGACGCGTCCGGTGTGAACGCACCATGAATGGTAAATGGTCTACACTTATATAGCGCTTTTACACTGCATTGACAGAGCCCAAAGCGCTTTACACTGCATTAACGCACTCACCCATTCACACGCACATTCACACACCAGTGGAGGCGGCTGCCATGCAAGGCGCTCAGTCCATCCACTGGGGGCAGTTTGGGGTTCAGTGTCTTGCCCAAGGACACTTCGACATGCAGACAGGGAGACAGGAATCGAACTAACAACCTCCCGATTGCAAGACGACTGCTCTCCCCACTGAACCACAGCCGCCCCTTTTTCAAACGGTTTTTCAAAATGCTTTCATGCAAAATGAAACTTTATGGAACGAAAACACTAAAATGAAGCATTTTCCCGTGAAATCTTGTAAACGGGGCCTAAAAATGTTCGTTAAAAGTCAACATTTGGTCCAGTTGAGGTGAGCTTATGTTGAACTTTAAATCACTGACAGTGAAAACGGTTGTAAATGAAGTGTAAACACTAATCATCCCTGGAGGCAGCTCATAGCTAAGTTCATCATACAGGTTTCACACATTTAATTCACTATTTTAACCCTTCGGAAAGTTTATACTTTTCTTTTAATCCCAGTGAAAGAAGGACAACAGCGCTTGAGGTTTTCAGAAAGGATTAATATCAGAATGTCCGTCTGAATAAATACAGTCCGATGTAGAGTTTGGCTGCCGTCCCCGAGGAAGAGAGGATTGGTGGATTTCTTCCTCCCAGGTTTGATTAGTAGGAGATTAACTCACCCGGCGGAGCAGCTGGATCCCCCTCAGTCGTCTGGAATATTCCGGCTGTCGGCGCCGGACGCCATTACCGACCGGACCCGAGCTGTGCCTCCGGTTAGCTTCATGCAGTCTCAGAGTTTACATCCTGACGCGCCGGCCGTCGACACTGAGTCAACGTAAACGATGTTCATCGTCATTCAGAGTCGGAGGGAAGGCTGAGGAGGCGCTAATCGGCGATGAGACATGATGTGACATTAACGCGCTCTTCATTACGCCTCGCCTAACGAGCCGGCCGTTCGGCGGCTTTACATTCGGAGACGGTCCCTACCCGCCCCAGAACGGGGGGGGGGCTACACAACCTAATTAAAAGTTTGAAGTCGGAGGCATGCTGATTGTAAATGGCTTCAGATCGCGCTGGTGGGCTCACTGTTGATCTCAAGCTGTTCAAGCAGTTAATTAAAAAAAAGCGACACAGCGAACCAAATTGGTTACAGTTTGCAATTAATGCGCTCCGCCAGCCGGGGCGAGAACTACCCCGCCTCGTTAGCCAGCGCGCGCCCGCTGGGGTCAGCCTATAGGAGAGCCGCCGCCGCCGCCGGTATTTGTTTTTCATCCGTTCTCATCAGCCATTATTAACAGCAAACCGAGCGATAAGCAATCATGTGCGAGAAGGTACAAAAAAGAGCCGCGTCTCTTGAGAATAGCTTAACTGTTGCTATGGCAACCTGTCTTCACACAGCGAACCTGGACGGGGGGGCGGGGGGGGCGTTTGAAGGACGGTCCTCCTTTATCTTCACCCTCCGTCCTTTATCCTCGCCGTCTGCCGGATGATCAAAGGTGTGACAGGTAGATAAAGCATGGCGGTGAAATGGACAGGCGGCCGGGGGGGCGGGGGGGCTTCAAAGGGTGAGGGAGGGGGGGCGGGGTGTGTGCCGGCCACTTTAAAAGAGATGTGAAGGCTGAAAAGGATAAACTGCTGAGGGACTGAGTTAAACCACAGCTGGATAATTTAACAGCAGCTGAGTTTTTCTTTTTTCTCTCTAACTTAAAATCTCCTCCCCGTGACCTCGAAACACACTGTCAGCCATGACGGGTGTCAACCCCCCCCCCCCCCCCCCCGTGAGACCCACAAGGCTCGGATCCGAGGTGCATTCCAGGTGACGGAGGCTGTGATGTAGTCAGACGGATCCCTGACAGACAGCGCTTCCCCCGGCCGGGAAGCACACGGGAAGTGGGTTACATGCAGGAAATGGAGCGCTCCCGAGGGAGGACATACACACACACATACACACACACACACACACACACACACACACACGCACACAGCCAAAAAGACATCACAGGGATGCGGAGGAAGGGAGCTTGAAGACTCCTCTCTCAGCTCTCTCCAGCTGCGGTTCTCAGCTCCACCTGTGTGAAGCCCGGGGCTGCGGGAGCGGCGGGGCGGAGCGACAGTCACCTGTCGTCAAGGTCGTGTAGCGGCAGAAGCAACAGGCTCTCCGACATGACGCGACGAGACGATCCGGGCCCGGCGCTTCGCCCCGGCCTCTGTGTGGGGAGATAAGAACGGATGGATGCTCCGTTTTAATGAGGCGCCGGTAAACCTGCCAGGCTCCGGCGGGACGAGGGAGACCAAACAGACTAACGTTCACCGAGGTGTCCAGAGGTGTTCACACACGCTCCTCGGAATCTTTGTAATAAGGCAAAAGAATTCAGTTGAAATGAAGACTTTCTTCCCGGTGTCTGATTATAGTGAGAGGGTTTCATTCTCAGACCACATTAACATGATTTGAGGGTCTGTTTCCATGACAACGGTGCTCAGACCACCTTTTTGAAAGCAACTCTTAGGGTGGAACTTTTTTACAAACAACAAACTTTTTTATTTCTCCATGGAAACCGGTTAAAACACAACTTTTTGAAATCATTTAAACAGTTTAAAGTTGTTAAATCAATACATCCCGACCTGCTGATTTCTGTATCAGAGAACCGTGTAAGATGTGTAAAATACTAACTCTGTGTTTCCTGTTTTGTTTCCTCTGTTCCCACCATGCAGAGTAATCAGGTTTCTGTAGTAGAATAACTGAGATAGTGAAGGAGAACATCATACGGCTTCAGAGAGCAGTTTAGCATTTTCATCTTCACCATATGGAAGGACAGACTGAGGGCTTTGGATTCAGTACATGGTGGTTTTCCTGTCAGAACTCTTTATTCTTTGATTAAGACCGTTTTATAGTGTCATTGTTTGGACAGATCACTCCAAAAGCATGATATCAAAAAATAATCTTCCTCTGATTCCAGTCCGTTACAGCTATGAGCTGATTGTATCTATTTCTAAAAGCAAACAACAGAAAGATGTTTTTAGACTTTATCCCACCAGGATGATGAAAGCGGCGTGAAACAGAGATTGATGTGACTGACAGAGGAATCAGAACAACATGTATTGCAGCTTATTTCAGCCCCCCGGTGGGGAGGCGTCAGATCAGCCCTCATCTCTCAGGATCTGGCGGAGCGTGGGGCGAGTTCAGGCCTCGTTCGTACGACGGCGCGCCAAAATGCCGCAGTTTTTGTTTTCATCTCAGAAAACATTCACGTTTACGAGGCAACGTTTTGAAAACATCGTCCGTTTACACAGAAACGCTGAAAACAACGTAGTTTTCACCTTGGGTTCAGCAGAAAAAACAAGCAGCAGCGCCCACTAGTGGCCATATGTGAAAACCATATCGCTTCCACAACACCAAGAGGAAGTGTTTTCAGTTGAAATGTCCAGACTTTACCTCTGAGATGTTGTAGATGGGTCTGAAAATGGAAACGCTGCAGAGATCTCACCCTCCGTCACAAACAGAAGAAACACATCGTCCTCCTGACGTCTGCTCTGCTTGTGTTGTTGCTGATTCTGGCCGCGGTGTGTAAATGTTCCCTGCAGAGGCTCAGAAAACGCACACGTTGCAGCGTGAAATCGATCCGTGTTTCATGCTCTGCGTTGCCGAACTGAATCTCTTCTGGCCTCATTCTGTGTCTCGCAGCTCCGCGGTGAGACGCTCCGCCGTCCACAGGAGAGACGACGGAGCCTGGACTCTTCACCGGACCGGACGCTCAGACTGCTGCTCCTCCTCGTCTCGGGGGTCCTGACTCCACTTCCCCCTCCTCGTTCCTGATTCACCCCCCAGGAGCCTGACTGAAGCCCCCCCCATGGCGGTACCCGGCGCCCACGAGTTCCACTGGCAGAGCCTGGCGCGGCTGCCCAGCGGGCGGGTCTACCACACCCTGTCTGACGTGGGGGGGCAGATGTACATGCTGGGGGGCTGCGACGCGGCGGGGCGGCCCTGCCCGACGCTGGAGCTCTACTCCCCCGAGGTAAGACGTGGAGCGGGACGGCTCAGCCGGATGTTTTGGGCAGACCGTGTGACCCGGTCCGGCTGCTTCCAGGGGGACCGCTGGGTCGGCCTGCCCCCCATGCCCACCCCTCGGGCCGGCGCCGCCGTGGCGGTGCTCGGGAAGCAGATCCTGGTGGTGGGCGGCGTGGGCGAGGACCAGAGCCCCCTGAAGGTGGTGGAGATGTACAACACGGAGGAGGGCAGGTGGCGGAAGAGGAGCGCCCTGCGGGAGGCGCTGATGGGCGTCTGCATCACCGTCAAAGGTAACCAGACTGCCAGACCCACCCGAACACCCCGTCCGGAACCCACGAGCTCTGGCGTGAGATTACTGTCACATTGGTGAACAGAACATGAGGAGCTGCTGGGTGAATCTCACTTTAACATTATTTACTGTCTCGTCTCGCAAGCAGCATCCAGGAAAACAGTCATTTATCCGCAGCTCTGCAGACGTGTTCACAGCACACACGCAGGATCTCTGTCAGCCAGTGAAAACACCGCTCATTAAAACCAACAGGCCTAAAAAAGACCCAAAAATTAAAACTGACGATGTCTAATAGTTTTCATGGGCTGCATGTAGACTTTAGACGAATACAGTCTGACCAATACAGCAGATTTGAACATCCACGTTAAATATAAGCGTCCAGAATGAAGGTTGTTGTTCGAACATCCGCTCACTTGGTATGTTCCCTCCAACATAAACCCTTATGTCCACCTTCCCTCCACCAAATCAGCAAAAAACAGTTAAATGTGTTAATTAATTCCCCTAAATGTACACGTTCACTTAACGAAAAGACCAGGCTGTAAAATTCCTGTGAGAGTCTATATACCAGGATGGTCAACAGGATGGGCCACAACATATTATCCTAACAACGAGAGGACCAAATTCTGTTTTTTAAAACTTATATATAATTTGATTCATATGTGGGTAAAACCAGGGATGCACCAAAACCACGTTATTAAAAGGACAAGTACGAGTTCTAAATAAAGCCCATTAAGTCTAATTCTTACTAAATCTGGAAATCAGAAGATAATTTGCAGTCTATCTTAGTTTCGTCATCCTCAGTATTTAAGAATCTTCAAACTGCAGATGTTGCTTGTGTTCTTTGGCAAGTCTACTGCTGACATTACTGAGCGGTATCGGTATCAGTATTGGTATCGATATCGGCACATCTTTGTTAAGAACCTTCCCTCCTCTCATAACCTGTGAAACCAGTCATGTGTGAAATTTAAGGCAAATGCACCTTTAAAACACAGAAGAAAGTGTGTGAATTACCATAAACCAGAACGCATCCTTTTACTTCTGTTGTTTAAATTTGAAAATACAACCTGGAGACACGGAAACCGGTTTGATTTGATGTTGATAACCAACCGAAATATTACTTCTGAGAAACACATTTATTAATAATTAGCAGTCTGTAAAGTGTGGAGGAGATAATCAGATTATCTGCGCCCCGCTGGGAGCGTCACATCAACACCTCGGCACACTTTAATTTTCCCCGAGAGGTCAGGTGAGTTCTCCCGCCCGCTGCCAGCCGAGCGGCGCTCCGGCTCTGATTTATTCTCACATTTTGCAGTCAGCGCGAGGAGCCTTTTCTTTGGGCGGCCCACGATGAGTTTGTGTTTTAGCGGTGCATCTGTCAGTGTCTCGGCGGCGCACAGATAGATGCTGTGAACACGCAGACTTATTGGTGGTAGATGGGCTCCGGCGCGCCGCTCCCTCCGTCTCCCTGACCCGTCTTCGATCCCAGCTGTTCTTTTCTCACACTTTCATCCCCAAACTCATTCCCCGCAGCCCAAAAACACACAAACAGTCTGACAAAATAATCAATAACGCCAAATTAAAACAAATATGCTGTGTTTGCATGGATCGTCAGTCACAGAATCGACTCAAAGATGGCAGTTTTATTGACATTTATGGAATCATTACTTTCCAGATATTAGATAATGAACTTCAGGTAATGAGCTGCTCGTTCCTCCAAAATGAATATTAGGTATCCTGGAAACTTTTTCTGCCTGTTTGTTATTGGTTTGTGATGTAGATGCCCTGAAATATGTGAAGTTATACAGAAACGCTTGAGAAATGAATAAAGTTAAAAACACAATAAAAATGCAGATTTCCCCCCTGCAGCTCTCCGGCTCCTCGTTCTGATGATTAATGCTGCGTTTTCTGGTGTTTCCACACTCACTCCCACTTCCATTCTCATGCTGGAGGTGTCGGGCCGGGGAGTGTTTCTGTATTCCGCTGCTGTACTCTCTGTCCTCCGCATGTCTGTCACAGTCTCTTGCCTTGTCACGAGCAAACATCTCATCCCGCTCCGCATGTAGCCTGGCAGATTTTCAGCGCTTCGCCGGGTTCCGCCGCCGTCGATCCGGCTCCCGGCTGCGGGAAACAATGCTGGAAGTTGTGGGGAAGTTTTTCTCATCTTATCAGTGTTACTCAACTTGAGGTCAGATAACCGATGTCAACTTCTCCTTCATGTCGACGCTTTCAGTCACAGTGAAGCAACGTCACTTTTCTACAGGCTGGAATTAAATAAACTAGGGCTGTCGAAAGGTTCATTTTGTAAAGTCACGATTAATCACATCCTTCCTATAAGTACTTACACCTTGAGCATCATTTTTTAAATGGTGTTGTTTTGCATTTAAAGGCAGTTTTCAGCCCATAACGTAAAGCATCCATCAGTCCAAAACACCAGTTCTGAAGTTGAATTCAAAGTCATTGTTGGAGTTTCAGCATGGAGACTGATTTTTTACCATAGTCTTGACACCGGAATCAAAGAGACAAAGAATTTTCTTTTGGACCATGTTGGATTTTCTTTCAAAATAAAGTGCCCTGTGTACCAACTTCGTCCCTAATCGTCCCTACATTAATTAATCATGATTAATGCGATTAACTCTGACAACCCTAAAATAAATATTTACAAAATACCACATTCAGGCAACTGATGCTGCAACAAGTTGGTAATAAATCATCTATCCCCTTTTTTGAAGACCAAAACAATCTTCTCAGTGAAGCAATCTTCTCTTGTGAAGCTTGTAAATGACTCTGATGGCTGAACTGAAATCACAGGAACAGTTTGAAGAGGATGATGAACTGCATGTGATCCTCAGTCCCAAAAAGAATCAGTCAGTAAAGTGACTGTTGAGCTTCGGCAGCTTGTCTCAAGGTGTTGACAGCGAAGCTGTGACGGTTCAGCTGTAAAAACAGGTTCTGCACAACTGAAGAGTCTCTCAGCCGCAGACGCCGGAGGGCTTACAGTCTGAACATCAGCAGAGTGCTTCCTGCCACGAGGATTAATTCTTTACTCCGGCCGTAATGACCATGAGCGGTGGAGGATGGATGGATGGATGGATGGATGGATGGATGCATGGGTGATGCGTTGTCGCAGAGTTTGCTCCATCTACACGGAGACAGAGCCTGAACGTTTTCAAAAAGTTGTGTTTCCATTACAGACGGAATTGGACTGTCTTCAAAACGTTGTTTTCAACGGGTCTGAGCAAAATGAGAAGTTCCCCATTTTGACTTGACAGCGTTGTCATGGAAACAGATCCAGCCCGTATTGCTGAGATGGTCGTTGTGGTGTCCGATAGCTTCGAAAAGTTGAAATGAAGCACCTGAACCTGTCACCCTCCTGCGGCAGCAGCAGCCTCCGTTTAGCGAAAGTTGGAGATATTTAGGTTGATTAGTTGTGAATTCCTCCAGAAACAGCCGACATGTTGCCTCGTTTCTATTTTCAGCCTGGTTTTGTGAGATGACATCTCTTCTTTCTTTGAGTTTCGGATCATGAGCAGTTGGGTGAATGATAATCAACCAGTTGACGCGCTAAGTCTCAGCCGTTCAGCCGAGGAAGCTCCCACCTCCTGACCCTGACGTGTTTCTATCAGCCATGTCCGCTGAGCCTGTCTGCTCATCGTCTCCGTGTGTCTGGTCTCCAGACGGCCGCGCCCTGGCGGTGGGGGGAATGGGGGCTGACCTGCTCCCTCGTAGCGTCCTGCAGCAGTACGACCTGCGGAAGGACGTGTGGGCGCTGCTCCCTCCCATGCCGACGCCGCGCTACGACGCCAACGCTCATCTGCTGGGCAACAGGCTCTACGTGGCAGGTACTCCCCCGCAGGCCTGCCCGGCTCTTCCAGTTATTTAATATATTTCTTCATTTTGCATGTTTTGCCCCAGAAATTCCAAACGCACCGAAGCCATTGACACTCATCACGACATTCCTTCTCGATTTGAAGGCGGACGTCACTGCAAGCGTCCGGTGAAGGCCTTCGAGGCGTACGACACCGAGTCCCGCTCCTGGACCACGCTCCCCCTGATGCCCTGCAAGCGCTCGTACGGCGGCGTGATCTGGGACCCGAGCGGGAGGCTGTGCCTGCTGGGAGGACTGCGGCAGGGCGGAGGACACCACAGCTCCAAGTTCACCAAGAACGTCAACATTTTCGACACCAACCAAGGTAAAGAGGCGTCCTCCGTAGGAACCGGCGCTGACAGAAGCCTTCGTCCCACTGTGTTGAGCCACAATTAATACAGCTCTCCACACGCGCACTCCCGACACGCTGCGTGTCAGACGGCCGTTAAAACTCTCTGACCTTCATTTTAAAGTCTGAGTTTGCGAAGGTGCCAGATATGTCAGCATTAATTGCGGTGCAGAGCGGTGGAGTCGGTGGCGGAGGTACAGAAAAGGCCGCTTTCTGCCTGCTGGCGTAATTGAAGCTGAAGCAGGATGTAACCTCCTCCAGGAGATGGATTGACAAATTGTCAAGATGCTTTTGAGGCATGCATGCATAATTTCAACTCAGTGGTAGAGTGAGGCCTCACTTTCAGGGGAGATCTGAAGGAAGAAGTCAACATTTGTGACTTTATCAGAATTCCTGTGTGAAAGCTGGACTCCACTACCCTCAATAAAAAGCAACTCCTAATTCCAATTTTGAAGGAGACCTTTTGTCTCCTCCCTCCTACGCTTCATCTATTCCGATCATCCCTCCACTATCTCGAAGTAATGAAGTCACAGAAAGTCCAGAAACCCCAATGAAAACAAAAGGTCACGATTTAATTGTGTCTGTAAAGCTGAAGCTGAGGCTCTCTTAGCTTTTGTTACCACCAGTCTCAACTATATATAGAACACACGAGCAGTAACCTTTATCTTCGCTTAGTTTATTTCATCATAAACAATTAGGAGAATGGAAGGGGAAAAAAAACTCAGATGCTGGAAGGAAAAAAAAAACATGGGAGATAAAATGTTAGCGAGGAGTCTGTTCACAAACAGGAGATTAAACTAAACTCTTCAACCAAGCTGTGTCAACCCACCCAGTGTGTGTGTGTGTGTGTGTGTGTGTGTGTGTGTGTGTGAGAGAGAGAGTCACCATGGCTCCGTCTGCAGGCGCTTCAACCGCCTCGGTGGCAATAACGAGAAAACCAAGCAAACTGAAATCACAGCTGTCCTCTAAGACGCTTCCACAGCGCAGCAGCAGAACCAAGTCGAGCCGCTGACGGGGAACCAGACTGGACGCCGCTCCAGTCAGTCAGTGTGCAACCTGGGAGGGATTTGAGAGCCGGCTCTTTAATTTGAAGGCCGATCGCACGCTAAGGACTGCACGGTCCAATGGGCAAACAGGAGACGTGCGAGGGATCAGCTCAGGACAGCCGCCGGGTCGGCAAGGAGGGAAAGACCAGGAGTCACTGAAGAGAAGAGTTTCAGGCAGACTCACTCTGAAAAGTACCTCTAAGCTCAGTCACTAAGGTTTTCCTGAAGTAGTTTCCATCGTCTGATGCAGGATTTTATTATATTTTATGGATTCATGGAGTTTCGCACTCCAGCGGTCTCAACAGGCTTCAGTTTCACCAGTTTATGTCACACAGACAAGAACGGCGGCACTCATCAAGATAAGCCAGGTTTATTTCTACAGCACCGTTCACACATAAATCAGCTCAAAATAAATCAGTTAAATAAAGACAGAGTGACTAAGGTAAAGTTTTTATTGAGATAAAGGTAATAAGCTCAGTAAAATCTTCTGTCCTACAGCCATAAAAAAAAAAAAGGAAGTGAGTCTGTCAGCAGAAGTTCGTTCCACAGGTGAGGAGCGTCTGGACTCAAAGCTGCTTCACCTTGTTTCAGTTTCGCTGAACTTTTGGTGCTCGAAGTCACTGAAAGCACAGCTTTTTGAAATCACTCGGGCTACATGGTCTGTGGGCAGAAACGAGACTTTCTGTGTAGAAAACACAAACGCTGCTAACAGAAAGTTGGCTGCAGTCTGGACAGAAAGATTTAGAAGAATCCTGGTATGTTTACTTTCTTCAAATAAGCCATCAGCTGCAGGTGAACGGAGATCAAATTCCATGTTTGGCTCTGCGTCGGTTCAGTCCTGCTCCAGCTGAGCAGTAATGGACCAACCAGACAGTGGGACGTCGAAAAAGTGTCCTTAACATGACTGTTGGTTTTATCTGTAGGATAAATCTATAAATCAGAAGAAGAGGAAATGCTCTGCTGAAGCAAACAGACCAAACACACACACACACACACACATATATATATATATATATATATATGTATATATATATACATAAAAGATTGAAGCCATCGTTGGTACTGTAATCATCCTGATTGCGTGGTTAATGGATGGTTAATGGATTCATTTAGAGTGACGTCCAACCTTTACGACCAAAACGTTTCTGATTGAAATCGGCTCGGCTTTCAGCAGAGACGCTGCTGTTTCTTCAGCTCCCCGTCTCTTTTTTAGTGGTTTTTATTATATTCTTCTGAGCTGCTGCCTGTCGTCGGTCCTGCTGCCTTTTCTGAATTTCCACCGCCGCTCTGCTGCTTCTCATTTTTCTGCAGCACTGACGTTGTGACAGATCGGCTCCTGCATTGTTGTTTCAGTTTCAACCAAATTCAGGTTTATTTTCTGTTGCGCTTGGATATTTTTGAAAACTTCCTCCAACCCCACGTTGTGGTGGGCTCAGCGATCCCTCAGCGGTCCCGTCCCTCCACGGTGATGATGGAAACAGGCCTGAGACGCCAAACCTTCACTTCAATACTCCTGCTTGTGACTGATGTTAATTCATCCATTAAACAATCTAGTCTAATGTGTTTATGCCGTCCTGAGAAATGCTGAAAATGAGGGATGTTCTGATAGGATTGCTGGATACTGGATCCGGGTCAATATTTGCAATTTTTGATCGATTGGGTATCTGCAAATCCAGCTGATCGCCTCACCGTTCTTCTTTGGGTCAGCTGCCGTTCACTGAGCCCTTTTTACAGATTCCAGCCCGAAGCAAAGTGCTGGCTCAAGAACGTATCGGTGATCAGTGTCATTGGGACATCCCAACCAAAAATACTGCAGGAACAGCTGCAAGTGGTCAGATGTTCATCAAACAGAGCAAAGCAGGTGTGTTTGCTGGATGTTCACAATTATCTGCTTCCTTGAGGTCTGACATTATTCATCCTTTAAAGGACCTGTCTGTTCAGGGCGCAAGTCCCAGACCGAAAATCATTATTTTACTTTGTGGTATTTTCCCCCTTCACTGATGGCATCAATCTTCATTTTGCCGGCGCTGTCATACAAAGCAGTCATTAACGTCGGCCTCGCCGCGGGCGCACACTCCCTCATCCCTCTCTGGATTCTGTTCACACCCTGCGTCCCACAACGCCGCCAGATGACTTATCCCTCCGCCCGACCAAGGCGCCCCAGAGTAACAGGTGAACAAATTGAGGAGGGACCGGAAGGAGAGCAGGCAGAGGAAAAATCAATAAGTCATTTTCGACAGCTGGATCGGCGGTCACACTGTGGCGTCGGTCGAATGAAAGCTAAATAAAGCAGAACATGGGAGGGATAATGTTAATGTATGGTAATGGAGACAAAGTTTGCCTTCTGTGTGAGAGATGGGGGGAATAAAGAGGGGAAGAAAACGCCCGCCCACACACACACACACACACACACACACACACACACACACACACACACGGGGAAGGCAGCCGTACCCCGTTTCTCCAATCTAATTTTGGTGGAGATGAGATGGAAGATGAGCTGCTGAGGGAGGGCTAAGGATGAGGAGCGCTTTAAATTACAAGATCCAGAAACAGATTGCTTTATTATCCATCTGCAGCAATATCGCTCCACACATACAGGCCGTCACGCAATCTGCTGTCACACTGCGATATTCCATCACGCTTCCATCCCATATCAGCGGCATTAGGACGCACGGCTGTTAGCCCGGCAAGCTGCAACAAGTACAGCCCACAGCACAAAGAGAGCAGAATCACCACAGAATAACAGCATGGAGCATTATCGTCAGTCCACACACAACATTACTTCCATTTTTTAGTGGTTTCTTTTCCCGAAGCTCGAATTTCTTATTTACAATATGAGGATGTTCACAACTGCTATATTGTTTGGCAGACACAAAGGCTGCGTCGCTATCTCAAAATCTGGAAAACATCAACATTTATGGGAACAACACATTCCACTGAGGAGCTGCAGAACGCCATCCTAAATGGAGAATGTAAAGTGTTCGTCTACCCAGAGAACGTCCTGCCTCTATATGAACAGCGACTGGGTGAGAAATACGTTTATCCTGTCTTCACAAAGTGGCGTCTGCGACCGCTGAACCAGATTCCACCTGCTGAAGTTACAGAACAGCTACAGTCCGATTGATTCCAGTCGTCTTGGACGACGCCTGTTTACCATCTTGTTGTTTTGTAAAAAATTGTGTAAAAATTCACAGAACATGAAGCCGCAGACGATGCACTGACGGGACGGTCTCAGCCGACCAGGGTCCGTCGGTGTAAAGTTCACTTCTTCCGTCTGGTTTTTTCTTCCTCTCCCATTACAAAGAAATGTCAGTTTAGATGAAATAGATAGAAGACAGATTTTTGATGGTCAAAATGTCATTAAATGCATAAATACTGTAGTTTGCTCGTCATGAAACAAATACAAGTAATTCAGTGAATATCTTCAGAACCAACGAGACAACACTGGATTAGGAATAGACAGATGAGACAATCATCGTGCAGGTAGCATTGATGCTAATTCCACTGCTTTCTCACTCCCCCTCCCTGTGTGCATCAGGCTGCCGGTCTTCAACCAGTCTGGTTTGTCCATTGCGGGGAAACTGTTCCCTCTGTAGATGCAGTATATGTAACTAAAAGAGCATTTCTCAGTTTTAGGAGCTCCACAGACACATAAAACCACGATTTTACACCTTATGTCTCATTTCTGCCACCAGATTTTGGTCAACCCTTCTCAATGGAGCTCACTTCATTCTGGACACATTCACATCCACTACCGACAGTAGTGCTTAAGAGCTATAACTTGTTAAAAGTTGCAGTGACCACCACTGGACCTTGTTAGGGATTATTGGGATTGCCACTTTTGTGTGTGTAATTGGATTTCTTTTGTAATTGTGTTGGTATCATCTACCAAAATAGGAAAACTTCAAGAAGCAGAAAGCGGTGAGTGTAAATTGTCTCTGAGTGGAAAGCTGTGATGCTCTGATGAGCGCAAGTTGATGCCTATTTACCATTTCTAAACCAGTGTGTTTTTTTCCCTAACAAACCCCCAACTAGTATAATGAATTCTGCTGCTTTCTGCCTCTAACAAAGCAAGTCTTTCATCAGTCCCGCTGAAGCACACACAGCTCAGGCAACTCTAACAATAACCACAAATGATGCTGTCCCCCCGAGGCCAACTTGTAACAAACGAATTCCCACGTTGTACATTTGATTTATGTCCTGCTGGAGACGCTGAAAACGGGGCTGAAATAGAAGAAAAGCCAGCGGAGCGCGGCAGCAGCCCTCCGCCTCCTCCTCGCCAATATGCAATGATTAGAAATGCCACGAGATCATAGGGAGAGGCGTTCCGTCCACTAGGATCATCCCTGCGGTCAGCGGCGTCTACGGTTTCACAAGTGACAGACTCAATCCGTCAACGAGCAGAAGCCAATCAGCTGCCGTTTCTAGTTTTAATCACACGGGACGATTACAGAGGAGAGCCGCGGACGAAATTACCACCACACAGACTACAAAGGCCGGTCTTCAGAGAGTCGCCTCATCTCCTTGATTCCATTGTCCCATCCTCGCTCGCTCTCTCTCTCTCTTTCTCTCTCTCTCTCTCTCTCTTTCCATCTCTTTATTCTTGTCAGAATGTCTCCCACCAGAGTGGAATAATGTCTGCTGGTGTTTTCCCTGCGTCCTACAAAGAAAGTGTTGGCATGAAGACTTGTGTAATCCCTCCAAAGCAAACAGAAGTCAGGCCTGCAGTAGCGTCTCTGTCTCACAGGATTGGACCATAAGTCTTCAGCGTGCTGTGTTGACACAACTGTAATTCAAAGAAGAAAATCTGCCCTGGAACACTGTAACCGCAGCCTTTCTTTTGAAAGCCATTACTGTCTGTTTTCTCCAGAGACGGATGCTTGTTTTCTGTGCCTCATTTACAGACCAGTGTTTCAAGTGAAAACACATCCTTCTTTGTTTCAGAGAGGTTTCGAGTTTCCGTGGCCACGTTTCAAAAACGATGTCCGTTTAAACGCAGAACGCAGAAACGCTCAGGATGATGTAATTTTTCTGTAGGTGCACTAGGAGGTGCTGTTGGGTGTTTTTGTAATGAAACACACACGTTGGAAGAAATAGATTAGAAGTATCTAGTCAATCCTAATGTAGTCTTGAATTTGAGGGCTATTGTAAGTTGGAGATCATGTGATTCGACTCTTCATTACGTACTGTGCTGCCTAACCACAGTATGCCAGAAATGAAGTTTTTCGCATGTAAGTGAATAAATTAAGGTTGAAAGTGACTGACTGTGACCAATCTGAACATGTTGAGCAGTCTGTTAACTGTATTCTACATGCTTTGTAGAGAAAAGGAAGGCAGCTCTTGGTCACACACTGCTGCAGCATGCAGGAACACTCGCCATCTGGCGTCTGATTTCAAACAGGAACAGGAAACTTTCATCGTGTGTGGCAATGGTGGTCGGAGCCAGTGAAACTTCTTGACAATACTCTGACTCTGTCTCCATGGAAAGCGTTAAAAACTCAAATTTTCTGAAGTGCTGCTACAGCTCATGTGCAACGATTTGTGACACTGTGTTCAAATCTTTGTTACAGAAAAAAATGTGATTTCATAGTGTGTAAGATGAAATATCGATGGTCAGAAAACCTGCGTAAGTTGCAGTGCTGGAGGGTTTTTCTCATTTCTACTGGTTGGTACCTTCCTACAGTGGGCCACTGAGGATCAGGTGAAGGGTCGTCGGTACCCAATGCTTAATGATGCATTGTTTGGGCAAAGGCTGAGGATGAAAGTGTCAGCTTCCTGTGACTGCGACTCGCTTTCAGCAGACTGATCACTGAGCCCGTTCTGACCTCTGCCCACTAACAACAGCACCTACAACGGGAAAGTGAAGGACGTTTCCTCCTCCCAGCACGGCGCTCTGCAGGAGACACCGAACCGTCCTCATGACAGCGTTCAGTTTGGAAACCCCGGGTTCTGGAACACATGTCAAGGTTACTCTGATCTGGACAGTGAGTTTGAATGTGGCTGTTTGAGGGAAGCCGAGTGGACGGCCAGCTGTGATCTCTCTAACTTGACCAGGCAGGAAAAGGAAGCCGCTCGTCGTTACACACTGCCGCGGCATGCAGCAACACTCGCCATCTGGCTTCTGATCGCTTTTTCGTTCTGTCCACTTCTTCTCTTTGTTTCACTTGACCTTGTTGTTCCCACTTCTTGCTTAAGAAAAGATTGAGAATAAATTAGACAGAGGAGGAGAAAGCGAGAAAAACGAGAAGACAGTAAGAACGAGGTGGCGAGGAGGCAAAGTCGGAGGACAGGGAAAACAAGTATGAAGGAGATAAAAGCAAAACAGACAAGATGGGAAAAGATAAAGAGCAGGATTCTCTTTTCCTTTCTCTCTTTCTAATTCTGTCGCGCTCTCCCTCGCTCCCTAATGAAGTTATCTTTCTTCCTCTGTCACGATTCTCTCCTGTCTGGGTTCCCTTCAGATAAACAGCGCTTGGCAGCAACAAAGTCTGAACGGGAGGAAGAAAACTTCGGCAGAATCTTCAGGGGAAAGAGAAACATTGATTTGATGGCGGTGTTTTCATTTCTGTCACTATCAAGTAGACTCTCTTTATCACCCGGAGAACCTCAGCTGTCACCTTTACTTTAACCTCATTTGACAGGTTGGTAGAAAAACGCTGTCAGTCCTAAGTGTTGAGTAAGTAAGAAGATTAAATGAAAATGGTGAAGTTCTCCACACCTGTGGCTCCACTGATTACTTTGAAAGTCGTTCTCAGTGTTGAGGGCTTAAAGCTGCCCGTGGCCACGTTGATGGCTGATAAGAATTATCTCTCTCTCAGAGTCAGAGCCTTTGTTGAGTTCTCAGCCGTGTGGCCTCAGCTTTGACAGGCGCTGTATCGGAGGTGAGAAACTGTCAAGGCCTGAAGACGTGGTGGGAGACCGGTCACTCCTTCGACTGTAAAGCCAAACGAAGGGACTTCGCTTTTTGAGAAGGTTGAAAAATATGCTAAACATCTTCTACTTAGAAATCACTGAATACCTGGACCGCAAAGCCAGAACACCAGGCAGTCTGGAACTCCACAGCAGGGGCAGGGACCCCCAACGCAATGATGGACTGGCTGATCACTAAAGAAGCACAAAGATGAAGCATTTACTCAGCAGCCTTTGCAAGTGAAAACACAGAACTTTGTGCTGTGGGTGCAGATGCACTGATACCGATAATATCAGGTCTGATACTGCAGAGAGTATCCAGAAAACGCCCCCTGATAAACCTCGAGAGCATAGTGTGACATAATCTATCAGCAACGCCAGCAGCAGGCAGACAAACGATAACAAGTAACGCCTGCAGTTTGCAGATTCTTTAATATTAATGAGGATCACAAAAGAAGACAGACTGTAAACTATGTAAAAATATAGTTGGTACAACACCAGCAACTGAATCGTCTGAGACATTTGGGCCAGCAGAATTAGTCTGGTGTTTGTTAGTTTAGCTGCTCAGCAGGAAACTCCAAGCTGTGCTACATGATCAACATGATGAAACCATGACTGATTCACTCATTAACACCGAGCTCCGTCCCTCGGACTACTGTCTACAGTACTCACAGAGCAGTATGGAGGTTTGTGAAGCACTGAGACACAAAGGCTGTTGGAGGAAGTCTGCCACAGCGCAAAGAATTCACGTATTGTTTGTGTATGGACAAACTCTAAGGCAGGTCGTAAGTACTTCTGATTGTCCTTTAAGAAAGTGCTATCAGAGCATTCCTAGTTCTGAGTTTCTGTTCACATGAAAATGATGGAGCAACTAAAACACGACATTTTGAAAGCGACTCCCAGTGTAGAACTCTTTGAAAACGCTTCATCTGTACGCAGTGGCGGACCGTGCATTTCACATTAAGGCCTTCAGAACAGATCCGCCTGAACCAATCCACCTCTCAATAACTATTTTGTCTACAAAAAAAAAATCTTATTATGCAGATATGCACATAAAGAGTTGTTGCACAGCAGATAGATACTTGTGCAGCCAGAATAAATGCCTTTGCTGAAGAGCACAAGTCTCCTACTACATCTGTGCACATACAATGAGCATCAACAACTTAATAAAACAGCAATATTATTTAGGAAAAGGGGAACATTTTACTCACCAAAATCCCGATTATTTGAAAACAAAATCCATCCTCCTTTCCTTCCTCAAAAAGAGTTCAACTGCTCTGTCATATAGATTATCCGTGAGTTTCAGTTCCATAAAGTCAGGGCTGAAAGTCCAGCTGCCCTGTGGGATTTCTGGCTTAAGTTTTATTTCTCTTCAGGGCTTCTTTTTCTTCTTTGGAATAATTGAGGTAGGCGACCAACAACTTAGGTACATACCGCCCCCTACTGTATCTCTTGGTGAATGTAAATCAGAGGGCCTGGATCTGCTGTTGTTAGAAGCTAGAAGGCGCTGAGTCGCCAACTCGAAATCTGATTGGTTGAAGCAACTGTCTGTTTGACGCTTCACTTTACTTCACTGCGCCATCAGGAACGGACAGTGAAGGCCTCAGGCAGATTTCTTTGACCCTAGCAACAGATGATGCCTGAAATCTGATTGGTTAAATGATTTAATATGAAAAAAACATGTCTGGAAGCAGCGCGACCACGGGAAACTATGAAAGGAACTGGAACATACCGTTTGGAATCATTTATTAATTATTTATGGACAAAATATAATTTACATCAGTCTGTAATTCAGATAATTTTTAGGCCAGCAGAGAAGGCTTTGCAGGCCCTGACGGCCCACCACTGGCTTTATGTAAATAAGGCAAATTCAACTTTCTGAAAATGCTCAGGCATATGGATGGGATTGGTTTGATCATACTCACGACGGACGACTGATTTGCACGTCAGACCCACTCCGGGCCTCCACCAGAATTTCCTCTGACTTTGTCCTGAGTATTCATCGTTCATCATTTCTTGGGTTCTACCGCTTGTGCTCAAGCAGCACCTTTCTGATGCGGCGGTCCAAACTGCTGCTGTGAATGTGCACCAGCTGTGGTGAATAGTTCTTCTGCTCATGGTCTGTAGATTTACAGTAAGATCAATGTTTTCCTCCAGAGTGTCATGACTCCCAGTCCAGATTCTTATGGTTCTGGTCCATTGTCTCCTGTACTTGGTAGTTTTAGAGTTGACAGTCACCAAACAAAAATGCAAAAATGATGCATTTTCACTTGAAGCATCATCGTGTAAACGGGGCCTTTGTGTTAAAATCCACTCAGACTATGGATACTGGTTGGGCAAAGAAAGCAGAAAAATAACAGATGACAAAAAATATGTGCATCCTCACAGAATAAGGACTTTAATCTGGTTGTGCCTGACTGGATCTACTCCAACCTAAAACGCTTGTTTCACATCGCAGACAAACATACTGGAGGCGTGTCAGATAACAGCAATTAACACATGACACGCTTGAGAAACCAGCAATGCATGGAACTGATGGAACTCTGGGAGCTGGCTCACCGATGCTGAGTGATTGTCAGAAAACAAACTTTTCCTGCTGACGGCTGGACCAAGGTCACACCTCCAGCTCCGCTGAGGTGAAGCATCAGTGCTGTGCACAAACAGGCAATCTCGCTCATATTTACAATACAGTCTGCAACCTCTCTGAGATTCATGAGATGATTCTATCATTTATGATTCATGATACAAATATTTCAGAAGATTTCAGAATTTATGTACCGACAGGCTCCAAACAGCTGTATCCTCACAATATGTCTTCATAATAGTGGTTTGACCTTGGCGTCCTGTCGCCACTTGTCTGGCTTCACTTGGTATTTGTTGTAACCTATGTCTGTCCTTGCCTGCTCTGTGTGTGTGTGTGTGTGTGTGTGTGTGTGTGTGTGTGTGTGTGTGTGTGTGTGTTATAGTGCACATGGCTACAGCTGCCTTGTGGGCGACCTGTGTGTTCAGGTCACACTCTGAACACTCAGCAGTGTCCCGTCCCGTCGGGCTGAAGGTGGACGGCGCCGCCGCCTCACTTCGCCTCCGCTGCTTTATTAGCTCGTTCAAACAGAAGCACACAGGTTTGCTCACGCCAGCTGTCATCAGTCATCCTCCTCTTCCTCCTCCTCCTCCCCCTCCTTCTTCTTCAGGCGTCTGGCTGAAGTCGGAGGAGACGGTGGCGATGAAAACAAAGAGAGCTGACTTCGCCGCCGCCTTCCTGCGCGGCCGCATGGTGGTCGCCGGGGGACTCGGTAAGACGAACCGCAAGCTCATTTCTGCTGCGCAGCGCCAGGAATCTCAAGTATAGTGAGACCTGAGGGCACGATCAAAGGCTTTATTATGTGTGTGTGTGTGTGTGTGTGTGTGTGTGTGTGTGTGTGCAGGTCACGAGCCCTCGGCTCTGGACACGGTGGAGGCTTTTCACCCTCAGAGGAAGAAGTGGGAGAAGCTGGCTCCTATGACCTTCCCCAGATGCTCCGCCTCCTCCATTATCATCAGAGATCGCCTCCTGGTGGTGGGAGGAGTCAACCAGGTAGACCTGAGCTGGCTCTAGCTGAACAGGTTTCACCAACACACTCTCCACGGCGCAGGCCCCGTTCACAAAGCAGCCATTTCCAGTCACAGCGCAAACATCTGGTTGTGTTTTTAGGGGGTCTGTTTACTGGACAACAATCCTCTGAGCCAATGAAAACGCAAGTTTTTGAAAGTGCCCCCCAAGGTGAAACCCTTCAAAATACAGCCAAATTGAGGAAAATACAACTTTTTTTTGCAAATTGCTCTCCATGATTATGCCGGAAACACAGCTACTGCCGTAATCTGCAGTTTTTCTGCACATGAACAGCAACATAGACAAGAATTTAAAAAAATGGCGGTCTCCAGAAGGAGGTTTGACCTTCGAAGTCAGGAACATGTCGGGTCATTCATTCAAAGCATGTGAGAGCAGGTCCAATGCGGTGGAGCAACTGTTTCTACGGCAGCAGTAATGACAGCCAGATTCAGATTACTGAGATCATCTACAACCGTCAAGTTAACGATATTTCAGATGAGTTCATCCAGAAGTAAAATGTTTTACTGATGTGACCAGGTCGGTCCTCAACCTGACATCCTCTGAACATCACTGTGTCTTGGATCACAGTGGGCATCAGTTGATAATTGTTTGGTATGAGGATGATGAGATTCCTGAAAAAGAAACGATTAAGAGCAAATTCCTTGTGACTTCTGAGTGGAAGCTCAATATGGTGGTTTTTAGGGCAAAGCCAAACAAACCAGACTTGTGTTCTGTGTTTCATCCTTAAATTGGAAAAGTCAAACATCGAAACACAGATGCATATCAACGACGTGCAGTGTAGCTGAACACACATCATGGCTTTTTTTTTTCAGTATTGCTAAACAGAGATGAGCTCAGCAATGTGATCGATTCTTGTGAAACCAATCAAAAAATGTGTGCGTTCACGACTGAAAAATAAAATGTAAATCTCTTCACTGCCTGGAGGGATGCACACTGGCATCTCTCTGCTGGGTGTTAGGGGTTCAAGTGCTGCCATCTGGTGCTCAAAAGCAACAATTACCACAGAAAAGACGAGAACAAAAGAAAAAAACACATTTGTTCTGTGCTTATTGCTAAATTGGGCTCATGCTTCATCCAAAAGTGAAAGAGCACTTTGCAAAGGTCAGAGCAGCCCCAGAGATTTAAGTTCTTAAATGACTTTTACCATGGTCCCAGACTGCAATCAGTCAGTTCAGGGAAGTTTCCTCAGGCCAGGAGGGGCTGGAGCCTTACTGAAGGTGATGAACAGGGTTTGAGAGATCGGCTGGCCGACCTCCCCGGTGGTCATCGACCTGGAATATTGGGGTCAAGCAGCCAAGGCTCTCGTCTTTGTGGGGTGCCGGGTGCCGGGTTTACCCCCCAGTGACAAACATCATGACGCAACCTGAGTGACATCCAGACCAACAAGACTCTTCAAGACACTGCTCAGAAGATTTGGTTTGCATTTTGGATTCTCTTCTTCAGTAACTCAACTCTTGCATCTATTTTTAGTAGATCAGGCCCTGCGACTTCTTCAGTGTTCAGCTGAGTTGAGCTTGTTGACCAAAAAGCAGATGGAAACAGAACAAGATGTTTCCCGAGTTCTTGCTCTAATGAGGAATAGGAACCTTTCAGTGAGGTGGAGGACCAGCGCTGGGGCCTGCTGGAGCTTCAGGTGAGATTACTACAAATGCAAACAGCCTGGAAGCCGAAACTCCAAGTAGGTTTAACAGGCTGAGGAGGAGTGGTGCACTCCTCTCCTCTGCAGACATATTTAAGGAGTCATCCAAAAAAAGAAGTAAAAAAAAAAAAAAAAACACCTTTTCTTCAAAAGTCAGCCTGAAAAGCTTTAAATTAATCACGAGCCTGAAGCAATTTGGAAACAATGTGTGTCAACCGCACAAAGTTAAAATAGAACTTCTGGTAATGAGCTTTGTAATGAAGGGGGAAAGGCACGCAGATCCTGGAAAAGCCCTCCAGTCGTTCAGAACGACGCAGGATCAGTCCTGCTCTGGGCCGACGGTGCAGCCAGAGGCACGGGGAACGTTTCTCTGGTGGAGGGAAGAGCAGATGGAATTATGGGAGAACACATCACAGCACCTGTGGAGAAGCTCAAGTTAACTAGAGATAAAACCTTAACACACTAATTACTAATACCAGCAGTTCTTCTGCTCATGCTTATCTGGACAGCAGCAACAACAACGTTACTATTACAACAACACATCCTCAGCAGGGTGTCCCTGTGGTAACTTTGCTGATCTGCTGCTTACAACCTCAAAAAACTGAAATATGGAGAGGTTACGTCCTGTAAAGCGAGGCCAGGAAACTGTCTGCGTGCTGATGAGGCTCAGATCTATTTATGACTCAGGCCCACTTCTCAGTTCTCACAGCACTATCAATCTAACTGTCCACAGGAGTGCCAAACATAAAGCCTATGGAACAAAACCGTCCGCGAAAGGCTGCCTTCCAGTCACATGCTGTTAAATTAGCCTCAAAGCCATGCTGTCAGGGGGAGTTTGTGAAAACATGCATAATGCAACAGCTGTAGAAGTTTCACTGTTTCCCCGAGACATGTCACTGCATTTTGCACCACAAGGTGTAAAATTCAGAAAGTATCATTAAAATTAAAATTGATGGTAGTAATTGTTCAGTTTTGTCAAAATGTTGACATTTTCATCACGCACACTCAGCACCACGACAGAGAAAAACTTTAAAGCTTAAATTTAATGGAAATTATGTCACTTTTTACCAGTTCAGACCACTCAGGGTGAACCTGGGCAGAATGTGGCTCCTCAACTAAAATGTGCTGGACATAAATACAAACCGATCTGAAACCTGAGTCTGTAGGGAAATATGTCAAACCTATTAGAAATATTTTGGCCTCTTTCAGGTTCCCAGCTCGGCTCACGAGATCCTCTACGTCAAAGAGGAGGAGTATCTGTAGCCGGAGCGACCGACGGCGAGACCAACGCAGCACAGCAGCGCTCCCTCCTCTGTCGACAGACCCTCCATCAGACTGCTGCAACCTCTGGGACGGAGACAGACGGAGGAAGCCCGGATAACACTGCCCCCTGCTGGGCTCCCCTGGCAACGACACACACATGTTAGCACACATATGCACAGTGAAGGAGCTGGCTCTTTCCTCTTGGTCGCTCCTTGAAGCCTTGTATGGAACACTTCTGTGTTTTTAGAGAACACTGGGAGGAGGAACATGCTTGTAGCTACCATGTCCAGTAACACAGACAGAAAACAACAGAAAGACGTGTTTTCTTGCGTATATGCAGTCTGTCTTTAGTTTTGTGCTCATTAATGTCATTTTGTATAATACGTCCATATGAGATTACAACTGAGCCCAACAACACAACTGCATGGTTTTTTAAGGTATTTGAAGTCAACAGCAAAAAAAACTAAATCAAATGAAACCATTTCATGATTTAATCATGTCTGAATTTGCACTAAAGCCGCTCTGAGTGTATCGAGGTTTAGCGTCCATCTCTCCTGCTGTTGTATGTTGTACAGTGCTTGGATGTCACTCTCCCGGGCTGTAACGGTGCATGTTTTGTGAGTGTGGTTGTAGACATGACAGCACGTACTGTAGCTGAGAAAGGAAAGGCGTTGTAGCTGGGGTTGTACCCGGATGGACTCGCAGGCTCACTGTATTCATGCAGCAATACGCTCTCTGCTTTTCCCGGTTTTCTTTCGTGCAACATGTGCTGTGCAGTGATATTTCACTCAGGTTGTGACGTTACAAATAGGTTTTTGTGACTCCGTAGATATCCTGCTAACTGGTGTTATGTCTGCAACTTCTGTTCTTCAACTGCTGTTTTAAGGTTGACATTCTTTAACCATCGTACTGAGACATGTTATGCAGTTTTGTTCTTATGATTTCAGGACACGATTGTGATCCATTGGAGTGCTGCTCATCACCTGAAGTTGAGGTGGTGAGCGGTCGTTTTCTGCTAAATAAACTCAACATCTGGCCTGTGTTGCAATTTTTTCCCCTCAAAATGGCCGCGGTGAGACACACAAGGCACACATCTTCAGACGACAGCAGCCAGCCTGAAAACCAACGCCCCACTTTCCCTTTTATCATATAACCAACCAGTCATTCCAAGGCGCTTCCACACAGATAAACAAACATACGCTGTACTCAATAGGACCACGTTTAGGAAAAAAACTGGATGGTCCGATGTTCTGGCCCTGGTGCCTCCATCCGCTGCTCTTCCTGCAGGTATTCGCCGGGCGGAGCTGCAATCATCCAACTGGCTCCACCAGGGAGGAGCTGAGCCGGAGCTCTCTCTGCTGCTCTGCCTCATTAGTATGATTTTCTTTAATAATCTTTTGGCATTTAAACAGTAAAACACAACATGCTTTTTAATAAACAGCGGTCAGACATTTTTTACTGCATGATTAAATTGATCTATAGCAACTGAATAATCGATGAAACATTAATGGATGACAAAAAATAAGCAGAGGAAGTTTAAATACCATTGATTTCTTTATTAAAAACTGAAATAGATGACACATGATGAATAAGAAAATCAAAGCAAGCAGCTGACATGAATATACACTTAGGAAGCCTGACTGGGGGTTTTCCCTTCAGCACACATTAGTCCACTGGTCCGGAAAAAACTCTGACAAGGAATTCTACATCCTTTCTGCGATAACTGTTCTGAACAGCACAAAACAGGCTGCACTGTCCTCATCTGTTCAGCAGAAATGTGTTTAAAAGTAAAGCTGTGTCAAAGAGAAATTTTCTTCTTTTACTGAAAAACAAAGTAGGTCCATCGATCCATCCATCTAAGGTGACTGACCCCTGTGGGATGATGCCTGTCAGGTATCTACAGCATGTGTTTCTGCTCGTGTTGGGAGGAGCTCTGTGCTTCTGCTTTGAAATTTGATGACTTCTCAAAGCAATCAACACGAACTGCAGCCTGACGAGCAAATATCTCTACGGTCTGATGGGACGTTGTGTGTTGTTGTGTACCAAAAGGTGTCAGATGGAAATGCAGCACACACACAGTCTCCCTCTGAACGTTTCAGACTTATCTGGAAAAGGAAAGCAAGGTGCAGGTAAAACCAACTAAAGACATGCTGCCGGGGGGGGGGGGGGGGGGGCATCAAGGTCTGGTTCTAGGCATAGGCGACGCGAGGTTGACCCCCTCTCCCTATGTTACATGTGCCGAGCTGTTTTCCCTGTTTGTTTTTTGGCAGCACTACTGAAAAGGTGAAAAATCGGTGGTCCACATTCAGAGCCAGATTGCTTTAAAAACATTTGTGATTAAAAACTTTATCCGGAAGGACAGGCGCATGGACTTCATCTTCAAATAAAGTAAGCCTAGTCTGTCTGTCTGTCTGTCTGTCTGTCTGTCTGTCTGTCTGTCTGTCTGTCTGTCTGGCTGTCTCTCTCTCTCTCTCTCGCTGTCTCTCTCTCTCGATGGCGGTGTTCATTGTGTAAGCTATATGCTGATTATGATCGAACATCCTGTTGTTGTTCTATGGATTCTAAATGCTTGTTCTCAATAGCTGATGTCAGCCAGATGACTGTGAATGGCATGAATTACGGGCAAGAGGAGCACATGTGTGCAGTAGAGTGTTGAGCATAAGCCTATTTGTTGTTTTTTGGTTGTTGTTTTCAGGCATTTGTTCATTAAATCATGAATCTGTGTGTGGGGGGTGTCGGCCCTGGAAGAGAGAGCCACGTTTCAGCACCGCAGACAGCTCCGCGTCCGAACTGTGACTTCCTCACTCATTCTGTGTCTCCAACATAAACAAGGACTGCGCTGTGCTATCATGAGATTTAAAGTTAATGGGGAGAATCTTGGGACTGCTATTAAATTATTCTTTTTTAATGGTGTCTTACTATCTTGATTTTGTTAGATTCAGCAGGCAATTACCTGATTACTCATGTAAATCATCATTGGTGTGTCTGTCGCAATTTCCGACTGCCTGCCTACCTAACCCTGGAGCTCACGGCACGTGCCTGATAACAGCCAAATGGAATATTTTCAAACACTTTTTAACATTTTAATTTCAACATTAATTCATCTCATTGTATTTGCTCAATACTTGCAGAGGATGAAGTAAAGACAAGAACCACCACCTTCAGAACTCCGAGCTCCTCAACTCCAAACACAGTGGCGGTCCTCACAAGCCTTTAACAAGCAGACAGAAATGGTTGCAGAAGGCTTTAACGTTTCTCAGGCAACCTGTCAGTCTGGAGCAGTGTCAGCGGTGTGACAGAATTCTCTGTTGTTGATTAGAATCATTATTCTTATTGCTATTTTTACACTGTAAAAACTGCAAAAATTTAAAATCTTACAAAGTTTATAAGTCTTGTTTTCATCTCTTGTCTCACTTCACTTGATTTAAGATATATTTAAAGGCGCTATCCGCGATTTTAATTTAACCAGGGCGAGAAAAATGCTTTTTACATCATGTACTACGAAGTCCATGTTATATTTCTGTGAAAAAAAATCACACATTGATCAGCGTGTTCTGGATATCTGGCCCCGCAAAGCCCTGCCTGAGGATTTAGCGTGACGACCTCTCTGCTCCACTCGCAGCAGTAGGGTGGGCGGGGCGGGGGCGGAGCCAGGCCGTCTTCAGCGCTGCACGACACCGGTAAACAGACCAGCATGGAAGCCGAAGGAGCAACAAGCTACTTTCTGCATTGAGCATGTAGTGACAAGGTAAAATATGGTTTACCTGAGACGAAGGGGCCATTTATTTTGAACAAAAAAGAGTCGAAGTGGCTTCTGCTGTGTTTCCTCCGGAGGATTGTGCACGCGTATGGGATGTGCATGTAGCGTCGTGCACGCTTTGTGGGAGCAGAGCGGAGGGGGAGTGGGAGGGTTTTCTCAGTGTGAGGAACCAGTCAGAGAGCTCGGGGGCGGAGCCAACATTTCAAACTGAAGTCAGGGCTCAGAATCACAGATAGCTCCTTTAAGATGCAGAGACTTATTTCTTGATTTAAAATTCTTACATCAAGATCTTTTCTAAAGTAAAATTTGCTTACTGCATAGACAGATGATTTCACTAGTTTTAAGAGTAATTTTCTTTAATTTAGTGTTGATATCTTGTATTTGGCTTTTCCTTTTTTGAAGAGTTTTATCTGCTCACAACAAAGACAACTGTTTGTTTCCTTAATTTTTCATGACCTGTGTGTTTTGTTGATCATCCCTTGTTATATATGGAGGCTTCACATGATCCCTTTCTGACAGATTCACCAATCAGCGAGAGAAGCCCTGATCTCCATCCAGATGACGAAGCATCAAGTCTGCAGACGTCAGTGTGGAGGTGCCCATCAGTGGGTCTCAACCACAGACTTCACGAGATGATGATGATGAGGGATATACTGTCACACCTCCCACCTACAGCAAGAGGCTGCCTCACTCACTCGTCTCCACCAACATTTTCAGTACGATTGAAAACAATCTTATTAAGTGAATCCAGTGTATACATGGACACCATATGAAGCGGATGGCTCAGTCTGTGACATGAGCTGAAGGCCTCTCTTCCACGTCCCAGGTTCTGATGTTTAGCTTTGCAGTCAGCAGCCTTCAGCCCCGAGCAGATTGTTTTAGAAAATAATTCAAAAAGTTAAAACTTCAAAAATTACAAATACCAGTTTTCAGTTATGAATGTGAGCTCACCAGCGTTCAGTCGTGTAACAGCTGTCAGAAATACGTCATGCAGTCGCACGTCACAGATATTATGTATGGAGAGGAAGATGAACTGATTCCACAAACTGCAAATGTGTTTAACGTCGGTTCAACTGAGAGACGCCAACATGGAGCGTAATCAGCGAGGCTGAAGTTAAATTCCCAATCACAGCTTCCTATTCGGAATTTAAGGGGAAAGATAAGGGAAACATGTTGTCACATTTGGAGAAGCTATTTTTTCCGTTCTCTGCCTACATTCTAACTGTCCTCTCTACAGCAGACACAGGCAACAGATTTGTGCCTGCTGATGCTTTTCCATACCGCAGTGCGAAGTAGAAATGAGGCATTACTGGAGCTAATGAAATTGCTGAAGCCTAATACAGAACGGTAAATTTCTTTACAATGGTCAATATACACAAAATTATACCTTTTTCAATAAGCATCCATTTAAGGTTAATCAGCAACTCTTAGTTGCCTGTAGGTGACAGCCTCTCTGTGTTGTGAATGAATGAATGAATATTTTTATTTTTCGAACATGTATAAAGTGAAGAAAGAAAAAAAGATAAAAAAGAAAGTTAATGCAAATCAAAGAAAAAACAACAACATAACAGCATAGTTCGAAAAAAGGAGTAGGAAGAAGTAAAAACTGTTTAGAGATTCCTTCCCCTTTTTAACTATTAAGTTTTAAAATCATACATCATAGGACGTCACATAATATAATATACAGCATGTATACATATACCATGCAGATATCCCTATAAATACATAATATATACCCACACATACCATAGTTATCCCCATAAATATATACTATATAACAGAATAATTATAATATAACTACAGTATAACAGCAGTGTTTGGCCTGATGGGCTGTAAACCATGCCTACTACCCTCATGTTGTCAGTGGGATTTGCCCTTTGACCCTGAACAGGGCAGAGCACTGGCAACAGATTAGGTTTAAAACAACCTCCTGTCTGCCGAAACCCGGGATCAAACCAGGGACCTTTAGATCTTCAGTCTAATGCTCTCCCAACTGAGCTGTTTTGGCCAAACATGGGGGGAAACTCAATGGAATCAGCACAGAGTAAATGTGCAAGTATACATGTTTGTTGGCCCCTGTTTACAGGACACTTCCAATGACAACACACTGCTTTTGTGTTTTCATTCCAGAAACATTTACACGGCAATGGCAGAAACGCTAAAAACTGGGAAGTGTTCCATTGTTCTTTCACAGTAGGAAAGAGACAGTTCAGAGACTTGATCACCCTGTGACTGCAAAGTCCTTATAGCCTGCAAAAACCCGGGATTGAACCAGGGACCTTTAGAACTTCAGTCTAACGCTCCCAAATGAGCGATTTCGGCACAAATTGCTCATAAAATTCAATTTGATTGAGGCTCAGTAGATTTGCAAGTACACTAATAAGTAATATTGTGTCATATAACGGACTCCTACATACTACATATAACTCCTCCCCCTCCTGCTCTCTGGAGGGCGTCGTGCAGGTTGACAGTTTGAGTTTAAGTGAGTTCAGAGAGTTCAGGTGCTTCGCCATTGTAGCACGCACGCAGACAGAAAATATGGATTGCTGCACTGCTTATCTGGCAACCTCAGGAACTCACATACCGGTATGATTGGCTCTGGAACCCAGAAGTGTGACGGTCCAGCCCCGCCCATCGGAGTTATTCTGTCCTGAAACTGAAACTTCTGAAAGAAAAAAAACTTGATGAAGACATTTGTTGATGGAGACAACACATTATTGAAAGAGAATGTTTCTTCGATGACATGTGGAAAATGGGAAGAGTAAATGTCTTAGTTATGGTGCCTTTCAGCCATCAGTTTGACAGTGGCAGCGTTCACACAGTCACTGATTGGCCTCATCGTTGGGTTTGTTGGAGGAAAGCAGTGGAATGCCTTTCAGGCTTTGCACACGTGTTTCTGCATACAAATTCTAACTGACAGCTCTCTTACACTTTAAAAAAATGCTCCCTATCCAAAATAATGTAATTCAAAATTACTTATGTGCATTTATGTTTTTCCAAAACTTCTGGTCCCCAAGTGGGGTCGCGACCCCAAGGCTGCGAATGGCTGCCGTAATTAATAGATCTATTGCACATGCGCGAGGAGACGGACTATATCGACAGCGGTGGCTAAACATCTGTGTTCTTGTCATTGTTAATGTGTATTGTTTTCTGCATGCATGTGTGTGTGTGTGTGTGTGTGTGTGTGTGTGTGAGGTGTCATTACTAAAACAAACAGCGCTGACTTGTGGCCTGATGTGAAAACTGCAGAATTTCAGTTGTCAGAATTTCATGTCAGCATCAGTTTGCTGTGTGAAAAGGAGTCATTGGTAGATCGACACCATTCAGCCTGACTGCAGCCCTTCAGAGGCATTTCAAGAGCTTCACCTGGACAAATGCACACAGATATTGATGAGAATCTTCACACTGCCCTGTGTTGATTATTGGATCGTGGTTGTTTCTTTCTGCCAACCAAAGTTGCAACTTACACTGACATATATGTTTGATGAAATACATCAGTGTTAACTTTCTCAAGAAACTACATATTGTTATTAGAAGTAGACGTTAAAGGGGAAGAGAAACACACAGAATACTCCTGATCTATGGAAAAAATGGGATAAAGACCTGTAATGCATACAATTTCTCATGAGAAAGAGAAATTACGAGACAAAAAAAAAAACACAAACACTGGTAGAGATTCAGAGGAGGAGAGGTTATGAATAGACTGACAGTAACACCAATTGGTGCAGGTGTGGACACTGTGTGGTGATGGACAGCGATGTGGAAGGTGTGTGTGTGTGTGTGTGTGTGTGTGTGTGTGTGTGTGTGTGTGTGTGTGTGTGTGTGTGTGTGTGTGTGTGTGTGTGTGTGTGTGCGTGTGTGTGGAGCAGTGGCGATTGCTCTAAGACTGCAAGGGAAGCTCAACTTCCCCTAAAATATCAAAAAATAAGTGGTCCAATATTTACTGTTGTGTGAACATTTCATTGACTCAATATGCGCTACAACACGTTCATCTTTTGTTCAGAATCGGCTACTTATCTCAAGTAATTGACTCGGCTTTTTTCTCACTCCTCCTCGCAGCGGCACGGCGCTTTAAACAGCCGGACGCTGAGCGTCCATGCGGAAGCTAGAGTGGGTTGTTCTGCTGCAGTGAAACTGGACGCTCATTGGATAAAATACTGGGCTGGTCCCGCCCACGGACGCTCAGCGTCTCTGGGGGTCTATGGAGAATTGAGCTGGCCTGGACGCTGAGCTTCTGTGTGGTGATTGGATGATCTGTGTGAAGCTTGATTGACAGCGAAATGAGCAAATCAGCGATCTTGAAGTAAAAAAAATGCACCAAAGTGCTTCTGAAGTTTTTCATTCTGCTGTTCTGAGTTGATTCGGAGGCTTTGCTGATCCCTGGAGACTTTATGTTTGTGAAAAACGACTAGCGTTGTGTTTGGAGACTCGTTTCGGTCACTCTGTGGTTTCTGTCCTGGACTAGCAGCTGTGGAGCTTCTCCCCTTCTCTCACACAGCTCCAGCCTCCAGCAGCTCCAGCTGCTCGCTAGCTGCACACAACGGCAGAAAATGAGAATGTTGTGGACCGGATTTTGGCGAAGCCATTTGATATTCTTCCTTACGAAGAGAAAATTGGTGTTAAACTGCATAACAGATCAACTCCTAAGACTGAGCTGGTGCCGAAAGGAGGGGAAAAGTAACAGGTCCTTTCAGCTGTCCTGGTCTGACCAGGTGAGCTGCTGACTGAAGCGCTGTCACCAATAAAATGTCCTGCTGGCCATGCCTCTGGATGAAACTATCTCAGGGAGGTGTTGTCTGGTCACAAGTGGGCTTTGAGGATCTGTCTAACTTTGACAGGGCATACAAAAGGCATGAAAGCTAAAAGAATTTACATACAAAAAACAGATTACACATATTACAATGTATGCTGAAAATGAGCTTCCCCTCTTTGGAAGACCAGCAGCCGCCACTGGTGTGGAGATACATGAAACACAGTGACTCATCCGTGCCGTCGGTTCAACCAGCATCATCCAATATGTACACAGAAATGTAATCAGAAATAATGATGGTTCCTGTTGCTCTAAATGGTTGCATCTGAAGAAAAGAATAAAATAATCATAGAGAGGAGCCTCAGGACAGGAAGTAAACAGATCCTGGCGCTGGAGCTTTCTCTCCTTCTTTCTCCGTTAACTTTGATGCTACAGCTATATAATATGTCTGCATAGATATGCTTCAGCCCATCCACTCTTTTCATGATGTATTTCTACTGAGGCTCTGTTAAATAAATGTCTGGAGGGAACAAGCCTGTGCAGAATGAGCAGAATAAAGTCCTGTCTAGTTTACATATGAGACATGTTAAAGTTGCTCATGAATTAGAATAAACTGGCAGGTTAATTCCAAATAGGTTTCAGGTGCTTTCACGGTCATTTTAAAGCATTATTAACTTATTTTTTTTTTTCTTAAAATTAAAAGTCCCATAGTCATAGCCACCCCGCCCTCCCCACCCCGCGAAGCAGCTCCAGCCCGGGTCGGGCGGTGGGTTTAATGCTCGCTCAGTGTCAGTACATGCTGGACTTCATAAACCACTTTATTGCAGACTTTCAGTACATCAATCGTATCGTGCATGCACGCGCACATCACATACACACACGTTCACATACTTTTCTTTTTCAGTCTGTTTGGGTGAAAGCAGTCTCCAGTCTTTGCTGGTCAAGTCCAAGTCAAAGTTGTAAGTTAAAAAAAAAAAAATCAAATCAATTGGAGAATCATCAAATTCATGATTCATGAATTGTAACTCGGTTCATGAATCATATGAACCGAGTCTGACTCGATTCCAAGTCACGTGACTAGAGTCTGACTCCGTTTCCATAGTAACCCTTTGATCCTGGTTGCAGCCAGTTTGAATTCCATTTCATTTTAAATTTTGCGACATCCGGTGCAGACACAGCCTCTTGCTCTTCCCTTATCATCCCCTCACTGCCCGGAAAGTTGCTGAGCGAACTTTTATCTTCAAATTCTTGGTGAATTTAAGCTTCCCAGCGAGTTCGACGGAGGACAACCCCTCAGGACCGACCGCTCACTGAGAAATGTAAGAACCTTGTTTTCAAGTCAATATTTCACACTGTTACTGGAAATAAATAAGAAAAGTGTTTTACACCAACGTTTTCTGAATTGGCAACACTCCACAACAACTTTACTGGCTTTTCCTGTTTCATTTTGCTCATATTGTTAGATTTGGCAGATGTGTGTGTGTGAGACAGGTGTATATTGCACATTTGTGAAAGCAACATGTTCTGAACCGATGTATTTAAATGGAAATTGTAAAGAAAGAGTGTCTGAATTTAAGTTTTTAGGAGTATTCATCGATGAAAAGTTGAAATGGAAGTCACATATTGGACACAAGAAGAAAATATGTAGAAATATAGGTGTGATGAGCAAAGTTAAGCATTTATTAAATTATAATGCACTGAGAATATTACACTGTTCTTTAATTTTATCGTATTTGATATATTGTTTGGAGGTTTGGGGTAATTCATATCCTACTCATCTATTGCCCTTAGTTATTTTACAAAAGAGGGCTCTTAGAATAATTAACAAAGCTGCTTCAAAAGAGCATCAACAAAACTATTTCTGAAGTCAGGACTGTTAAATTTGAAGGATTTAATTGTTTTACAAACATTAATAGTCATGTATAAAGCAAGAAGATGCCTGCTACCTTGTGGTTTGCAAACACGTTTTACTTTGAATAGTGAAACAAGCAGAAGAAATCTTGATTTTAAACATAATTCTGCAAGAACGACTCTTAAAGCAATGTGTGTATCTGTCGCGGGTGTGGGAAAATGGAATTCCTTGGAAAAAGATGTGAAACAACTTTCAAACATCTTGCAGTTTAAATATAAGTTTAAAGAAAAAATATTTAACATCAAAGGAGCAACAATAATGATGTGATTGATCTGTAGATTGATTGTGGCCAGCTGATGTTTTTTTGTTGTTGTTTTCCTGTTTGAGTTTGGAAAAAAGTCTGAGGTAGGAGTTAAAAAGACTCATTCTTCATCCTGCTCCTGTTCTTGTACATGGGATGTGTGTATTTAGTGTTTTTATAAATTATATCCATTTGCTGATTTTTTTTTCATGCATTCCCCTGGAAAAGAACAAATGAAATGAAATGAAATGTATTTACAGCAGTCCTCCAAGATGAACCAGCTTGGACCGACTGGGCCGCACAGAGAGCCTCAGACGTGCCCCCAGCTGGGTTCCCAGGCACGTTACCGCCGAAAGTCTCGCGTGCGCCCGGGGTATGAGCCCTACTGTCACCCCCGACTGGAGCGCCACCCACGCCCCCTGCAGGAGCCTCCAGCCTGCCTCCAGCAGGAGCCCCACCCAGGCACCCAGCAGAAACCCCACCCGCTGGGGCCCCAGGTATGGAGATAATTTTAAAAAAGAGAGTTGAGGAAATTGGCAACGTCTCTATATAGATCAGATAGGGCTGCCAAATCTCCGTATGTCATCTTTTCAGGTGGAATACAGCTGTTCATTTCCTTAATCCATCTTGCTATAGGGAGTTGGGAGTCAGACTTCCATGTAGTGGCGACGCACTTCCTGGCAACGCGCAAGGCCAAAGCCAGAAACTTCTTTTGACTTCTTCTCAAATGAGCTTCAATATTTGATAAATTCCCTAACAAGCACATTTGAGGACATGATGGGAGATGTACTCCGAGGAGTCTTGTTATAATGTCTGAGAAATCGTGCCAGAATGTATTAAGTTTAGTGGAAGACCACGTGCAGTGCAGGAAGGAGCCCTCTTCAAGACCACATCTAAAGCACAGGCTGGATATCTCAGGTTTATATTCATGCAGCTTCTCTGGCGTGATGTAGGTTTGATGGAGAAAGCTATCATTGGTCAGCCTGTATCTGGAATTAATTGTGGTAGTTAAACTTTTTGGACATCAGTCAGACCAGAGCTCTGGACGAATTGACGTATTCAAGTCCGACTCCCATCTCTCCTTTGACTGATGGAGACCTGGTTTTGGAGTATCCTCCATCAGGACAGAGTACACTTTTGAAACAAGACGAGGTGCGTTGCCCTCATGAAGTCGTCTCTCCAGCTCACTGAGTGTAGCCAGAGTCATCTGATGTCCAAGAGTAGTTTTAAGAAAGGATCTTAACTGTAAGTAACAGAGGAAGTTTCTGCTGGACAAATCATACTTCCTCCTCAGGTCCTCAAAAGACATAAGAGATCCATTCTCAGAACAGTCCTCCAGATAGCGGACTCCTTTCTGGTGCCAGATTTCCAGGGTCTTATTGTCCAGTGACATGGGTATGAGTCCGTTCTGTTTCAGAGGTGTTTTGGGCGACAAATTATTTTCCAGTCCAATACTTTTATGAATTTCATACCATGTTTTGATGACATGCATTAAAACAGGGTTGTCAGTTGTAATAGAAATAGTTTTGGGCGTCCACTTATAAACAAAATCTGCAGGAACAGTTTCTTTGAGTGCATGCATTCCAATTAAAACCCACGGTGGGATATTTTCCCTTTCAAAAAGAAAAGAAACAAGTCGCATTTGGGCTGCCAATTAATGCTTTTTCAGATTTGGTAATTTAAGACCCCCCAATTTAAAGTCCCAGGTAAGTTTTCCAGTTGAAACCCTCGGAGGTTTACCATTGCATATGAATTGTCTAATATGTTTATTAAGGTTCTTTAAAAACTGAGTGGTAATGGAACCGGTAAGGACTGAAAGAGGTATTGCAGTCTAGGCAATACGTTCATTTTAATACAATTTATCTGGCCAGTCAAGGTAATAGGTAGATTTATTCATTTTTTCAGATCCTCTGTTATTTGACTAATTAGTGTCACATAATTAAGATTGTACAGATTCTTTAAATTATTATCCACCATTATTCCAAGGTATCTTATCCCCTCTGGGGACCATTTAAATGGGCTCCTCTGTTGATATTCCACATAATCAAAGTCTGAGAGGGGAAGAATTTCACTTTTTTCATAATTCACTTTATATCCTTAAACAAACCCAAAATGATTTATGATTGTAGTTTAGCCAGAGAATTGAACGGGTTTGTTAAATACAGAATAATATCATCTGCCATAAGATTAACTTTATGTGTCGTCCTACCCACTTTTACCCCCTTTATCTCTGAGTCTTGCCTGATTAACTCGACCAAAGGCTCGATGGCGATAACAAAAAGGCCAGGGGACAGGGGGCCACCTTGTCGCTCGACCTGTTCAGGGGGAAAACACTGGAAATCTGTCCGTTAGTAATAATTTTATCTTGTGGTTTTCCGTAAAGTGTATTAATCCAATTGATAAAATAAGAACCAAATCCAAATTTAGAGAACACCTTGAATAAATAACGCCATTCAAGCCTGTCAAAGGCTTTTTCAGAATCTGAAGTGACAGCTGTACTGGGCTCAGCACTGGATGCTGCCTCATGAATAATATTAAACAACCTGCATAAATTACTGGCAGAGGATCTCTTCTGAATAAAACCCACCTGGTCTGGGTGTGTCAGTTTTGGTAAATATTTCCTCAGCCTGTTTGCTAGAGCTTTAGAAATCACTTTGTAATCAGCATTCAAAAGGGTGATCGGTCTATAAGATGAGCACTTTAGGGGATCTTTGTTTTTTTTAGGGATCACTGTAATTATAGCCGAAAAAAAGGAGTCAGGAAGGCTTTGTGTTCTGGATGCTAGATTTATCACATCCATAAGAAGAGGCACAAGCAAATCCTTAAACTCTTTATAAAATTCAGGAGGAAACCCATCTTCCCCTGGTGATTTAATAGATTGTAAAGAAGATAAAACCTCCTGGATTTCTTTTGAAGTAAATGGGAGATCTAGATCCCTCTTGTCCTCCTGACTCAGTGTGTGTAACTCGGTATTAGATAAAAACGTATCTACTGCAGACAGATCTTCCGGTGATTCTGATTTATATAGATTAACATAAAAGTTTTTGAAGGTTTCATTTATTTCTTTTGGATTTTGGGTCTTACATCCACATTCATTTTCAATTTGATTAATTGCTTTTAAACTTTCCTCCCTTTTTAACTGCCAAGACAGGACTTTATGAGATTTTTCCCCCAATTCATAGTGCCTTTGTTTTCTTCTCAAAATATTCTTCTCAGCTCTATAAGTACTTAATGTGTTATACTTCAGTTTTTTATTGACAAATTAATTGTACGTCTTTTTATCTTTATGATGTTGAACATTTTTCTCCAGGCTCAGAATTTCACTCTCTAAAATTTCCAACTCTGCTGTAGAGAATTTTTAAGTCTATTTTTATAGGAAATGATCCGTCCTCTTAAATAAGCTTTTAATGTATCCCCTAATATGAAACTATTGGGTGAGGAGGCACAATTTGTTTCACAAAATAGTTTGATTTGTTCCCTGATAAAAGTACAGAAGTCAGTTTTCTTGAGGAGGGTTGTATTTAAACGCCACTTGTATAAAGTTGGTCCTTTTTCTGGCATTTCTATAGACAGTAAGGGGGGAATGATCAGAGAGAATCCTTGGTAAATAGTCGGGCTCTAATGCTCTGTAACTCAACTGTGTTGACAGCAAGAAAAAATCTATTCTTGCATGTGAATTATGACGGCCCGAATAATATGAGTAGTCTATGTTTTGGGGCTGCATCTGCCTCCAGACGTCTGCTAGATTTAAATCATTCATAAATGACAAAGTAGTAAAGGCTGAGTTTGTTTTGGAAATGGAGGTTGAAGATTTATCCAGTACTTGATCCAAACAGAAGTTGAAGTCTCCTCCCATAAGAATATGTTTATGATCTCCTGATACCTTAAGAAAAATGTCCTGGATAAAAGAAACATCATCATAGTTTGGAGCATAAAGATTTAGCAAAGTCCATTGTTCTGAGTAAAGTTGACAATTTATCAAAACGTAGCGGCCTAATGGGTCAGTAATTGTATCATGGATAGTGATGAGAATATTTTTATTTATCAAAATAGAGACTCCTCTTGCCTTGGAGTTAAAAGACAAGGAGAAAACTTGGCCTATCCACCCTCTCTTTAATTTTTGTGCTATTGAATGAGTCTCCTGAATAAAGGCTATATCAGTTTTAATCTTTTTTAAGTATGTTAGCAATCTTTTTCATTTGACAGGCCCATTTAAACCATTAACATTAAAACTGACTAATTTGGTTTGAAAGTAATATACCTCATAGCCTCTCAGCAAAAAACCTGAAGAAAATGCCTCTTACAATAAAACCAAACATAAAAACACAGAAGAAACTAAACCCTTACCCTCCCTTTAAGTACCGACTCCCCGAACACTCGGCACAATCCAAGCTTACCAGCCGGGATCTCCGTTGAACACTTCCGAAACACAACATACTTAACTAATACTTCGCTCGGCCAGGAGCCCCAGGTACATAAACTTAGAATTATTTGTCATAAAATAACACAATATAAACCTATTCACACCCGCTCTAACTATGAATGTAATGGTTGAAACTGCCTTTCAAGTGCAGTACCCAAACAATCACTTTTTTGATAATATATCCAGAACCAGAATAGAAGAAATAACACAACAGGAGAAATTATGAATCATGAATAAAAGATCTCTATACTGTTCATAGAAAGAATATGCATGAGTGTCTCTCCCCCTCTGTGTCAGAGGGGCTGGGGACTGCCACCTCCAGGCAAGTCTCGGAGAAAGGACGCCGCCGTCTCAGGTGTTTTGAAAAAACTCTTCTCTCCATCGGGTAGGGTGACTCTCAGAGTGGCTGGATGAAGAAGGCTGAATTGGAGCTTCTTGGCGTGGAGCTCCTTCTTAATGTGGTTGAATTCCTTCCTGCGCTTCACCAAACTTGCGCTCAGATCCGGAAAAAACATCACCACGCTTCCATTGTGGATGATCGGCCCTTTTTCTCTGGAGATCTTAGCGGCTACTCAGAGAATTCTCTCCCGATCCTGATACTTGAGCAGGCGGATGAGAATGGGTCTGGGCCGTTTCTCTGCCGGGGAGCGGAAGGTCGGGGACCGGTGCGCCCGTTCGATAATCAGCGGCTCGGGAAAGTGCTCTTTTCCCAGCGCAGAGGGAATCCAGTCTGTGAAGAACTGCACCGGAATCCGTTCCCTCTCCGCCCTCCTGCAGGTTAACAATGCGTAGATTGCTGCGTCGGCTTTGATTCTCCAGTTGATCCACTTTTTCCATGAGAAAGACCTACTCCTTCTGCAGGCGGAGGACACTGGAATCCATATCTGTTAGCTCATCCTCAGCCACGCTAATGGGTTCCTCCACCTCCGTAATGCGTGTGCACATCCCGTCTATCACTGACTTCAGCCCCGAAATAGACTGATTAATTTCGGCAGTTTTGGCATCGAGTTTTCGGGAGAGTGCTTCGTTACCACAATTTATCTCTTGTAGTATAGCATAGCTTCCGTCCACCTCACCTTGTTCCTCCGCCGCCATGTTGCGCTCGGTGCCAGCTTCATGACTCACCGCTTCCCGAGAGGAAAAGTGGTCAACAATCGAGCTTTGAGTCTTGTTACGAGATCTCAAGTCCATATTTCACCTGTCAGGTGACGTTGGAAGTAGAGCGGGTGTTATTTATCAGTTAAAATCGAGTTTTTCTCAGGAGCTCCTGAGCAGGCGTCTTCCGAGCTCAGCTGCATCTCGTGACCCCCATTCATCTCCATTATTAACCATCACGGAAGAAAAGGAAATGTTGGAAAAACAAATTTCTGAGGATTTGGACGTATAATGAAACTTTTTCCTAATCAGTGCTAAACACGTTTTTATTCTGGTCTAAACCATTCAATCGGGGGACGAAAAAATGATTTAAGATATTTGGTGATTTAAAAAAACAGTAGCTTTTTTTGTCAGACTGCTATAACTTGTTTTTTGTTTTTTGTTTTTGTTTTTTTTTACTTTCCACTCCAGAGAGGAACAGTGTAGAAATAACACACATGAATAAGCTAAATTATTATCAAATGCGGGAGTGAATTATAAGAAAATGATTTCAAACTACGTATGATACCCTCATCTGTACTGTACCATTTAAACCAGGGGTGCTCAATCCTCTTCCTGGAGAGCCCCTATCCAGCATGTTTTAGTTCTCTCCCTACTTTAACACACCTAAATGCAATGACAGGCTCATCACTGTGTTTTGTTAGGTGCTTGACGATGACACAATAATTGGATTCAGGTGTGTTGAAGCAGGGAGAGAACTAAAACATGATGGACAGGGGCTCTCCAGGAACACGATTGAGCACCCCTGATTTAAACTTTCTGACAGAGTCCTTACACTCTGTGCTGCGCGCGCATGGGGGGGTGCTCTGAAAGAACGAAGCCGATGCCGATATGAATGAATGACCTGAGGGAATGAGGTCTTCGCTTATTACTAATAATGGAGATTAATGTGAACACAGGACTGAAGGAAAACCACTCAAAGTCAAGTTTGACTCCGTGAGATTTGGAAGAGTGAGGAGCCGATTCTCTGATGAAGAATCTTCTAGTCTGTTCCACAGCGACTCTACACACTAGAAGATCAGGAGAGGAAGATCTGGTGTGATCTGTCCTCTGTTGTCTTCTAGTGTGTGGTCTCTGAATCGGGGAAGACTGAAAAAAGCCTGTAATGTGTACTGGCCTTTACCGAGTGCAGAAGCAGCCAGCTACAGCACGGAGACAGGCGGTGGAGCGAGGTCAAACCGACCAATAGGAGCTCTTCTCTCCTCCACCTGTGTTGGCCCCGCCCATTGGGTTCAGTCAAATTCGCAAGCAAAAGTTTTGGATTTGCAACCAAAACTTTGGAATTTGCAAGCAAAACTTCTGAATTCAAAACTAAAACTTTTGAGCTTGCAAGCAAATCTTCAGATTTCAAAACCAAAGCTTTTTTCTGTTTTGACCTAAAAAGAAAATTTGGTGGGGTTGCCACTTAAATAGAATAGATCTGAGAACTAAATAATTTGATTGAACTTCTGTTTTTGAATTGCAACTTTATGTTTTTTGGTCTCAACTCTCTTTTATGTCTGCAAAACTGTTTTTGATTGATTGAATAATAAAGAAACAAAATTATCTCCATACCCAGGCACATTGCCGGCGACAGCCCCGCGTGCGCCCAGGTTACGAGCTTTACGTTCACCCCCAGCAGAAGCTCCACCCAGGGCCCCGGCAGAAGCTCCACTCAGGCCTCCAGCAGAAACCCCAGCCGCTGGGGCCCCAGGCACATTCCCAGCAAGAGTCCAGCGTGTGCCCGGGGTACAAGCTCTACAGTCACCCCCAGCAGAAACCCCACCCAGGGCCCCAACAGGAGCCCCACCCAGGCCCCCCGCTGAGAAACAATGTGTGCCCCCAGCTGGAGCCCAAAGCACATTCCCGGCAAGAGCCCCGCGTGCGCCAAGGGTTTCAGCCCTACATCTGCCCCCACAAAAAGCTCCATCCAGGTCCCCAGCAGGAGCCCAAGCCAGATCTCCAGCAGAAAAAAGACGTTTGTCCTGAGCTGGAGCGCCACGCACATTCCCGGCAACAGCCCCGCATTCGCCCAGGGTTTAAGCCCTACATGTGCCCCCACCAGAAGCCCCACCCAGACCCCCAGTAGTAGCCCCCCCAGCCCCCAGCAGCAGCCCCACCCAGACCCACAGCAGTAACCTCACCCAGGCCCCCAGCAGTAGCGCCCCTCAGCCCCCAGCAGCAGCCCATCTCAGGCCCCTCAGGCCTCCAGCAGCAGGCCTCCTCAGGCCCACCTCAGGCCCCGAGCAGCAGCCCTCCTCAGGCCCCCCTCAGGCCCCGAGCAGCAGCCCTCCTCAGCCCCTCCTCAGGCCCCCAGCAGCAGCCCTCCTCAGGCCCATCAGGCCCCCAGCAGCAGCCCTCCTCAGGCCCCCCTCAGGCCCCCAGCAGCAGCCCTCCTCAGGCCCACCTCAGGCCCCCAGCAGCAGCCCTCCTCAGGCCCACCTCAGGCCCCTCAGGCCTCCAGCAGCAGCCCTCCTCAGGCCCACCTCAGGCCCCCAGCAGCAGCCCTCCTCAGGCCCCCCTCAGGCCCACCTCAGGCCCCTCAGGCCTCCAGCAGCAGCCCTCCTCAGGCCCCCCTCAGGCCCCCCTCAGGCCCCCAGCAGCAGCCCTCCTCAGGCCCCCAGCAGCAGACCTCCTCAGGCCCACCTCAGGCCCCCAGCAGCAGCCCTCCTCAGGCCCCCCTCAGGCCCCCAGCAGCAGCCCTCCTCAGGCCCCCCTCAGGCCCCCAGCAGCAGCCGTCCTCAGGCCCACCTCAGGCCCCCAGCCGCAGCCCTCCTCAGGCCCACCTCAGGCCCCCAGCCGCAGCCCTCCTCAGGCCCACCTCAGGCCCCCAGCAGCAGCCCTCTTCAGGCCCCCCTCAGGCCCCCAGCAGCAGCCCTCCTCAGGCCCACCTCAGGCCCCCAGCAGCAGCCCTCCTCAGGCCCACCTCAGGCCCCCAGCCGCAGCCCTCCTCAGGCCTACCTCAGGCCCCCAGCAGCAGCCCTCCTCAGGCCCACCTCAGGCCCCCAGCAGCAGCCCTCCTCAGGCCCACCTCAGGCCCCCAGCAGCAGCCCTCTTCAGACCCCCCTCAGGCCCCCAGCAGCAGCCCTCCTCAGGCCCACCTCAGGCCCCCAGCAGCAGCCCTCCTCAGGCCCACCTCAGGCCCCCAGCCGCAGCCCTCCTCAGGCCCACCTCAGGCCCCCAGCAGCAGCCCTCCTTAGGTCCCCCTCAGGCCCCCAGCAGCAGCCCTCCTCAGGCCCCCCTCAGGCCCCCCTCAGGCCCCCAGCAGCGGCCCTCCTCAGGCGCCTCAAGCCCCCAGCAGCAGCCCTCCTCAGGCCCCCCTCAAGCCCCCAGCAGCAGCCCTCCTCAGGCCCCCCTCAGGCCCCCAGCAGCAGCCCTCCTCAGGCCCCCCTCAGGCCCCCCTCAGGCCCCCAGCAGCAGCCCTCCTCAGGCCCCCCTCAGGCCCACCTCAGGCCCCTAGCAGCAGCCCTCCTCTGTAAATATTGATTATCTTACTGATATCTTCATTATGAAAATGTAAAAAAAATAAACTGAAAAAAAAAAACAGTTGTTGAAGAATCTGTCTTTGAAAAGTGCAGTTTGCATGATTACATGATGGAAAAGGAGTCTGAAGAACCTCATAAGCCCTGCACCTCAAATCAAGGACTCATCCGTGCCGTCGTGTTGAGATTCAGGGTTGTGAAGCTGGGTTGTTGGGTGATTCAGGGTGAACTAAGACTTCCAGTTGTTTTAATCTTAACACACACAGGACTGAGGGCTGAATCCTTGGTCTGACCAATAGCTAGCAGGTATATGATATACAGTATGTGGGGGTCGCACAAAGAGGAGACGGACACAGGTATAGAGTTGAGTGGGGTTTATTATCCACACACACCATCAATGGTCCAAACACAGCACAGTGTTTCTGTGCTGTGTTTGGACCATCAATGATGTTCAGGTACATTATTTACAACCAAGAATATTTTACAACTGATGGTGTAAACAAATAGTTTTGCTCCATCCAGTGTTGGTTCAACTGGTTCAAATGTCACATGTGCACATGTTGCATTTTCACAATCAACATTATTTACTGAAATCTCACTGGGTGACCAAAAAGTTTCTTAACTTATTTTCATGGGTCATTCTCTCTTCTCACTTCTGTCTGTTGTTCACCTTGTACATTTGCCATGTGCAATTATTAAAGTGGTAACAGCTGAAAAAAAGTGTCTTAACTTCAATTGTGGCTTTTCATTATTAACACATGAAATTGATAAGCATTTTTTTATGTCAATATTGTGTTTCACATTTGACAGTAAAACGTGTAATTTTAAAGGTCCGACCTACTGGTAAATGAATAAAGGTCGTATATCTGATTCTGTAGAAGCTACGAGCAGCCTGGCGCTACATCCTTAATCGTTTGAACGTCGGTCGGTGGTAATTTCAGATCAAGTGACGACGTCTCGGCGACGTCTTGTCAATTAGCAAACACTCTCCCTGCGACGTCTTGGCGATGAAACGAGGATCGTCAGGGACACGTAGGTGTGCTGTCTGGGCTCTAACCTGTCAGTCACCATAATCACACAGTTTGTCCTCCAGTCTCCCAACCGGGCAGCACAGCGTGCTGCACAGCCCAGCCGGCCGCCCGCCTGCGACGTGGGAAGCAGCGGTGCAGCCGGCACAGAAAAACTGCAAATTGGGATAAAAAGAGGTTTTGGGCCGAGTTGGTAAGCAGCTTACCGTCAAGTCGGTACTGACCAACTCAGTCCCTTGAGACCCCCCCTCCCCGGCGAGGCCGACTTGGCTCGGTGCTGACTTGACTGTATCCCCCGAGCAGCATACACGATTCTCTCCTTGTCAAAGTTTTCGAGATTCTGCCACAGACTCACAATGGCATCAGCCTGCTGGTTGGTAAGAGTAATACCAGGCTGTGTACGCAACTCAACAAGGTATTCTGCCAGTTCATCCACATAGTCCATTCCAGGTATTCAGGTATTTTACCCTCTCACAGCCAAGGAGGGTAAAAAAAAAAACAAAAACAAAGACATACTTTTAATACTGGCTCTGTAACATCAAAGTCACGTGCCATTGCCAGAGACCATTTGTACCATTTAATTTGTTTTATCAGGCAAATGTCAAATGTGTGTCATTGATAGAAGACTGGGGACAGGGAAGTATGGGCATCCCTGCTGAGACTGTTTCCCCCACAACCCGGCCCCGGATAAGCGGTAGAAAATGGATGGAAGGATGGATTTCTAGCCTAACATAAGGGCTAGTATGTGTAGAGCATGTGAATTTAAAGTTACAATAGGAACATTGTTAAATTTCTCTCGGATACTCCCTTGGAACAGAACTCAAACAGGGTTAGAGCAGGGCTATAACTGGCTGTAACCCTACATAAAACTGCAATGCTTGAATTCTTGTAAGTCTTAGGCCCCTTTCACACTGGCCAAAAAACCCGTTTAAACCCGCTAATAATCGGCTCCTCATGGCAGTGTGAGCATTCAATTGGCATTTCGACCCAGGTCGTTTGATCCTGCAATAGACCCGGGATTTTAGCAGGTCAGCATTCTACCGGCTTTTCGTGGGAGGGACACATCCAGAAACTTACATGATGACGTTGACCCAGCGCGGCTACGTTACCGCGCTAGTTGTTGTTTCTGGACACAGCGTGAGATTTCGTTCGTCAGCATGACCCAGCACTGGCAAGACAGCGAGACCAGAGAGCTTCCCCTGATCCATGGGGAAGAGGAGATTCATCTACAGGTAACGGGGACTGTGTTCCGCTGCATTGTTTACTTTCGTTGTGCTCCGTCGCGCTGATGATGTCATCAAGGTGGGACACCATCAGAGCACGAAAACGCAGCTTGTCAGTAGGTGGTTAGACCCGGGTCTGCAGGCAGTGGGAAAGGAGTCTCATAAGGCGATTGTTAGCGGGTGGAAAACATGGGTCGACCCGCTCGTTGCAGTGGGAAAGGGGTACTAGTAAGGCAGACTCCTGAAACTGGCTGTATGCAACCTTTTGCTGGCTGTATGCAACCTTTTGCTGGCACAGGCAGGTATACTGGCCGAATGTTCTTTCCGGGTACTCCTGTATACAGGACTTTTTTTGCTGTGTAGTCTACTGTACTCAAGAGCAGTAGTCCTGTTGAAAGTGGGGGGAGGGTTGAGTCTTCCGATTGAAGTCCAGAGGGGCATTTGGCAGGGCTGCCCAATGTCAGGAATGTTGTACGCTTTGGCCATTGAACCCCTACTACATCAATTGAGGGGATCACAGGTTTCACACTGGCGAAGGACACTTTCTGTCTGCCTACACTGATGACCTGACAGTGTTCATCACGGATCCCGCTGACAGGCCTGCCGACAGCTTTGCCTGGGCCAGATCGGTGCAGAGTGGTGTGGCGCGACACGGTGCCTGCATGTGGTGTCGGACCGGGGGGGTGGGGAGGCGCGGTGCCTGCATGCTGCATCGGGAGCCGTGAGTGGGGTGCTGGATGAGCCCCCCCACCTTTAATTGTGCCCCCTCCCAACCCTGGACCCGGGACAACGGACCCGTTTGTCCCCCCACCGGCGGGCCTGTGCAGATGTACAAACCCTGCAGCAACAGCTGGATTATTATGAGCACGCCTCCTCCACCAAAGTCAACTGGCGTAAATGTGAGGGGCTGCTTCTTGGATGATGGACTCAACATACCCCAGCAAACATGTAATAGTTGGCCCAACGTAGGCAACATGTTGGCACATCGCTGCTGGCTGCCAACATCGGGCCACTGTAGGCCCAACACATGTTCCCCAACCAGCCAGCCCTGAAAAGTATTTATGTCATAAGATTGCATCTAACGTAAACTCTCTCCTCTCACAGGCCATTTCTATCTAATGCAATGATGGCCTGTCATTCCCTGAATCAGTCTGGACATTGGGCCACTGTTGGCCCAATGTTGGCAACACAATGTCATGTGCATACAGCATCCTTTGCATTGCTGAAGCGTGCTTGCTGATTGTCACCACTTACGTAACTCCACTGTAACATATTGTAAGATTTATGACAAGGTGTGTTCTGGCATGTAGATGATACCGTTGATATTCCAATTTGAAAAAAGGCAGTTAATTTCACAAGAGAGAGGGGAGGAGCAAAGCGTATGTGATATCCACAAATGTGTGATCACAGTTGTCAGTTTTCTTCTGTTTTCATGTAGCCAGGTAATGCAATGACTGGACTGGACACAATATAAATTTTATGTGGGACTTTATTCTCCGACTGAGTTAACAGCATTAGACTCAGCATTAATGTCACAGGATTGAGGTTTGTAGTTCACAGTAGTAGCAGAAATGTTGTGAAACAAAATCAATATATACAAATATGTTAGTGATATAGAGAACAGTACTAGCTCTCTCTCCTAAACAGAGACAACAGAGATATAATACATCAGAAGGAGTTACTTCAAACTAAAATATTCACCAATCTCAGTAATTGCATGAAATGGAACTTTATAAACAACACAAACTTTACAGTACAGCCATATTAACATGCCTTCAAACATAGTTCACTCAAAAAATATTATAAACTTACTTCCACTCCTGTGGTTGACGTGTGCATGAAAACACACACACCTGGAACACAGCAAATCTCCCCTCTGAATTCACAGAACACAATTGAAAACCATTCAACTCACAGAGTATACAGAACAAATGATATTAGAGCTATAGTGCGTAACTTCGGTCGGCCTCTAGCGGAATTCTGCGTTCTTACAACAATAAAGCCGGCGCTTCCACATGACGTACGCCCAGCTGTCCCCGGTGTCCCTCCTCCCCCTCTCCCCCCAACCGCTGCCACGGTGATTCGCACGCTGAAAACAGTTTTTATTCTGTGTGAATAAGAACAGCTGGTGAAAAAAAGATGGACTCTTCCGAAGAGGTAATTATTGTTTTCTTTTTTTGGCCACAGAAACGCAAATAGCTTATTACAAACGGGAGACAAGGTGCCTGCTAATTTGTAACTAACAGGTTAGACTCTGCAGGGGTGTCAAACTTGTGCCAGAAAGGGCCGAGTGGCTGCAGGTTTTCGTTCCAACCAAGCAGGAGCACACCAGACTCCACTCATGTCATCAGGTCTTCAGTGTAGCTTGATGACATGAGTGGAGTCTGGTGTGCTCCTGCTTGGTTGGAACGAAAACCTGCAGCCACTCGGCCCTTTCTGGCATAAGTTTGACACCTGTGGGTTAGAGGATGAAAAGACCCAGTGGTCGTCAGCAGAAATCATTTGTTGTCCGTTGGTCTCCAGTAGCTACTTCTTGATGAAAAACGAAGTGTTACACACAAAGTACAGTGTTTCCTGCAGGAAAAGAGTTTGGCCGGGGGCAGGGTGGGGGGAGCGTGTGGTGTCGCTGCTAACGCTGCTAACGGCTAATGCTGCTAACGCTGCTAACGCTGCCGGTGTTCGACTGTCGAGAGTTTTTTTTTTTCTCCTCTCCGTTGTTCGGGCGCTGCACAATTTAGCGTGGATGGGGCGCCCAAACTGAAAAGGTCTGGCGGAAACCCTGAAGTAGCATGTCGCTTCCTCGGTCTGCCTGAGACTGTGAGCTGAGCCTGTTGCTGTGAGAACCTCCCGTCCTCCCCCTCCCTTCTTGTTGTGACGTAAAATGCGTAATTTCCTCTGCGCCAGCGCGGGAATGTCGCCGGCCGACAAGCAAAGCAAGAATTATATATATTGAAAAATCCCGCGACATGTTAGAGGAGCCGATCGGCTTAATCTGCATTTTGTCATCTCCACTAGTAGTGGCTTGGCTAAAACGGACATTCATAGACGTTTAAAAGTTATGCACTATAGCTTTAACTTCACACACTGATAAAGATCACTCACGCTGTTCTGTAGCTCAGTCTCTCTCAGCGTGGTGGTGAAATAGCACAACCAGCATGCCTCAATCACCTTCTTTCTCCAGATACTTGTGCGCATATCGTTTCCCTCCTGTTCTCCGTGAGTTTATTAAAATCTCACTTGAAATCTGAGCTCTGGACAGGCTAGCCCTGCGGTGCTCTTAAAGTGACAGTATCACCCCTAATTTTAGTTTCACTTCCCCTTGGTTACATTCATATTTGAAAAAGATCCCATTTATGTGTGTTTGTGATGTGCTTTTGGGTACATACAAGGCGCAGTTTCAAACTGTTACCACAAGAGGGAGTGTCAACCAAGTGAGCGTGAGTTTTGAAGAGCCACAAGGCTTCCGTCCAGGCTTCCGTCCCTCAGACAGAGAACGGCCTGCTCCAAGCAGTGAACATGGACTGATGTCTCTCTCCGGTGCAAAACAGGTTAGTATGGTGCAATAATTCCTCACGAAACATTTGAAAGTACTATGAAACCCCTTTCTAGTATTGTTTTAGTGAAACTGGAAGTAGAAGATCTTTGTTTTGGTTGTTTCTTTGTTTTTTGTTTTTTTTTTTTGCTGGTCAGCGGCTGTGGTATAGTGTAACAAGATGGCGACCGCCATGAAAATGCTGTTTTTTGCATTAATTGTGCTCCTTGACATCTATTTCTAAATATTTCTACAAATGTACATAATGTTTGAGTGAAAGGAATGAGTTAAAGTTGCTGAAATGTTTGCTGCTTTTATAATTTTGGATAGTTAAACCTGTTTTTATAGTTCCTGTGCTGTATGTTTTCAGTATGTGTTTTGGAGGAGTAATTCGAGTAGTAGGCCAAGTGTTAAAGAAATACTCCGACGATTTTGGGCCCACACCCTTTCCCTATCATTGACAACGTGAGACAAGCTCAAAAATACCTTTTTGTGTCTGTGCCTCCAGTGGCTGGCTCCCAGCTGTTAGCATCGTAGTTAGCTTAGCTCAATTTGCTGGAGGTGAAGAGGAGACAGAACTGGACTGACGAAAGTGGACAAAATACTCCTTCCAGTGGTCCAGGGGACGGTGTATTAGCACGTGAAGTAAATCCGAATGGTTATAAAACATTTTAAAAGACGTGTTTTTTCTATCCGTTAAAATAATGTCTTGATATACACAGACCTGCACAAGCGCAGAAGGATATACTGGTATATACACGTCTTTTAAAATGTTATATAACCATTTGTGGGGTTTTTTTCCCAATCCAGTCGAAAACAGTCGTGTCAGAAGCATCTGTATTTAAAAGAATCCAGGTTCAATCCTCCCAGGTGAAGCGCGTTACTCAATATCTGTGGCATGATGATCTCTCTCCCACTTCACAGGTTCTGATGTTGAGCAGTCTTTAGCCCCGAGCAGAGTGTTTATATCAAGCGCTCAGCCACGCCTCCGTCCCGCGCACCCGTGCAAGAGGCAAAGAGAGAGGAGAGATGGCTGGAGTTTAACACAGCTGTAGTCATCAATGAAATGGACAACTTTAAATTCACTGCAGCCAAATTTCTCCCAGGAGGAAACTGATGTGCTGGTCCGGGAGGTCCAACCTCGCAGTACCAGAATACATGGTACTGCCAGCAGGCCGCCACGGGCCAATGATGCAAGAGCCTCCTGGGAGGAGGTCGCCAATATGGTAAATGCGGTTTGCCCTGACATTCTGAGAACCATTGCTCAATGTAGAAAACGCTTCAGTGATGTGAGGAGAATGGCAAAGCGAAAGCTGGCACACTGCAGGAGGCACGCGGGGGCCACTGGGGGGCGCTCCACCAGCCTCATATTGAATGAGGTGGAAGGGTGGAGGGCACAAGGAGGCGCAGGCTGAGACGGACCACAGCAATGAGAAGCAAGGACTAGCCCTTCCTTGACATCCAGCAGGAGGGGTTTGACATGTTGGAGGGGCAGTTCGGCAAGCTCAGTGGGCGAGTAGGAGGACTGGAGACCACAGTCATGAACATGGACAGCAGACTCAGAAACACTGAGGAACGTGCCACCTCAATGGACTCCAGCCTCCTCAGGCTGGCGGAGGCGGCCGAATGCCTCTCCCAGCATGTCATGTCCGCGATCCCTGCCAGTCACAGGTGGCCTTTGAGGTCGAGAGCAAGATGAGGACGGCTGTCCTCAGGCTCCCCTGCTGGGGGGAAGAAGAAGGGCTCGAAGAGGAAGAGGGAGACAGAGCTAAATAAAAATCATTGCATGATTATTTCATGAGTGACTGTGTATTTTTATTGTGACTGATTTAACTGTGGACAAACCACAAACGGCCGCCTAAGACTCACATTAAATCTATGGTGCGTTACTTCGGTCGCCCTCGAGCGGAATTCTGCGTTCTTCCAACAATAAAGCTGGCGCTTCCACATGACGTACGTCCAGGTGTCCCCGGTGTCCCCCCCTCCCCCTCTCCCCTCAACCGCTGCCATGGCTGCCGCTGCATTTCCACAGCGTGAATCACCGTTGGAAACGGTTTTTATTCTGTGTGAATAAAGACAGCTGGTGAAAAAACGATGGACTCTTCTGAAGAGGTAATTATTGTTTTCTTTTTTTCTGCTTTCAACGTTCTCCACCGAGGAAAAGCCACGCCAATACAAATCCTCGTTTGCCTTCTCCGTCGGTCACTTTCTTTCTTCACCAGCAATCCTTCTGCCGACCGTCCAGGCTTTTTTTTGGTGGTAGGATCCACTTCAGGACTCTTTCTCGGCCGTTTCTTTGGATTATCTGCCATGTCGCTTCCTCGGTCTGCCTGGGCTAGGCCTGTTGCTATGAGACCCTCCGGGCGTCCTCCCGCTCCCTTCTTGTTGTGACGTAAAATGTATAATTTCCTGCGCGCCAGCGCGGGAATGTCGCCGGTCGACACGCAAAGCAAGAATTATATATATTGAAAATTCCCGTGACATGTTAGAGGAGCCGATCGGCTTAATCTGCACTTTGTCATCTCCACTAGCAGTGGCTTGGCTAAAACGGACATTCATAGACGTTTTAAAATTACGCACTATAGCTTTAAGGGCAGAGCTGAGCAGCCAGGTGGTCTCTCCTCTCCCTGCTGACACGGCACCTGCAGTTCAGCCTCTGTCTGTCTTCAGTCCTGTAATGTCTCCTCCGTGAGGTCAAACATGTCCATGGGGTCAGGCTATATTGTGTAGGACACAGCATGCCACAAAGAAAGCACTGACTCTCTGAGGGCTGTACGATAATGAACCACCTGTACGGTCCAGACATCTGAAACGCATTTTGCGTGCCCCAAAAGTACGTTCGATGACTGACCTGGCACAGCTGAAAGCACGGTTAAAACCTCGCTGGCATCTTGTTGATGGTGTAATGTATGCGTTGTCAACCACATTTTAAGTAGGTATCCATTGTCACCAAGCAGCCACCCATCCAGAGGGGGGTCCCTCTGAAAAGCTATGGGGATGGCTAGTAGCTACGTCATCGAAGCTGAATACGTCACTTCCGTGTCCAAAGGTGCGATGGTGCAGTGCTGTGTCCCGTGTTGTAAGAACAGGAACGATGTCAACAAAACCATTTCCTACTACTGCTTTCCTCTGATATTACATCATTATATTATTTTTACTGATATTAAAAATAACGAGGCGGACTCACGTTATATAGATCAGATTTTTATTGTTTCATTTAATTATGTCTCAGAGCCAGACAGCAGCGGCACCGCAGCCAGGTCTCCTCCCCACAGCGGGGACGGTCCCACCGAGACACACACACCCAGCACCGGACCCGGTCCTGAATAGGACCCCGGACCGAGCAGGACACAGGACGGAGCGGACCCGGGACTCAGTCCACGAGGGCGGCGCGTGCCCCCAGTTCCCAGTGCTGCTTAATTAAACACAATTTATAGAAGTCTAAATAAAATTTTTGGCTAAACGTCCTCTGTCTGTATTTAATCTCCCTTTAGCTAATATTTTCTAGGCTGCTGGCATCACATCACTGATTAAATAAATAATTTGCTAAACTTTAGAGTTTATTTACATTTCAGTCGTGGTTCTTCAGGTCCTGCTGGTTCCCACATCAGCTCCTCTCGTGGCGCCGGCGCATCAACAGTAACTCTATCGGCCAGTACAATATTGTGTAAAACAGCACAGGAGAAAATAAAGTCCCACATCTTTTCAGGGCTGAACAGCAGCGCCCCCCGCTGGATCTGAAGCTGCTCTGCAGCAGCTGTGCGTCTTCTCTCACTGTTAAAACTGCCTCCTCCCCGTGGCAGGATGGACCAGCGGAGTTTTCACACATCGCATGCGTGCGCATACACTCTGGCAGGAGGGCGTGAGAGGACGCTGGCGTTGCTGTGTTCGCCGCTTCTCCGTTCTCCAAAGCTTTTTTAAGCTTTTTAATGCATTTTTTAAGCTTTTCAAGCCCTAGTTTCTTTTTTTTTGACATTTTGCCTGTCTGTCTTGGCCCGTGCCTGTTTTACTGTTTCTAACTCGGACTTTTAAGTGACTTTTGAAATCTACCTGCTTTATCACTCCCGAGTATCGGCCGCGGCCTGTTGCTCATACCTCCACTGTCGGCGGTTCCCCTGGAGAAGCAAGCCTGCCCTTCGACGTCGTGCCTATGCTGACGGGTGACACCGTGTCTTCGGGTCCCGTTGTGAGGCTTAGCTGTTTCCCTGGAGGCGCCATCCTCCCCGTCCAGCCATCCGAGCGCCGACTGTGATCAGCTGTTCTCCTGGAATACCCATTCTGGCCACCACCGCCCTCCGGGACTACCTGCCATCGGGCCCTGGGATGGGTCAGCCAGCTGCCTGGATCCATCTTCCTACCCGGCTCGTCCCGACGTTACTTTCCAGCTGGTTTCTGCTCCAGTTCGTGCTTGGGCTAGCAGCGATCACTGGACCAACTAGCGACGAGTTAGCCAGCTTCAGGCTAACTGCACCGGGACCAGGCATGTCTCTGAGATATTCCGCCTCGCAGCTGCTCAAACTCAACAACCTCTCCACTCCATCCTGCATCGGAGCCATCAGACTTCATGGACTCCTTCGACGACCCCGCTATGTCCATCGGAGTGCTCGGAGAAAGTTTGTTTACTTCCAAAGCTGCCCTGCTACGGCTCCATCCCTCTGGGCTCCAGAAACTCGCGGCGCACTCTGCCGACGTCATCCGAGCGCTGGGGCCGATGGGACTTGTAGTCAGAGGCCCGGAGTCGACCACTCAGTCCTGCGGAGCCTGCGGCGACACCGCCCCAGAGATGTTTTAACCCTCCAAATGGCTCTGCTAAATGTGCGGTCTGTATCCAACAAAACTTTTGCGCTAAATGACTTCTTTGTCTCTCGACGGCTGGATTTCCTGTTTCTGTGTGAGACCTGGCTCTCCTCTGGTGAGAATACTTCGTTTTCTGAGCTCTGCCCACCCAACTGCTGTTTCCTAAATTCTCCCCGAACATCAGGGAGAGGTGGAGGCCTCGCCTCCATCTTCAAGTCGTCTTTTCACTGTCGGCAGATTCCTCAGAATGGCTTTGCTAGCTTCGAACTGCAACTGTTTGAACTAAATCTGAATCCACCTTTTCTGTGTGCAGTGGTCTACCGTCCCCCCAAATTCAACAAGGACTTCATCTCGGACTTCGCTGATTTTCTGTCGGGGCTTGTGGTCAAATATGACAATTTCATTATCTGTGGTGATTTTAATATCCATGTTTGCTGTGTCTCGCAGCCTCTGGCCCGGGATTTTCTGAACCTCCTTAACTCATTCAGTCTTGTTCAAGCTGTTGATGGCCCCACCCACGAAAAGGGCCACACTCTTGACCTTGTCCTCGCCCATGGCGTTTCTGTCAATGTTGATGAGATCTGTGCCATGGCTTTCTCTGACCACTCCCCAATTTTGTTTTCTGTTTCAATCGAATGCTCAGGTAGTCTCCATAAGGCCCCCAAACTGGTCTCACGCTCTCTGAACCCATCTACTGCTGAGCAATTTTCTGCCGCCTTCAGTGACTCGTCGGTGTGTAGGCTGCCTTCAGACTCTATAGTCAGAACTCCTGCTGATGAGCTTCTCTCCATGTTCTCCTCAGTCTGCAAATCAATTCTGGACTCCATTGCTCCTCTCAAACCCAAGTGTCCCAAAACTCAGACCACTCCATGGCTAAACGCTACCACGCGTGCCCTCAGACGCATCTGCAGACGCGCTGAGCGCAAATGGAAGAAGGACCGCCTCCTCGTTTCCCTTCAAATCCTCCGCAGTTCCCTGACAGCCTACCATCGAGCTGTGAAATATGCGAAGGCTCAGCACATCTCTAATCTGATTTCCTCTAACTGTCACAAACCCCAGGTTCTCTTTCACACACTGAATTCCCTCATCAACCCCCGTAATGATCCCCCCGTCAGGCCCTCCCCTGCCCTCTGTGATAGCTTCCAACAATTCTTCATTAGCAAGATCGCCGCACTCAGGCCCTCTACTGCCCCCTTCTCACCCCCCATCCCTCCCCCCCTCCCCCTGTCAGCAACATTCTCACGGTTTGAACCCGCCTCGGTAGCTTCTCTCTCTGCCGTAGTCAGGCACCTGCAGCCTTCCAACTGCCCCTCTGACTGCCTACCCTCGCGCCTTCTCAAGGATCCAACAGTCCTGGATTCAGTCGCCCCCTTCCTCCTCTCATTAGTCAACTGCATCTTGTCCACTGGTTGTGTCCCGCCAGCGTTCAAGCATGCTGTGGTGCACCCTCTATTAAAAAAGCCCAACCTCGACCCCTCCTCCGTTGCAAACTTCAGGCCCATCTCCAAACTGCCCTTCCTCTCCAAAGTCATCGAGCGTGAAGTATACTCCCAGCTGCAACCATTTTTAACAGATAATAACAGCTTTGAAAAATTCCAGTCCGGTTTCAGATCTGGCCACAGCACAGAGACTGCCCTCCTGAGAGTCCTTAACGACCTGCTCTTAGCTACGGACTCAGGTAGCCCTGTGGTCCTGGTGCTTCTCGATCTCACCTCCGCCTTCGACTCAGTGGACCACAGGGTCCTACTGTCTCGCCTCGAACACCTGGGCATCAGAGGTACAGTTCTGGAATTTTTCCGTTCCTACCTGACTGACAGGAGCTTCTCTGTTCAGCTGAGAGACTTCACCTCCTCTGCAGCCCCCCTCTCTTGCGGTGTGCCTCAAGGCTCCATATTAGGCCCCATTCTGTTCATCCTATACATATTGCCCTTAGGAGATCTTATAAATAAATATAATATCTCCTTCCACTGCTACGCGGACGACGTTCAGTTGTACCTCCCCTTCAAGGCCGATGACCCTGCTGCTCTCCAGCCTCTGTTTGACTGCATGTCTGACATTAAGGCATGGATGACAGCAAATTTCCTCAACCTCAATGAGGATAAGACTGAGGTTATTGTATTTGGCAAAGCCGCCCCAGCATTTCTCTCCAACGCCCTGGGTACTCTTGCCTTGAAGTCCAAGCCAGCTGTCAGGAATCTTGGTGTGGTCTTTGACAGTTCCTTCAAGTTCGAGCAGCAGATCAGCGCAGTCATCAGAAGAAGTTTTCTCAATCTGAGGACTTTGGCCAAAATTAAAACTTACCTTCCCCAGGCGGGGCTAGAGCAGGCCATTCACGCCTTTGTCACCTCACACCTGGATTATTGCAATAGTCTCTACACCGGTATTGATAAAGCCCAACTCCACCGCCTGCAGCTCGTCCAGAACTCTGCCGCCCGACTCCTCACCTCCACCAAAAAACACGCTCACATCACTCTGGTTCTCGCTTCCCTTCACTGGCTCCCCGTCCGCCACCGCATTGATTTCAAAATTCTTTTAACAGTTTTTAAATCTGTTCATCTCCTCGCCCCTCCCTACCTGACCGATCTTCTCCGCCCCCTCAACTCTTCCAGAGCGTTACGGTCGGCTGACCAACGCCTCCTCTTCATTCCCAGGACCAGGCTAAAAACCAGGGGGGACAGAGCCTTTTCTGTTCCTGCCCCGAGGCTGTGGAACTCCCTTCCCCCCCACATCCATGCGGCCGAGTCTGTGGGAATTTTTAAATCACTGCTGAAGACCCACCTCTTTGCCTTGGCCTTCAGCTAGGTCTTTCCTTGGCGCTCGAGTTTGAGATGTGTTTTAATTGTTTGTGCTGTTTTGTCTTTTCACCGTTTTTTGTTTGTTTCTATTCTCTGCACTTGTGTGAAGCACTTTGGCACGGCTAAGCCGCTTGTAAATGTGCTATATAAATAAACTTTTACTTACTTACTTACTTACTTTTCCAAAGTTAATAATCCTTTATTAATCCCACAAGGGGGGATATTATTAGATATTCTGTAAGGGCTTTATTATTATTATTATTATTATTATTATTCTTTTACTTTTTAACCTGTACTGAATGTGTGCTGCTTCTGCTTTATGGCGTGTTTGAGGTTTGGTTTAAAATTATTTCCCTGGATGACACTTCTATAATAAACTATACGTTGTCCACAAACCGCAGACAGACAGTACCCAATTCTAACATAGTTAATAGTTAAGTTACACAGCTTGATGCGACGACTGACACCCTGGTGTTACTGATAGCTAGCCACTTACTCACTCACCTCAACCTCGTGTTCTTTCTCATTCATTGAAGCCTGTACTTTCCATTTCAGACTTCCACCTGTCACCACAGAAACATTTACAACTCGGTTTGAGTTGTAAGGGTTTAAACCTCTCTTCACTGACTTTGGAAAGTCAGCAACATTCACTGTTACCGTGAAAAAAGCGACCGGTTCTTTGGCAACAGCCATTGTGTTTACATTGCGCGCTGGAAGCCTTGGACCCGGAAGTGGCTTGTGACGTCACACTAGCCATTCCCATAGAGATGATGGAATTCACCAGGATGAATGAGTCATGAGTTGACCCTGGGTAATTAGCATACACATTTGTCACCAGGCAGTTAGAATCACAGATGACCTGGATATTAATGGAGTGGACTCCCTTACGGTTCACAGAAGTCATGGCTTGGGGGACTGGTGCACACACTGCACATGTGTGCAATCGATGGCTCCCAGTACCCCGGGGAATCCACACTTTAACAAGAAACCTCGCTTAGTTTCCAGCTGTCTGTCGGGTGTACGTGGGAAAATTATGTGCTCATTTGCGTGTCGGACTAGACTGGAAGATACTGCATGTATGGCCGAACTGACAGCAACCTGACTGATTCCCACCACCGCGGCCACGGTGAGCTGGAAAGACCCGGTGGCGAAGAAGGTCAGAGGCGCTGTCATCTTTACAGCAACTGGGAGAGCGCAGGGGCCACGGGGCTGAGCATCAGAGGCCACGATGCGCGTCACCGCGTGGACCACCTCACGGGATAGATGTAATCTGTTCCTGTGTCGTGGACAGAATTAAATGACAATTAAAGCCATCGCTGTTAGTGCTTCACTCCCTGCTATTGCCGTCAACGTCTCGCGCCCGCTAAATTAACATCAACACCACACACTGAAATTGAAATCAAAACTGACGTCACCACTGTAAATGCAAATTAAAAAAAAACAAAGTGGGACACATTTACCACATTATGTGATAATGACATGCTTCAATGATGTTCACTGCCATGCATGTAGTTCTGTTGTTTTTTTATTCATCATTGTGTCGCTGCTGTTGGGTGTGTGAAAAACCATCACATTCCAGAAAAAGGAAAATGTCTCACTTGTCACTTCAGTACTTTTCCCATACTCACTATTTGTCTTCACTCAATTATCAAGATGTAATTACTAATGAGGACCATAGCTAATTATCAAGTTACTTATGTGCTAACAAAAAGCAATAACTCAAAAAGACTCAAAGTGTCAGTGACAAGCTTTATTATTGTGTGTCAGATACAAAAACCTGCTTCCACAAATATTAAAAACAGTCTGTGTGGCATCCTGACTGGTGTTGTGTGTGTCATCTTCTGTGAGCAGCTGACTGCTTTCTTCCTCAGCATCAGGTGTCACGTCCTCACTCTGTTGATTTTGTCCAGGCTCCGACGTCCCCTCCTCAGGCTCCAGCTCTCTAGTCTCCAGCTCTGGCGGTGACACTTTCCGTAGCTGCTTCCGCCTAAATCGCCTTGCAGAGCACGCTGCATTTGTCGGTGTGACCGATGTGTGTCCCAGATGTAGGGATGGAGCCCAATCTGGATCAGTCTCCATCATTTCATAGGCTTGTCGGCCTGCAAACACAGGATAGGTTTTATTGAAAGAGCTGGTGAACACTGGGTGCTTGCATGACATTGCACACTGATAAGTTAATCACACATGCTACTAGGTCAGTTACAACAACTGTAAATACCGACAGGTGCAGAGGGATTTGTTGCGCTGATTGTTTCTCAGGCTGGAACATCGTCTGACTGACAAGCTGCTGACTCTGTTCTCCTCTAGGATGTGTTGTAAATTTAGTTTGATCAATTCTAGCAAACAAATCAATGACTGTATGTTTGTTCTCAAAAGGAAAACAAATGTGATGTGTTGATGTGTGCTGCAGTGTACCAGGGAGTGTGCTTGTCTCTACTTGTCTATAAGGACAGAACTGACGTGACGTGTCCTCTGGACAGCAGGTCTGACTGGATCTTTGAAGTCACTCCCTCCGTAAAGTTTAAATTTAAGATGAAGAAATAAAAATAAACAGATTTAGCATGAAGTGATTCTCCACTGCCCTCCTCCGCTGACTGCATTTCACAAGTGAAGTTGGCTCGCAGCTGGGTGAAGTTAGTTCGCAGTTGTGCTAACCGTTAGCGGCTAACATAACTTCATTCTGAAAGAAACCACATTTTCAGTAACATCGCTTAAAAACAAATAAACTCGCTTACTTGCCTTTATAACAATGTCGAGAGCAAACAACCATGTTGGCAGATATGGAGTCGAAAGTGATGCTCTTTCATGTCACGCTGCGACCCCCGCCGTCTGACGCCTCTTCGTCATTTCCTCAGTCTGCTCCCTGTAATTTCTTTTCCACGTGGGAAACTGGAAAAAGCGGAGCCTGCCTTCTGTCCTGCTCCCATTCCGTCGAAGCGACTTATATGGCAGCCTATCACGCAACACGGTCTTCCCATTTCTGAGAAATAATGCCGCACTCAAAGACGTGAATCACAGAGTGAGACCATGGCTGTGTTCGAAACCGCATACTGCCTCCTACATCCTTCCATACTCATACTATCCGTCCTGCATCCTGCTTACTCAGTCCATCAGACAGTATGCAAAGCGTTTACACTACAGCATACTACATAATGCATTGCAATCCTCCCCGAGCCGAAATCGACCTGCCAAAGCTGATTTCACTTTAGGTCTAAACTCTTAAAACGTATAACTTCGAGATTTTTTTGAAAATTAGGCGACAAAGTGGTCGTTTAGAGCCCGACTGTGTCGTTTATTTGTCCGAATACCAACTGTTTATGATTTTGTTCGGACGAATTCGGCGAAATGTGAGCCAGCCGTGGTGAGCGGGTCAAGCATGGACGTGTCAGAGAAGCAGAGAAGCAGAGCACACACAAACCCCGGAGCCGCCACGGGGGCCCCCCGCCCGGCACGGTGCTCAGCGCCGTGGCCGTGGCAGTCGGGTCCCCCGACCCGGCGGCCCAGCCTCCAGGCCCCGTCGGGCTTTGGTGGCGGGCGACCATGGATCAAGCCGCCGGCCGCCCGCGCCACTCCGACTGGCTCCCCGCCGACCCGCTCGGCAGCGGGACGGAGATGCGCGGTCTCACCCAGCTGTCCTACGGAGCGGGCCCGCCCCGGCGTCGCACCGAGTCGGTTCCGGAGGTCCGGTGGCGGACCCCCGGGCCCCCCGGTGCGGCGCGGCACCCCAGCGGTAGGCCCGCCGGCGAGCGCAGAGTTTCTCACACCCTCCGGGGCTCGACCCAGATCGCGGGGCCAGCCCCCCAACCACACCCACCGGCCGCCAGGCGGCGCAAGCTCTGTCTGGCGCAACCGCTGTCCGTCACGTTGCATCTTTATGAGTAGTGAACACACGATGTATACTCAACATTTCTGGCGAATGCAGTATGCATCCGGGAACTTCTCGCATACTCAAAATCGCATACTGCCAGTGTAAACACACTGCATACTCAATAAGTTAGTATGAGTAGTAGGTAAGTATGCGGTTTCGAACACAGCCCATGCCTGGGAAATGGCGATTCAATCCCACAATGCAACAGAGTGACGTCACCTGCAAAGGACCGATTGAGCGACACGAAACTCCGCCTCTCGGCAGAATCCTATAAATACCGTACAGATCAGCATCCGATCAGAACGTTCTTTGGTTGTTTGGTGACGCTACAGTATCGTGATGTAAGTAATTGTCCTTTTTATCTGCCTCTAATGCTATCTTTATTTTCAAGGCTCTAATTTAATTTCTTCCCTTCAAAACTGTCTGTGGTTGCCACCAAGGAAGCCATTTTTCATCAAGAAAAGCTACAACTTTTAATTGTAAGTGTTAAAACTATTTTGATTAACGTTCACGTGATTCATAATTCTGTTTCATGCATACAACTTGTAATGTAAAATTTATTCAAACATCCTTGCGTTTTGACTGAAACTTTAAAAAATAGCTGTATAACACGGAACAGAGCAGCGTTAAAGTTTTTCATGATTTATTTTGACAGTACCGAGCTGGGGACCGGACATTTCCATGCGAAGAGTTGCAATATGCCATCAACCAGTGTTCTACGGAGGTGCTGTCACTGACACGACACCTACAAGCTGCACAGCAGAAAGAAAAGCGATCAACCAAACGAATCCGGTCAAACGAAGAACTTGCCTCTGCAAAGCAACGGATCGAACAACTGGAAGAAAGACTGAAGGAATATGACGCTATTTGGGATATCATTGTGTGGCAGGATGGGTGTGTTTATTGTTGTTCTCAGCCTATTGGCTGGGGGAGCTATAAAAACCCCTCGTACGTCTGCGTCGTCCTCTGGTTCTTGCATTTCCGGGTTGGTGCTGGCTGGTGGCGGTGTTCCATGAGAGCAGGTAAAGGCTAATCCCCCCCTTCTATGATATACTTCGTATTGGTCCTGATGGGAAGTTATGCCTTGCAGTATCGCGATGGCTCCGGGGGAGCGCGTCAAGCGCATGCTGCAGCAGCTGTAGGTCGGGCGCGTGGGTCCCGATGGTCCGGTGCTGGTCTGAGCATTTGCCCCGCTGACGGATGTAGGAAGCGGTATGTTGTTGAGGTAACTTTACATTAATCAACAGGTGTGCAGGCTGTAACAAACCCTTTTTTTATTTTAGGTTCTGCCCTGTTCGAGCCCCGTTTCCAGCGCAGGCACACAACGGCTGTCTTTGTCTTTGTCTTTGTCCGTCCTGGAGCTGCTGTCATGTTAAATGTTATCCTGTGTCGTGTCCTTGGTACGGTGGCGTGTTGGTGTGGGCCAGCCCAACCGCGCACCGGACTCTTGACTGAAATGAAGCGCTCGTCTGTGAATTAAGTTTTTTTTTTTTTTTTGTAAAGATAATTTAACCAAACCTAACGCTGAGAAAATAAATTATTTTCAACTTGGAACCTCTGTACTCCTTTTGTCACCCGGTGAACCTGTGTGTCCTTCTGTGTCACTGGGAAAGCTGGGAGGAACATACAATCAGCCAAATTGACCTCACACACACCACTCTGTTACAAATGGTTTGTATCACTGGTATTATTCTTATTTTTTAATTTTTTTTTTCAATTACTGTAGACAACAAACAATGTCCAACAGAAGACGTCAGCCCACAAGCGTCCCCCGACATGTAACCAACTTCGCCTTTGGAGGACAGCGTAGCCTCGCCTACATTCTAAAACGTCTACTAAAAAACTACTGTGAACTTGTAAATAGTTGACAAAATATATTTTTGTATAAATATTATGTGCATTGTATACTTTCAGTTATTCCGAAATCTGTTTATATTGTGTGATTAAAATAAATATTGCATACTGCATTGCAAATATTTGGCTACTTATTTAATTAAACCAGTGTAAATAAATTTGTAGCGTAGGCCTATGCGTGAACACGCAGACACGTACTTAAAATATGTGGCTGCAGTACATATTTTTATTGCTAGCATTATTGCTTATTTGGAATACATGGAACATTTTCACAAGTCCTCCGTTCAAGCTTCACTAAAAGCATTTTTGAGCTGAGCGCACTCAGCACATGCACAAAACTGGGCGAAAAAATTGGTAATATTGGTATGAAACTCATTTTTGAACATTTAGGCAAAACAGAAAACAGACATTAAAATGTGATTTGAGAGTAAAGTACACTATAATATGTTAAGTGTTTAATTACACTACACAAATGGGATACAGACTAGAGTTTGTAGAGCGAAAACACTTTCAGATTTGAAATCAGCGCCAAAAACTCTTTCAGACTCAGTTTAAGTATCCAATGCAACTCAAAGTTACTGAAAAAGTGTTCCCCAGTGTAATTCACCCCGCCCCGCACTGTACCCACAGATATGAACTACACTGTAAAATCGTGTCAATAAATGTAGCTTTAATTTAAGGAAAAGACTGTTTTTACACCAGATTCACATTATTTTTAAAATGAGTCTGAAACAATCGTTTTACACAGCCAGACGATTTTGCAATAAATACAAAGAGTAGATGATCCTGAGTATTATGGACAGATGTATGTGTATTGCGCTTGTTGCGTGCGTACGCCTGTTCTCCCTACTATTTTTATTGCTTTTGCATTTTTTTGTGGTCTTGGATTGGCTTCTGGTGCACTTTAAAAATGCTCCCATGTAAACCTTTATTCAGAATTACTGTTTGCATGTAAACTCGAGGAACAATATCTTAAATCCGATCTATTTAAATCCGACTCATTAGATCGGACTTAAAAAGCATCATGTAAACGGGGCATCATGTAAATGGGGCCGAGTGCGTCTGTGTCTGATGTAACACTGAAATTTCCCCGCTGTCATATTTTATCTTATAAGGCAATTAGAAACTGAATAATTACACAGTGACTGGGTTTTGAGAGAAATTTCTAGAAGCCAAACCATATAAACTACAGGACAGAGCTGATTGACTTTTCTGAGAAGGAGGTGACAAAGGAATTTTCTGTCAAATATGAAAAAGATTGGTCAAAGTCATTTGTAAAATTGCGTTGTAATCGTTACACACTCACATAGGTGGCGCTGTAGCATCTATCACAGTCATTCATATATCAATGTAACCAGCATCATGCATTATATAAGTGATCAAAAAGTCAAGTCAGTCAGACTAAGTATGTGGAGGGGGTCTTTGCGCCCCTGATGGAAATGAATTGGAATTGGTCAAAGATATTATAGACATTTTTGATCAGTGTCCTCTGCCAGAATTTCATACAGAGTTTGAAATGTGTATGTCAAAGTCAGTATATTCATGTCATTGTCATTATACATCATACATCATATGTCATTATACAAAGCTCAAAAGAGTGGATTTGACCTCCTCCCTTTAATTATTGAGAACTATATTAAAAAATTAACAGTCACTGATTATGACAATTTTCATGATTTTCGCACTACAACAGACTTGATATGGACATGACGGAGGACATGGTGTTCGTTGTGGTGGAGTTTGTTGACGACAAGAGTGAGGCAGCTGTGCCAATCAACTGGATATCTCAGGATGAACTCCACTGCATGTGGCCACAAGTGCGCTGTGTAACCAAGGCTGACAAGATGCCGAGGGAGTCCAGACAGCCAGAATCTGGATGGCATAAATTCAAAGCCCGCATCTTGTACAGAGCATGTGTGATTACACTTTGACACTCAGGAGTGCCTGCACTCTGAATTCATTCCAAACAATGACAGTCCTATTCACTGCTACTTTTTAAACAGATGTCGCCCATGACACATGAAGTATTCTGATTATGCTGCCTCCCACATAACTCTATATTTCCTCAATCTCGCTCTATAATCTTATATTATGAGAAATTTAAACAGACCTGTGTACACTGTAGAGACAAACCATCTGGCAGCAGGGAAGCTCCAACAAGCAGAATTGACATCTCAGGACCGGGACGGAAACGCTCAGAGAGCGAGAGACAGAAAGAGAAAAAGATAAAGACAGGGAGAACAGGGGGGGCACAACCTATGTACAAATGCAAAACAGTGTTGTCGACGCACCACACATAACCAAGAACAGTCCCAAACCCCAATCTAGACAACACCAAAACAGAGGCGACAACCAACACAAAAACTGACAGAACCACACACACACATATATATATATATATATATATATATATGTATATATATATATATATATATATATATATATATATATATATATATATATATATAGATATATATTTATTTATTTATTTATTTTTTTTATTTTTTTTTTTGTTTCAGAATATAGCTGGTAGTAACTAGTAGTGAACTTGGGGCGTGCATCAAGAGAGGTCTACTGCAGATCACCATTAGTCTAACCACCACAAGAAGACAAGGTAACCGAGTATGTGAAGAGTGATTAAAGGCGCTATCCGGGATTTTAATTTAACCACGACGAGAAAAATTCTTTTAACATCGTGTACTAGCAAGTCCATGCTACATTTCTGTGAAAAAAAAAAAATCACACATTGATCAGCGTGTTTTGGATATCTGGCCCCGCAAAGCGCTGCCTGAGGATTTAGCGTGACGACCTCTCTCCTCCAGTCGCAGCGCGGCAGCAGTGGGGGCGGGGGGGGAGCCAGGCCGTCTTCAGCACGTGCACAACACCAGTAAACAGACCAGCATGGAAGCCGAAGGAGCAACAAGCTACTTTCTGCATTGAGCATGTAGTGACAAGGTAAAATATGGTTGACCTGAGACGAAGGGGCCATTTATTTTGAACAAAAAAGAGTCGAAGTGGCTTCTGCTGTTTCCTCCAGAGGATTGTGCACGTGTATGGGATGTGCCTGTGGCGTCGTGCACGCTGAGTGGGAGCCATAGATTGTATATAAATGGATAGACCTTTCGTGATGTCACCCATGGAATTCCCAACCGCCGTTCTGAAGACTTTACCGAATCCAGCAGGACATCTCCACATTGAATATTTGAAACCAGATGTAAATGTGATTGGTCCCGCCCGTCACGTGACCGCATCACGTGGACAGAAGAGGCGCTGTGATGGGGCGATTTATGCAAAACTGTAGCTCATAATATAAAATCAACAGATGATTTATGTGTAAATCAGAATCTGGTGAAGCCAGCACGGTTGTAGAAACTAGTGATAGAGACCAAAATATGTCCTGAAACCGGGCGCTTTATATGTTTATTCGCACTCTGAAAATCTGCATTTTTGAATGGGTTCCAATGGGACCGGGACTCTTTTTGAAACCAGTATCATCGCCCCCTGCTGGAATCTCTCTGGAATTACAGCTTTTTTGCACTTCCGCATTGTCTTCATGTTTTATGAGCGGAGGTTGGCGCCTGGTGGGAGCAGAGCGGAGGGGGAGTGGGAGGGTTTTCTCAATGTGAGGAACCAGTCAGAGAGCTTGGGGGCAGAGCCAACATTTCAAACTGAAGTCAGGGCTCACAATTGTGCAGAATCACGGATAGCTCCTTTAAAGATCAGCGTGACCATGGTGATAGTGATGGTGATAGTGATCATGCATATATGACCTCTGACCCCTGAGAAGGCCAGAAGCAGGCCAGAGAGGCCCTCAGAGCCCAGACAGCCGGTGGTCATCACAGAGCCCGGATCCAAGCCGCTCCCACTGGCAGACGCCCCCGCTCCGGTTCAGAAATGGGGCAGAGGAAAGCCCCGGCCGGGGACCCCGGCGGTCCCGGGGCCCGGGCCCCGCGGAGCCACGACCGGCAGGAGCCGGTCCACCCCGGGCGGCAGAGCCGAGAGCCCAAGGGCCAAGAGCCCAAGAGCCGACCCCCCACACAGGTGGAGGGCCATGACCCACCCGGGAGAACCGGCCCCCACCCCAGGCCAGTACCCCCCCAGCACTCCGGCCATGCACCCCAAGATCCAGGGCATCACACACACCCCCCCCGACCCACCCCTCCCACCCTGTCCTCTCCCACCTCACTGCCCCCCACCCCAACCCAACACTCACACCCACTCACTCACACTGACACACACACACGCATGCGCGCACACACACACACACACACACAAACACACACCTAAACCAAACACACTCACATTCTGACACACTCACACACACACGCTAGCAAGCATGTACACACACACACACACACACACGCACACACACACACAGAGTCAACCCTACCCCAAACACACTCACATTCCCACGTCATCCAACCGTCATGTCCTGTGGGAGACCCCCCTGGAAGGCAAGGGGACACCGAACCCCACATCCAGGCCCCCCCGCCACCCACAACAGCCGCCCCCCCACCCCCAAACCCCACCGCTGCAGACAGGTATGCACCCCCCAGAGCCAGCAGTCCCCCAAACCACAGCTGGTCCAAACCCCAGACCTGTGGGGAAAACAGAACTGCAGATCTGATATCTGACTTGGCGAGTCAGACTGAAGGCCTCAGTATACTCCCCCGTCGCCGCTATGTCGTTCCTACGCCAGCAACCCTACGCCGCCACTAAACATGTCTTGCTTCTGCGTCAAGGGAACGCCCTCCTCTGCAATTTCCACGCCAAGCCGCTAGGCGGGCGTGGCTGTGTCGTGTTCATTTGTGGGTGGCTCTTTGCGGGTCTGTTGTTTCTCTTCCGGGCAGTCAGAGGCAACAATGGCGATGCGGCGGTTGTATCTGGAGCTCGAGCTCATCAATGTGGAGCAACAGATCCTCTTACTCCAATTGATGTGGCGCAGGCGACGCAGGAGACGTTTGCGGAGGTGGTCTGTCCAACCATTAAACCAGTCGAGGAGGACAACGGGGGAATTTGCAACACTGGTTCGCCCACTGAGGAGTGTCGACGAGGAAATGCACTTCAGTTATTTCCAAATGTCGGCAGACCGTTTCGACGACCTTCTTCACAGTGTCCAGCCGTTAATAATAACACACCAGGGTACACACAGCATGCCTGTTGATGCTGCCCAGAGACTGGCGGTGACTTTGCGGGTTTTAGCCTCGGGTGGAAGCCAGCAAGATGTGGCGGAGAGCTACAAACTGGCAGGGAGCACAGTGTCCAGGATTGTGTCCGAGGTCTGCAAAGCTCTGTGGACAGCCCTTCAACCCAAGTTTCTGCCGTGTCCCTCAACAAGCCAGTGGGAAGCCATTGCAGCAGATTACTGGCGGCTGTGGAACTTCCCAAACTGTGTAGGAAGCCTCGATGGGAAACATGTTGCCATAAAAGCACCGCCGCATGCTGGGAGTGACTTCTTTAACTACAAAGGGACCCACTCCATTGTGTTGATGGCAACATGTGATGCAAGGTAAGGGAGCCAAAAATTGTAATTATTCGTCTGATATGAGTCCATGTTGTGCAATAACCACACTAGGAACATGCAGTGACGAAAATGTTATGTTTTCACAGATACCGTTTCACAATGGTGGACGTCGGAGGATATGGGAGCGAGAGTGATGGTGGAATTTTCAAGGAGAGCCAGTTTGGGTCTATGCTGCTGGACCACAAACTCAACCTGCCCCCACCAGCTACTCTTCCAGGGACTGCAGTCCAAGTCCCTCACGTCATTGTTGCGGATGCTGCCTTTCCCCTGCACTGCAACATGATGCGACCCTTCCCAGGTATGTTTTGATAACTGTTTTTGCGCACACATACATATCATAAACTGTTCCTATTGTATAATCATTATTTTTGCTTCCATGCACAGGAACACACTTGAGCATGGAGAAGCAAGTGTACAACTACCGCCATTCCAGGGCCAGGAGGGTCATTGAAAATCCTGGCTGCACGGTGGAGAATTCTTGGGAGACCAGTTGAGTTCCTGCCTGAAAAAACAGTGGATGTTGTGAAAGCTTGTGTGGTCCTACACAACTACCTCACAGTTACCACTGAACGCCAAGCAGCAGGTGCATCCCACCAAACTTTGTGGACACTGACAGTTCTGGGTCAGTGCAGCCTGGCGAGTGGAGAAATGTCGTGGCGAATGACTCCAACCTCCTTGAGCCTGTGGATCCAGCACACATGTCCAGGGCCCGTTCCACCAGAGCTGCCTTGGCTGTGCGAAACGACTTGATGGCTTTCTTCCAGTCGCCACAGGGAGCCGTGCCATGGCAAGCAGACATGGTGTGCAGAGGCACGATTAATCCAGTCTGAACTGTCATTGTGACAATAAACATCATCAAAAATCACCCCAGGCTTGTGCTTTGTTTATTGGTTCTTATGTAATGTGGTTAGCACAATTCAACGTAGCTTCATGGTCACCCAGACTGCATGCAGCAGCAGAAAGCAGCTGTTTCTGTAAATAAGGGCGTAGTGTGGCCTGATATGTGTTTGTAGTTACTGAACTCCCACAGAACGTCCCCTAAATAACAGGAGTTGTTATCAAAACATTTGTAATGTGTTCATGGTCACACAGACTGCACATTATAAGCAGAAAAACATAGTCTTGGCTGATTTTAGGATTTTATTTATCACAGCAAACAAGTGTAAAGTAATATGCACACAAACCACACACAAAATCCACACACACAAAACTATTTAGAAGTAAACGTCCAGTGTTCTTCAAAAACTACTGCTTCGGCTCGTGAAACACCATGTGGAGACGAAGCATGACGCCTGGCCTCTCGTCAACGGGCACCCGATGTAAAAGGTCGGCCACCGTTTGCCCAAACCTCGAGCACTCGTCCTCCTCTTGTGCAAGCCTCTGGTGCAGCTCCATCCTCTGTTCCTCTGCCGCAGCATCAGTTCGTCCTGTTGTTGTTGTTCCCTCTTTCTTTTGCGCCAAGGAGCAAGGAACTCCGGAGGAAGAGGACAAACAGGCACTGCAGGAGATGCTGGCGGAGCAGGAGATGCTGTAGGGCCCGGAGAAGCTGAAGGAGCCGGAGAAGCTGGAGGAGCCGGTGAAACACAGGGAGCTGGAGGTGCAGAAGGTCCCGACAGCTGTGGCGAGGACAACCGGGAGGATAACGACGTCAATGACGAGGGGGCCGTGTCGCTCTCGGGTGAACTGGACTGGTTTTAATGGCAAAGGGAACGCTTTATTAGTTATGTGCACAATAGCAAACAATTATCTATGCAACGTGTATTTCAGTTTTGTTTTTTTTTTTGCAGTAAATTAATTGGTACTCCTCCCTCAGTTCTGAAGGGATTTCGATTCTGATTGTTCTGTTGGGTAGAACTAATGATTTTTTGTTTGTTGAAATCCTCACGAGGACTCGGAGCGAGGACTCCGCTAATTAGGCTAATATAGGGTCATCACTGGAATTGCTACTGCTCTGAGTTGTGAACCACATGGTTATCTCAATTCTGATAGCTTTAGTGATATCGGAGACATAACCACTGTACAATAGCCAATGGAATCATGCTTATAGCATACCGGTATGCTGTCTTGGCTGGTATGAACATATTTTTAATCTCTTTAATATTTCTTGTTGATCATGTCTTGCAGTGACTTTCGAGAGACTTGTCCTTGACAAATTTGAGGCGCTGGCCTTTGGACAGCAGCAAATAATGAGGGTGTTGGAGGCTCAATAACACATGGCAGGACCTGTGGCAGCTGCGGATCCACCCCTGGACCTTCCTCGTGGCATGTAGCTGTCACTGTCATCCCTAGAGCAGCTGGAGGCCATGGAGAATGCCCTTCATGATGACGACAGCATCAGAAAAGCATTGGTATGTATACATGTATTCAATTTGTACTGTCATGCTTTGTTATTTTACATATACATTTAACTGATTTTACACATATATGATGGGGCTGCCATGGCTTAGGTGGTAGAGCATGTTGTCCAATAACCGAAGGGTTGGCGGTTTGAATCCTGCTCTGTTCCAGTCATGTGCTGTTGTGTCCTTGTCCAGACACTTCATCCTGTTTTTTTGAACACTGTTCGAAGCTAAATGTCACAAAAATGTTGACGTCTTTTTCAGCATGAGCCTCCTTACAAATGGCTGCCCATAGCAATGTTGGATTTCTTTCAGCTCGCCAAGCTAACTTGTATTGGAGGTGTGGATGCCAGGAGCACTGTCGCAAGACTCATGGGGGCCATCCTAGGCAAGGGTGTCTCCACGCAGCTCAACTGGTGTGGGAGAGGCAACAAGGGCAAGCAAGCCTTTGGAGCCCTTCAGCTTTGCAAACATATCCACAGTAAGAACTTGAGTCGACCCCTACTCACTCACTTGTTTGCTGTATTGTAAACAGAACAATTTGAATATTGTCTTGTGAGGTGGGGCTATGGAAAGGTTGAATAATGGGAAAGTTGGCCTGATTGAAGTTTACTGTCAACGGAAGGGATCTGACCGGGTGTGAGCAGACTTGCCAAGAAGGACACAACACAGGGAGTCGCTCTAATAAGTTATATTAAAACCAGTTCAGTCCACAAATAAAATTCAGTCAGTTAAAAGTTCAATAAAACAAATGTGACTATATGTAAATAAATAAATAAATAAAACAAATGCCGGTCTCCAAGCTCCAAGGTATTTTGTACTGTTCCTGGGATCTGGTCTGGGGATCCCTCGGTCACGCGTGCCAGGTCTCCCCCTGAAGGCGGCGTCTTTCTCTGCTCCGATGCGTGTGTGTACGACGTCACACACCCGTCCGCTGGCCTCGCTCCCTCCAGGCTGGGTCTGCAGCTGGAACCCTACGCGGAACAGAGCTGCGGCAGTGACTTGATCTAAACGCCCACGCTCTCAGCGCAGCTCGTCCGACCAGTGCTACTGAACCTCTGAAGTACTCACGGGCCAGGCAGAGTTTCCCCTGCCTCTGTGTGTACATCGCGTTGGAGCACTGGCAGTCCCAGCGTGGTCCTGATCCGAGGATGTGTGTGTGCGCACTGTCCTCCCTCGGAGCTTCCCCCTGCTGCAGCGTCTCTGGGGCACACCTCGTGTCTGATGGCGTCTCCTCCTTATATCCTCCTAATCAGCACACACAGGTGCGCTGATTACGCAGGGCGCTCAGTGATTGTCGGGATGTGGAGATGTGTCAGGTGAAGTGGTCAGTCAATCAAAAACACAAATGAATAAAATGCACTGCAAAATAAATACTAAATAAAAACACAGCAAAATCACAGCACACATTAAAAAATCTAAAAATCAAACAATCTAAAAGGCCACATCCTGGATCCTGGCTCACAGTCTGACATACCGGTAGTAAATAAATAGGCTTGTAGTATTAAATTCTACAGATTCCTCAGTGTTTCTCCCATCTCATTTCAGAGGCGGCACGTAGAAATCCGGCAACAAAAGCCATGACGGAAACGGAGTTCCAGCGCCTGGCGAGCGACTGGCTCCGCTTTGTGTCTGGCCGTGAGGGGGGCAGAAAACAACGTGCAGACCGCAAACGAGCTGCTGCTGCTGAAACTGCACCAGACAATAATTGATCTCTATGTCAGCATTTTTGTTTTTTTTTGGTTTTTTTTTGGTCACTGGTGTTAAAAAGGGTTTTGTTCTGTGTTTATATTATGTATATCTATGTGAATTTTTTTTGAATAATAAAGTTATGAAAGGACTATTTCTTCAATTTACCTTAAAGTAAATCCTGTAAGGCGGGGGGGGGGGGCACGATTAATCCACATTGGTTGGTTGAGTGTTGGCCCCATGTTGGCAGCCAGCGTAGATGCCAACACTGGGCCAACATTGGGCCGATGAGCAAAATTACATTGGGCCAACATTGGGCCCCAACATAGGGCCGATGTAGAAGTATACACTGGGCCAATGTTGGCCAACATCTGATTGTTATGTGGGACAGTGCCCGCACTCCCAGCTGGACAAAAATGGAGTACTGAAGGAATGAAGTGCCTTGGGGTGTACCTGGGCAGATGGTCTCGGTGGACATGGGTCCAGCCCCAGCTGTCTTACAGTGAGAGGGCTCTGGTGATCAACAACCTGGCTGCCTTCACCTTGTGGCATTGCTTTACTGTGCTTCAACCTCCCACCGCGGTGCTGTGGCTGAGGGCAAGAAGGGGGCCAAGGTTTGGTGGACATTGCTAGTGGAATTGCAGCCCTTCCTCTGCAAAGGGTGAAACGCTTCCTGTACGGCCAGAGTCTGTTGTGGGACAAGACCGCCTCTGCACTGCTGCGTGGAGTCGGAAGGCTTGGTTACGACAAGCACTTGTTCTTGCTAGACCTTCAAAGCATGGACATAACTGGGACCTCTGCCTTTAACCTTTTACTGAGGGTGTGGCAGTCAGTCTTGACTGTGTCCACAGACCAGCCATATGGATCGGCTACAGAGGAGCCACTGCTATACAACCCACTAATCAAGAGTAGCTTGTTGGACTCTGCAGCTGTGAGGCAGACTTTCTTGTAGTCAAACCTGACCAAACTGGTTTATTCTGAAGTCTGGAAGATGCTGGAAGAGTGTAGACTGGCATCAGATCACAGTGGGTCTTGGAGAGAGTTATGGAGGAAGTGAAGCAAGAGCTTCCACCGAGGTTCAGAGAGTTGCTGGCATTGGGCTCTGCTGGACCAGTTCCTCCTGGCTTTCCCTCGCTGACCATCCAGCCTGCTGGTGGTAGGTGGTGCACTCTTGTCACTCTCTACACCTGTCCTGTCAGAGTTCAGCACTGTATCGAAAAAGGCCCCCTACATTGTCACCGTGAAGGTGCGGAATAGAGCCACTCCTGAAGGTCTCCCATCATCCAGGTGGTCAGGTGTGTTGGCGCTGGTGTCATCCCCCAAAGGCAGCTGGAAGTCACTGTATCGAGGGTGGTACATGGAGCGGTGGCTACAAACAGACATGTGGCCCACTTTGACCCTGGAACAATCATCAGCTCTCCCTTCTGCCCTGAGAAAGAGACATTGGAACATGTATGGACATCCTTCCCTCGACTTGTCCCCTTTTTCAGACTGCTGGGACGTTGGGTTGGAGGCTTGGGCCTGGTTCTCACCAGAGAGCTGTTCATGTTCGGCCCAAAGTTCACTGCGGCCCAAAGACATACAGCGGCCCTCATTCAAACTTTCTTCTGGGCCAAACAAAACTGAGCATCTGGTTATCGAGGCAGAATCAGATGCGTGGAACAGGATGCACAGACCCAGAACTCCTCCTGAAAAGGCTGGTGGGAGCATGGCTCCGAGTGAAGTATTTATATAGCTCTCTGGTGGGGGTGCTGGAGGACTTTGAGAAGGTGTGGACTGTGTGTGTGTGTGTGTGTGTGTGTGTGGGGGGGGGGGGGGGGGGGTTCTTGGGTATGATGAAGGAAGGACGCTTCTTTATGAACATTTAGTCACCTATTTGTGTGGTTTGGCTTCCTTTAAAAAGGTGTTTTAGGTGCTATGACTTGAGGTTGGTTTTATTGCTGAACATGTTTAAGTGCATTTCAATAAATGCTGTGGTAAAGTCAAAAACCTGCCTTTGAGGTTTTCTCACACAAATTATCACCAGACCGTCCACTCCCCAGCCGCCGCACACATTCTGCACGAAATTATCAGTGTGCCCAGCTGAATCTGTTGACCCCTCCCCCTGGCGCGTGGCCTCGTCCATCTCGACACAAGCGCAGTGGACCAGTCGACACCCCCTTTTTTTTTTTGCTTCTTTTTTTTTTACGACCATCCCTGTTGCACCTGTCAAATACCAACTGTGCGGCCTAAGCTACCTGGCATGCCTTCTATGTTGCCTTGTCTAAATGCAGCACAGGCGGACTGAAGGCACAAACCTGTCAACAGGGTGTGTCCAGAATATTTTGCAGTTTTCGTGACATGTCTCCGTACCGCCCACCAATGAAGAGGCAAAGAAAGAGGAGAGAAGGTCGGAGTTTCACTCAGCTTACTCAGTTTCAGCTCAGGAAACTGATGTGCTGGTCTGGGAGGTACAAGCTCGTAGTACCAGAATATATGGTACTGCCAACAGACCTCCATGGCCTACACTCATTTGTGAAGCACTGTAAAAAGGTGCTTCCAAGTGGTTGAGCAGGTGGTTCGCAAAGGGAGTGGAAATACAGTGGCATCATGTTATTTATTCTGCCTACACCCAACAAGGTCTGTATGACATAATTTCTGTAGCTGTTATTTCTTCATTATTAACTATATTATCACTAGATAACATTCTGCGCTATTCAATGCACATGAGCATGAGCAAATAGATTATTATTGTGTCTGTACTGCCAGTTTGACTAATATTGTTATTATCCTTGAATTGTTTTACAGCTCAAAAAGCAATTTGGCCAGTGTTCTGGCTGGCGACAGGCCCTAAACACCTTTTTCGGCCTGCGGATCAGATGACCTAACATCTGCCAGTGCATCAGCCACCATCAGCCAGGATGACCAGCCGGTGACATCTCAGCCCTCAACATCAAGGGAGATGCCTCAAAGGTCCAGAAGTCCAAGGGAGAGGAGGTCCACTGAGACAAGGAGGAGCCAAAGACCAAAGGCATCAGACGTGGAGGAAAGGCTTCTGTCAATATTGGAGGAACCACACCCCAAATCCCAGTCTGACATTGATGAGTGCCATCATTTTGCTCTGAGTCTGGCACCTATTTTGTTACAGCTGGATGACAATCAAAGGTTGCAGGCAAAGATTGGCATTTTAAACCTGCTGCACAACATCAAAAGTGGCACTCATCAGCCACCCCAACAAAGCCCAGTTCAAATGAATCCTCCACCCACATTCCACACTCCCACTACATCGACACCAGGTCCATTCAGGCCAATACCCCAGCCCCCACCACTAAACCTTTTTGCACAGATGTAGGCCCAAGAAGATGAGGAGTGGGGGGAAGGCAGCACAACATACACTGTTACACCCTGAGCCCCTCCGGCCATGTGGGGGCGCTCTGGGCTGGTTTTGGTTTTTGTTTGCCCATTTGTGCATGCCCTGTCTCTCCTGCTTGTCTGTTCCTCATGTTCTCCTGCCTGGTCACCCGCCTCCTTATTGACCGAACATGTTGCACCTATCTTGTCCCCCTATATAAGTCTGGCTCTCCTGGTGTGTCTTCTTGGTTCCTTGTGGGTTGTCCGTGTGCTCTGTGTCCCTGCCTGCACCTCAGCTCAGCTTGCCCTGTGTTCCTGTACCTGCAATAAACAAGCTCAACTCTGCCTGGCTGCCTGCGCGTGGGTCCTTCCACCTCACAACGTGACAGAAGGAACCAACCATCTCTGGACCCAGCGGGCAGTGAGTCTGAGGTAGTGATGGCAATCCGAAGCTTTCTGAAGCAACAAAGTTTTCAACACAATTGTATCGAAACAAGGTTAATTACTCTAAGCTTTTCAAATCAGAGCCCAACAAGGACCCCTGGTGGTGAAAGTCAAGGAAAGCATGTCATGTGTCAGAGCTGAATGAATGTATGTGATGCATGAGCGAGTAATTACATTTTTTAAATTATTGAATGATTTGTCTACATCACTAAAACCTAGTATAGCTAATATTTTGATGTCAGCATTTCTACTGTTCATAGGCCAACTTGAGTAAAGATGGGGATGCATGACTGAATGTGTTTGATGTGACCAGGGGCCTTACCTATAAAACTCTGCGGGAAAATCTGACAATAATCGTGCATGGGAACGCAACGCAAACTTCTGTCCGCAAAAAAAATTCCGGAGCTAAAAAAAAAAGTCCGCCGCACAGCTGTTTGCAATTTCCAAGTAATGGTTTCAAATCCTGCGGAGAACATGACGGTGGCCGATCCCACCCACAATCCCGCCCCAACTCCACCCCTTGGCACCATATATGGGTATGCAGATGAACTCATAAATGAAATTCGGGTATATTAGACGGCGCGCCGCATAGCACTATTGAATGCACGATGGACAGGAAGCGAGCAAAGAAGCGTCCCTTCAGTGACACTGAAATCCACGCCCTCATTGGTGAGGTGGTGAGCTGATCCCCTGTCCTTTTTGGAGGGCACAGCAGTGGCATTACCAACAAGCGCAAACACATTGCCGTCGGGTGCACCACCGCTGAGGTGAAAAAAAAAGTGGTCCAATTTGAAGGTGAGTCGTCATAATTCATAGTGTGTCAACATTGCAGAAACACCTCAAAAAACGTAACATAAAAATGTAGTGGAAATTGGTTGCACAATATGATTGTGCGTCCATGCATCATCAAAATTGTCTTGCCTCTTAAGTCAACACTATTTTAATGTAGCACATAGGCTCATAACTCAAATGTGTCATAGCCCCGGGCCCCCGCTGGCGAAGCTCGCCCCCGGATTGTCTCGTGACCGTTTTCCCCCCGCTTCCCCGCTCCTGGACAGCCTTTGAGGAGGGAGGAGTTCCGTGCAGTCCAACAGTACTTGCAGCACTTTAGACAAAATGGGCTAGCAAATGCCAAAACAAATGCCAGAGAAGTAGCTGAAAGTTTAGACATTGACATGACATTTCCACCAAAATGACACCCGCCAGTTTATGTATGAAGGCAGAGAGGAAACTCAGTCTACTCCAGAAGAACTCAATACAGAGTTTTTTTCTTCCTCTAGTAGACGCTGCTCTGACCAGCCTAACCGACAGGTTTCCAAGACTGACAGATGTTTATGACCTTTGTGGCTTTCTTTTGTCGATTCAAAATGACACCCTTACAGATAGGTGCAAAAAATTTGAAAAAGCACTTCATGACAGATTGTGACAAGTTAATACTGGAGGTCAGAGCTGCATATCATGCATTTCCTGATAATGTAACTTCCTAAAGAGAAATGCTTGACTATATTTACAAAGAGCAGCTTCAGGATCTGTATGCAAATCTCAGTATTGCCTTTCGACTTGACACTGCGCATCACTGTTGCCTCTGGCGAGAGAAGCTTTTCATCACTCAAGTTGATAAAGAATTATCTCAGATAGCTATGTCTCAGGAAAGGCCTTCAGGATTAGCTTTAATTTCGACTGAGCACAAGGTAGGACGATCATTGAATTTAGACGACATGGTCACTGCATTTGCAAAAGCCAAGGCAACACTGAAGATTTTGATTTCATGAAAAATCCTAAAGGCTTATGTTGTGGAAGAAGAAAGCCCGGAGGTCAGGATCGCTGGAGTCTCAGTGGCGTTTATTGAACTCCCAATCGGCCAAACAGCCATGACATCATCCGGAACCCACACCTTATATCCCCCTCAACACCAGAAAGGACAACCCACATTTCTGTCCTTTCAAAATAAACTCCTTTGTGTGTGACACCTAAGACATAATGTGCACCGCAATGTGCACTTTTGTATATACTTTTCAGTTTCTTATACATTGCATTTCAGGAACCTAAGCACATACTTGATTAATATTGTTTTTTCTTCAGTTATGTGGATTGCTTTTGTTGGTTTTTTAAGATTTTTTTAGTAGTTTTTCTTTTCTAAAAGCATTTTAAAAACTGACAACTTACACTGACATTGAATCTATGTAAACTGTTGATTTTTGTTAGTTTACCATTTTTGAAATTACCTTGTTGTTATTCCAGTTGAATTTTCCATTTTTTTATTGTCCTAATGTACACTCAATGTTTACAATTTTTAAGCACAAGCCAAAATTAAAAAAAAAAAAAATACATATCGCAACTTTTTTGATCTGCGACAATTCCTTACAGTGGCGACGTATATTATAATACACCCCATCGCCCCATCAGTACTTCAGAGGGCCCCCTGTTACTTTTTGCTTGGGGCCCTAGGGGACCCTTGCCACGGCACTGGGTCCAACCTCGCAGTACCAGAATATATAGTACTGCCAGCAGGCCGCCACGGGCCGATGAAGCAAGAGCCTCCTGGGAGGAGGTCACCAATATGGTAGATGCTGTTTGCCCTGACATTCTGAGAACCGCTGCTCAATGTAGAAAAAGCTTCAATGATGTGAGGAGAAGGGCAAAGCTAAAGCTCGCAGAGCGCAGGAGGCACGCGGTGGCCTCCAGGCTCAGGATGAGTGAAGTGGAGGATATTGCATCACGAGAAAGAGTTTTCAGGGACAGGTCAGACCCATTGGCATTTGGCGAAGACGATCTCATGGAGAGATACAGATTTTCACGTGATGGACTGAAGTACCTATGTCGGCTCCTCGGTCCTAAAAATACAGCACCAGACCGCTCGAAGCCATGCCCTAACTGTACCACAGATGGTCTGTGTAACACTGAGGTTGCTTGCAAGTGGAAGCTTCCTGTATTCTGTTGGGGATGCAGAGAACCTCAATAAAGGAACCATTTGCCGCACAGTTAGACGCGTTTGCCTGGCCCTTAAGTCACCACTCCACATCTTCGTCACCTTTCCTGGCCACAGAAAACTGCTCTACATCAAGGAGGACTTCTACAAGATTGCAGGTAATATCAGTTTTAGCTTGCAAATATTGGTTTTAATTTTATCAGCTGGATACTTTGTGTTACAGCTTTTCCTAACGTGACTGGTGCAGTGGACTGCATCCTCATTAGAATTTAACGTCCCTCAGGTGAACATGAGGGAGATTACATCAACAGGAAGTCTTTCCACAGCATTAATGTTCAGGTAAGAGTAATTTGTAGTGAGTCAGACCTATATAGATTCTTCAGTTTTGTGCCTAAAAGGATCTGAACAGGTTACATGTCACCTTAACAGATGATCTGTGATGCTAACTGCCTTGTTAGCAATCTGGAGGCAAAGTGTTCTGGATCAGTCCACGACTCCAGAGTCTTTAGGGCTAGTCCAATCCACAGGACACTCTCTCAAGGTAAGCCACACATTATAGTTATAAGCACCTTGGATATTATGAGTGTGTGTGTGTGTATATATATATATATATATATATATATATGTATATATATATATATATATATATATATATATATATATATATATACATAGATTAAGTAGTTATGCATTTTATTATGAGGTGAATTCTCTGGAGTGCTGCTGGGAGACGAAGGCCTGAGAGTCATTTCTCCTGACTCCTCTTGCTGACCCCCAAACCCCACAACAGCAGGCCTTTAACCACTCACACAGCAGGACAAGGGCTCGCATTGAGATGACCTTTGACCTTCTGAAATCACGATTTCAGTGCCTGCACCACCTGAGGGGTTCTCCACCCAGAGCATGCGACATCATTGCAGCATGCACAGTGCTGCACAACATAGCAGGTTTACGGAAGGAGAGGGCCCCGCCTCCAGCGGCTGACGAAGTCTGGGAAAATCTCCCATCTTCCCCGACAACACCGCTGGCTGAGTAGTCAGACAATAAATTGTCATTTTTTTCATAGCCTTAAATGCTGAATTTTTAATAAATGATCTTGTGTGGTACCTTTTGCTGTGTGTGTGCATTTTGTCTAGCATTGGCAGTTCGCTGTGCTAATTTCTAAATTCCACATCTCCAAATCAATTGTACTCCCCACATTCACAGTAAGAGAGAGAAACACGCTCCAGGAGCCACAGAGACCAAACGTCCAGAAAGGGAATCAGGTAAAAAGGATCATTCTGCCTTAAGCCTGGTTCCCATGATGAATAGACCGGACAAGGATGCCAGACCGGAGGCCAAAATAATGATGTTAAATATGTTCCAGTCAAACAGGAACACACACTGCTGCACGCCCCACCCCCTCTGCTGCTACCACTCGGCCACTGGGGCCTTTCACAACAACGCTGTCCTCTGCAGACACACGATGACAGGTATCTGAGGAATTTTACCGAGAGTATATGTGTGTGTGATACACTGAATAGCAGTGCATGGCCCACATTGGAGAAGCTGCAGGGATTTTTTTTGGACTTTTGAACTGGAGCTTCACCTGAATAGGGACTCCAGCCGTATTGTAGTTTTTGTTTCTGGGGCCCACAGACCGAAATGAAAGAGTTCAACACACCATGAGCCGCCTCCGTTCCTGCTGCAGGACCCTGCGGACGGCCAGTGAGCCGCCCTGAAGTTAACATGAGGAGAATAACACACCAGAGTGAGGTCTCACTTCTGGAGAGCACAGCTGTCTCTTCAAAATACTCTACATGTCAACAACACACAAAATTTCAGACTGGTTGGAGCATATTTTTCACGGCACAGATTCTCTAAGCTGATTCACTCCAGCTCAGTTTCCCATGATCGTTTCACCTAACATGTGCCAGGAGGCACGACTCCCAGAAATGCAGCAGAGTTCTTCTGAGCAGCATGAACACATTCTCGCTGGGATATTGTTGTTTTTGTTGTTTGTATGCAGTAGGTGTAAGCTGTCATTGTGATGTTTGAGTTGTGTATATTTCAATATAAAGCAGAAAGAATGGTGTTTATCTGGTTGTATACATGTTACAAATAGAAGCAGAATACATGAAAGACAACATTGTGTTCAGATATTTAACTGCACAGGAAAAAGTAACTCGGCTTATCAAGAGAAAAAACTAATGAAGAGGATCTTTAACCTGCAGATTCAAGCCACTGCTGCATTCTGTCAGGATGAGTCCAACATGCACACAGCTGACTGCTGCAGAATGATTGTATCGGTTCAAAGTAAAATTTCACACCTGCAACACGAAATGTGTAAAATCACAGGAAAATTAGATACGAGAGCACAAGGATGAAACGAGCTCTGAATGCATTTACAAATCAACAAAGCTGCAAAGCTGAAGAGAAGTGTATGAAGAGGACAGTGTTCAAAGCTTATCAGACATTTTATCAAAATGTGTGCTGCTTAATTAAGAAAAAAAAGTCTAATTCAACCAGGAGGCAAGACTAGCCAGAGAAATCATGGACCGTGACCCCATGACCCCAAAAACAAACACTCCCCAAATGGTAGAGTTCAAAATGTTTTTCAAAATTCTGGAGGTGTGGCGTCCATAAGGACAAGGCGTGAGAGAGAAAATCTAAAAACAGGTACAACAGACAAGAACACTTGGAAAGACCAGAAGGAGCTGCAGGACGTCTGAGACAGTCTGGGGAGACTGAGCAGGAGGGAGGGGCTGAAGGAAAGGACACAGGTGAAGCTCATGACAGTAACGACACAGAGGACGGGTGATTGGAAACACCTGGGGAGAGTCAGGAGCTGTAGGCTCTCACACACACACACACACACACACACACACACACACACACCATACATCTCACACACAGAGACAGGGACAAAAGACAAGACTGTCTCTGTTCCAGAGAAAGTTCACAGCAGCTTTTGGTTCAGCAGAGATGAAAAATGAAACACAGTGTGACTCAAAGAAAAGGTTTTATAAACATGACAACTGCTTTACAAATAAAGTTTGATTTGATTTGAAAGAAATTTTCCTGAAACTTCAACAAAACTTAAACAACTGAACTTCACTGAAAAAAGGAGAAAGGGGAAATTATGGTGGATGATGTTGAAATCAAGAAACTTGGGAAATAAGTTTCTAAATGACAAAAGTTGAGCGTAATTTCTCTGTTGATGTAAAGTTCATGAAGGAGGATATTACTGTCACTGCTAGGGTGAATGGAATTTTGCTTTTTATTTTTGTGGCGTTAATGTTTAATTAAGATGGATCAGAAGGAGTTCAATGTATTATTGTCAGCAATCAGCTGGAAGTATTGATTTTAATGAGTCAGAGTTGATACCACAACAACGCTGTGTATTAATGGTGCTGTGAAGCTTTTGTTATGAGGAGTATTACAGATTAACTGTATTGCTGGTATTATTATTATCACTATTGTTTATTGTTTATTGTTGTTTAGAGATCCCCATTAGCCTCCACTGTTGTGTTGCTAGTCTTCCTGGGGTCCTAATCAAAAACATTTACAAAAATCTACAATAAAAAGGAAAAATTATGGCAAAAGTTTCCAAAGACATTTCTCGCCGTACATATTGACAACTCTTCAGGCCAACTCGATCAGCATGTCACTCACCAGAAATCTGACAGATTTTTTAAATGTCTCTGATTCTATGAGGTAGTTTGTTCCATGGCTGAGAAGCCCTGGATAAAGACGACTTCTGCGAAACACAGGTTCTTGGGCGGTCAACAACCATGTCTCCTCCAGAGGCGCTTCGTGTGGGAAGAACATGGGTCTGATTACAAACATCACTCTTTTAAATCAAATGTCGGGCTCTTTGGTTATAATAATCTTCTTCAACAACATTAATCAGGTATATGGCACTTTACTATGAAACATTAACCAAGACAAAGTGGAGTGCATTTCTTTCACTCTGGTAGTATGAGGACATTTCAGATCTAAACAGGCAGCGTTATTTTGGGGAAGCTGCATCTTAGCTAAATCAGTTTTATTTGCAGCGGACCATAACGGGACAATACTCCAGCTGAGACAAGACAAGAGACTGGACGATCTGTTTTATAATTTCTGGGGTGACATAATACATGCTCTTTATTATCAAACTGATTTTAATTACTTTTTCTTATTCTTTCCTAACAGACAGTGAAGTGGGACCATGACAGCTCAGGCTATTCTCAGAGTGATCCTTGGCCCAGACAGCAGTCAGAGGGTCATGATTTCTGCTGGTCTGCCTTCAACTGTGGTCGAACTAGAGACTGAGACAAAGACTCAATGTAAAATAACGGAACCCTTCCGGCTGCAGTTCATGGACACACTTTTTGGCAACGAGTTTGTGAACTTAACTTCAATGGAAGAAATACAAGACAAAGCCACACTGAAAATCTTATACGCATCCTGCGAACCTCAAGGCCAAGATGAAGACAGTTTCTCCTTTTTGTCAACCAGAGCTCCTGATGACAGCTCCTCCAGTGTTACTGACAGCACCGTGATTCTTTCATCTCCAGAGTCCGTGTCATCACGGTCTTCATGGCCACATTTGTTTTGTGTTCCCCGTTTTACATATGACGCAGAAATTAAGCTTGGGAAGGCTAATGTAGCTTTCAAAGAAAATGGAATGCTGCTGATCCCTGATCCAAAGCTGAAGTCCGACATATTGGAGGGTTTGATCCAGGAAGTAGTGAAGCATACAGTCTATCTCACAGACAGTAAGTCTGACCAAGTTGCAGAGGCACTCATCCTGAAGCATCCATGTTTAGAAGAAAAAGGCTCACCCAGTGGCTATGCAGGATGGAAGATGAGCCTCAAATACAAGTTGTCAAACTACCGCACACATCTTCAGGAAGTAGGATGTCCTGAAGTATGTGTGAATTCTTTGAAATATAAACCAGCTGAGAAATGTTCCCCTGCTTTTGACGTTAAAAGACCAAAGAGGGGTGAAGTGGATTTCTGCTCCTCGTTTCCACTTGGAGAAAGTGAACAGTCCCTTGAGAAGATGAGGGTCGAACTCCTTTCAGATGTCAAGAAGCGTAACAACAGAGAGACAATTAGGGCTAAAATGGACAGAACATTTGCATTAAGGCGACAGGAAGTCATCTGTGATGCTCCCATGATCAGCAGTGTTCAAGAGAGATGGCCAGCTCTTCCTGGTGCAGCGAGGTAATTTAAAAACATGATGCCCTGACTCGTTGTGTCAGAGAATGTGTTCATGTGTGAAAGTAATGCATGACTTCATTAGGATGTTTCCAAACATTCCATAGCAGAGCCCAGATGACTAACCATGCACAGTGCACGCCATGATATGGCGGGCAGGTGTAGTTCTGAGGTTTCAAATGTCTTCTGAAATCTGTGGGCTGTGCCATTATTTAAAAATAATTTCATGTTGTTTCAGATAAACGCGGAGTTCAAGCGCATCACAACCATGCCTCTACAGTCAAAGTTTCTGTCGCAGCTTGACCTTTTCTCTGAAAGTCCGCTGAGAGTGTTTGCAAAGCGATCAGGGGAGCAGGGCAAAAAGCTGAAAGACACAGCTGCCATCATGACGGTAGGAACTTTTAAATTGTTTAACTATAAAGTGTAATGCATTGCATTAGATAAGTAAAAAGATTTAAAAGCATTCCTTTACTGTGAGAACTGATTCCACTGATTGGAACCATCATTCTTATCATGCATTCAATGTCCCACTGTGAGAGATTTATCTTTTTTTTTAATCTCTGAGATGATAGAAAGTCCCGCCCATAAGGAAGGTCCAAACAGGTAGTTTTAATGTTGTTTTCTAGATGCTGACTGGTTTAAAAAAGTCAGCGTTTTTCTTTTTGACCACTTTCTTCTGTGGTACTAAAAATTTGAGTTCAAATGTCTCTGTTTTCTTTATCATTCTTCAGGACAATATTGATGCTGGAAGGGAGTCCCTCATCAAAGGACTCTGCATCTGTCTGAATGAGGATCCCGACGTCTTGGTGCAGGAGTACATGGTGAGTGTTTTATGAGTAGATTGTGGCTCTGCTACATTTCAAAACGTATTCAGGAAACACTGATCTTATTTTAACTGTGTAGGTCCATTTGCCCTCTTTATTCATGTGGCAAAGTGATTCTAGTGCTGAGATTAAAACAAAAAGTTACACTTGTCACACAGAACGCACTTTTTCTCCATGGCTTTTCTCCTGGCGTCTGGTGGGCCATGTCTTTCAAACAAAAACTCATGTAAAGCTTGAGGGCACCTCTTCATTTGATGTAGAAGTTGCTTTTTTTTTTCTCTCTCTCTCAGAAATGGACCATGAATGGCAGCATGCAGAGTAATCTTTGGCCACAGTAATCTACTATGCTGCTTACATGGGTTTACATAAACTACAGTATTAGAATTGCTGCATTCAAAAGAGATCAGTTTAAAAAAAAAATCTTCAAGAACTTTTATCTTTCACTAGGACATGACTGAGGCCACTACACTGAAAACTACCATCGAGAAAACGACAGTGGGAATCTACGTCACCAGAGAGACGGCAGGCGTTGACATGTCTGATGTTGGCGTCATCATTGAGGGTGTGGTGGTTCTTCAGGATCTGGATAATGTGGCCCTTGCAACAGAAATGGTGTTTGGACTGTTTTACTCCTTGAACATGTGTTACCCATCGCAGCTCCGCTACACTTTGGAGGTGATTCAAAAGGTGCTAATGGAGTTGGATGCAACTCAACTCTCGAGAAAAGCCCAAAACCTAAAGACAAAACTGCTCCAGTAAGGAGAGCACACTGCTGTTGTGCATGTGAGGTGGTTATCTCCAGGTCAGAGGACGTTTATTTAAAGCTCACACCTGCAGTTAGGAGGTTGAATTTCCAGATGAACAATGAGGAACCCACAACAAACCACTGCGTTAAGTGTTTATTCTGTAAACCACAGTGCTCCTTGTTAAGTGTTTAAACTGTAACCGTTACTCTGTAACTGCCATATGGATGTGGACAGTTCTTTTTCCCCTTTTCCTCTGTGCTGCAAGTTCTCTGATTGGCAGCATTCTTCAATTTTAGTTTCTATTTGTCTTTAGAAGTGAAGAGATGGAGAACCATAGTCTAAATAGTCCCATTAGGGTCATGTGAAATGGGATGTTTAGTTTATTTCAGTTGTAAGAAAGAGTTTTGCATTTCTAAGTGTGGCAAGCGGGAGACACTTCAATTAATAGGACCGACAACGCCACCCTGGGACTTACACCCAGGGAATTACTTTTGCCCCGCCAAGGGCACACGGGTTCGTTGTACTCAGGGTCAGACGTGGGACCTCGATTTAAAATACTTTATTTTAAACGGCAATTCGTAAAACATTTTTTAAAAGAACCATGCACACTAAAGGTTAACTGAATAAAACAAAGAAACCAGAAAAAAGGAAAACCGAGCAGTTGCTGAGCTGCGGAGTGGACAGTGCCGGATGAGGGAGTGGAGTCCGCTCAAAGAAATAAAATAAAAACACCGGGGTAAATGTGACACACACTCGTGAAGGGGGGGACCCAAGACCCAGGACACAGCACATCAGAGGGGGACACCACCACCAGAGTCACCGCACCACCACCGGCCTCAGCAGCTGCAAAGAAAGAAAGAAACAGGTCAATCCAAAAACAAAATATTTCAAAATAACGGGAAAACCAGGATTGATCTAAACCAATAAACACAAACGAAACCAAAAATAAACAAAACGAAAGAACAGAAAACACCACGCTTGCACTCATTCATTCAAACACGACGGCTACTCTGGGCAGTAAGTTGTCCCAGAGGCGCCGATTAATAAAACAAGGTCTGATGCCAGGGGGAAACGGCGAACGCCGACAAGCAAAGCAGACCAACAGTTCACGCGACTTCAGATCCTGACGGCCAGGCTGGACAGGCTGGGAGAGTCCAACAGATCCGGGCAGTAACGTTGGGAAGCCCGGTGAGAGGACAGCCGGCCCGAGCCGTAAAAACCCAGTGGAAACAAAGCAGCAGTGCGATGTGCGGCCACGACGTCAGCAGCAGCGCGCGCTCCTAATTCACCTGCATCTGCAATAACATCCCCAGCGTTAGCCTGCTAACAGCAAACCCAGACAGGGCTGCTATACACAAACACACATGGGAGCACAACTACCTGTCCCAGACTGCAGACACACACACCCACACACACGGCGGAACTCAACACTATGCGACCACAAGCGAGTTAGCCAGGAGAAGGCATACGCTACAAGGCTACGAGCAGGAGAGAGAGACCTTACCACAGTCAGGGTGGAGGACAGACTCACACCACACCGAGACACACTGATCAGCAAACCCAGGTGAGCCTGATCACTTCTGCCAATCAGAGGGCACTTCAGAATGCAATGGATGTGATGCAGAGAGAGACAGAGGGGCAGACTGCAGCTTAAATAGCCCTCCCAGCTGATTAGTCAACAGCTACACCTGCATGCACCATGGGCAGGTGAGGAGAGAGAGAGAGAGAGAGAGAGAGTAGAGAGAGAGCGAGAAAGAGTAGAGAGAGAATCCCCACACTGCCACACAAAATTGTTCCCAACAAACTGATACTGAACTACAAAATGACATGAACACTGGACTGATTGCAGGACTGCTGTAATATCCTATAGTTTCAGCTCATCAACTATGACATACAATCTAAAACACACAACGACAGAAACGTTTGAGTAACTTACTACAACAATGTTGACTCGGTCAACGTGGCAGCATCTGCAGGGTCAGAGGTCGAGTCCAGATGTTTGGAAGCTGCTGCTGAAGAGCTGTCCTCTAATGGATCATCGCCCTGCTCCAGATCCTCCTCCAGGTCCACAACACATCTCTCTGAAGGTCTCTTTACTGCTGTTGCTGAGGAACACAAAAGCTCTGCAGCGGATGGCCCAACACTAAATCCTTGCAGGACGCCGTGGCCTGGACACCTGTAAGCAGATAGAATCTTCACTACAGAAAGTCCACCCATGTGACACACAAAGACAGCCATAAATTACACTGCAAGTGAAAAGTATTACAACACAAAAATGATTCCAAATGATTCCACTTCATCACAAATAACTGTAGTCAGGGTGGCTCCAGACCTGCTCCTCTCAAATGAGGCTGAAGAATCCTCAAGGATAGCTGTGTGCTCACAGAGGGGGTCTGCAGGGGGCCGGTCTGCCGTGAAACATCCCTGGATGCTGGAAACTGTGTGGATGCACCGCTTCGGCTGGCCTACAAAGAGAGGACAGAGCTGACACCAACATCTTCTCAAATATGGACTCACAACAGCTACCAGCAGGGCAACAATGAGGAAAACAAACAGACACAATTGTAAAAAGTGAAGGGTTACAAAGACTGTTTCACTCCCAGTGTAAATCATATTGTAACATAGCCAAAGCTTGTTCGTCCAATAAACGTCACCAGTGCAAAATGTGTACTGTATCAACCTTCCACTTATTTGCTGCTGGGACCTATAAGTGAGACTCCAAAGCCCTATTCACACGGCAGTATGAAGACCTCAGGACCAATGATGATTTGTAAGCATTGAGAAAGATGTTTGTGATCTTGAGCCCAATGCGCAAAGTGTGTCATTTGTAAAGTCAGAACACCGTAAATGACCTGTCATATTTCACCAAGCACCAACGTGAGAATGTGCGTATCAGTGACTGGGGCTGGTCGTTGCCACCATAGACATAATAAAGAGTAGACCCCGCTTGGGGCGCTGCGCAGCGAGAAATACGGTCGCCATCTTGGTCCGGTCCAGAGGCGCATACGCTCCAGTCATTTGTGTGGAGATTCAGCCGGAGCTCTGCTGTGACACCTGTGTGTGGGACGGTAGCGAGCAGGGCTCAAGGAATAACTTTTCACAGATAGGATTTAACGTTTTTTCAACATCACACCTGACTGTAGACTCATTTGCAAACAGCTCGCTCATTAACAATTACAGCAACTTTTAGGAACAGATTTGCATTAACTTGAAAAATGAGAATGAGAGGTTCTAAGAAACTTGAAGGAATAAAATAGAATGAAAAAGGACGAAAGTGAACTCTTAGATGATTTTGTGTTGATCTCCTGTTTCATTTTGCATATTTTCTAAAGACAGAAATGTGAGGAAGAAGTGAGAGATCGCTCTAAGGAGGGAGAATTTCCCAGCAAGAGACTCGTCTGTGCTGTATAGTGAGACTTCAGAGAGCAGGATTTCCACAGGACAGGACAAGGTTGTCCGCCTTAGAGATGGCGTTATTCCATCCATCGTTTTTTTTTCTTTTTGTACATATAGTCAAAACAATATGACTATGTGCATAGGAATGAAAAAAAAGCCAAAAGGCTTGTACAAATGCTGCTCCTGCACAAATTCAAAGTGAAAAAAAAGAAATGACCATGTAAAAGTCGTACATAAGAAGATGACTTAAAATCCAGCACAAAAACAGAAAAAGAAAAAGAAAGAGAAAAGAAAAGAACAAAAGAGAAATCTTACAAAAATATAAACAAAGAATAAAAGAAAACAGACAATCTAAAGCAATTCCCATGTATCTCATGTATTGTGTTTGGATTAGGTCAGATATTGCGATATTAAATTGTTCTTTAAGTTGCTTTTGTAGTTGAACATAGACGAAGCAGGGACAGGCACATTAATATAGATCGTCTCCCATTGGTGACAGAGAAATAACTGATTCCAGCGTTCACAATGATCACGATAGAGAGAATCTGTCCAAACAGATGATCCCCCCGACCACCACCGCCCAAAAAACAAAAACAAAAAGACACAAAATGAGTAGGAAAAAAGCCAAAACAACAACAAAAGAAAAGGGAAAAACAAGCAAAAAGACAACACGGAAAACATGCTTGAAGTGTGTTCCAAGTCTTTAAGTTTCCAGATCTCCTCCAAAGAGTAGGAGCATCACAATAAGGCTGTTAGCGTTGTTGAAGGAAATATTCTATTGATTACATGGCATACATTACTTACTTATGACTTTATATTATATTATTATATTACATTTTGACATGTGTATATAAATAGATAAAGATATATAAAATTAAACAAAATAATTACAAATATTAAATTAGTCTATTAAAACCGCCAGTTATTAATAATTATTGAGACATAGCAGGAACCTAGCTCTAAACCTAGATATATCCCTGATTAATTATTAGACTATGGCATACAGCTCTGCCAGCATCTTCTAAAATATTATTTTATTCATTATAAACATTTGAAAACGCCAAAAATTGTGGCCTCTATCATGCCTCTTTGAATGACGTTTGCAGATGAAAAAAATGCGCAGTATTGAGCGAACTATGATTGATTTAATGTGCAAATAAAGTTGTGTTGAAGTCCCCCTGATATTATTTAGTGTTGAGTATTCCAGTTTTTCTCCAGTGGTTTTTCGCTCATTTGTTGAAAGAGAAATGAGTTTGTGAAAATAAAATGGAGAAATGTCCAAAGTAACAGAGTATAATGAAGCGATGCTAGCAAGAGTAGCTAACATTAGCTGCCATGCTAAAAGCACATTGAACAGGTTACGGTGGAGGAAAGCTGGCAAACAGGATGGTGTAAAGAATGTGGGCAAAAGTAGCCCCCGCAGAGTAGCTCTGCGGTTCTAAGGTGGTTCATGTGTGTCTCGATCGTGTTGCAGTGGATCAGTGTGTATGCTAATGCGGGAACCGAACTCGCTACCCTGCAGTCCCAGGCCTGTGTTGCTAACCGCAAGGCTACACTACGGGGGCCCAGTAGAACAAAGACAGAGGGCGGATTTAAGCCTACTGACGTCACGAGGATGCGTTGGCCTCCAGTACGCATGCGCCAATTCTCACTTCATTTCAACACACTGTTTGCTGCGTCAAACTCCACGTTCAGCTTCATATGAAAACACACCGACAACCAACTAACAAATGTCACCTACACTTTCACAGCACAAACAAGTCAAACACACCTGAAAAAGGGCCCAATCCTTTGCTCTCTGTGCCACCGACTCACCGGGATCAGCTCCTCTTCTCTGCAGACCCAACTAATCAATAGCGACTGGCTTTTCACAGGCTCAACAGGTAGATGGCAGAGTCCAGGCAGAAAGGCCAGATTCTTTTTCATTGAAGAAAAAAGAAATAAAGAAACATTTTCACAATGAACTTCAACAACAACGGGCTGGATGTGGGCCAGCCCAGCTCTGTGGTCACGCCAGTGAGGCTAAATGCGCATGCTCCCGAGAGCTTGGCAATACGTTCCAGCAATTTAAAGCCCCGTTTCAGCCCATTGATGGCAAATCAATGTGCTGGCTGATAAATTATGGCCCGTTTTTGGCCAATCAGAACGTTTGTTTGGTTTTACGTCGATCTCCAGTGCGCATGCGCGAAACTGGGCACATTTGCGCATTTAAAGTGAAAACCTGCCAAATGAAAGTTTTAAAATGTGAAAGCTGAAGCAGTATTGTGATGTGGGGAGCCTAATCTTTTATCTTTTCAATATTTTTTCCCAAACATCTCTGTAAATTGTTCAAGTGTAGTTCATGACATTTTCAAAATAAAATATGGAAAAATGAAAAAGATTTTCTTTCCGTGTAGAACTTATCTCCAACAACTAATGTGTATCATAAGTTTGAGTTCTAAATGTGACATGTTGATGTGAAATGTGTATGTGTACTATTAAACCATCCTTTGACTTTGGCCAATATAAAACTGTGTCGTAAAAACGTAAAGACATGATTTTGTGGAGATTGGAAGTTTTCCTGTGACCAGTATTTAGTAAATATTAGAGTGAATCATCCAGGCCACTCATTTCTCTCATTCAGATGGCAAATATGGCAGTGTCATTTGTTGTAATAATCATGATTTCATTTGCTTATTTCCATCTTGTAATTGGAGAGAGTGCAGTCTTCCCTGTTCACCCTGAAGGGAGAGTGCTGGTGCCCACCGCTGAGGCCAAGCAGAAGGAGAGGACCCGTTTGCACATGGACCAAACTACAGAACTTGTCAGAACTTGTGAATTTGTGCATTCCCGAGGTGGAGATCTATCTGACAGGACGCAGCTTCTGGCCAGCTGCAAGCTGCAGTTTGGCAAATACCAAGGGCCAGCCTTCATGTGGCTGCTGGAGAATGCCCTTGGTTTCAGCCACATACCTGGCCAGCAGCATAAATAAGGACTCGGAGAAAGTCCAGAAGGACAGCAACCTTTCTGCTGACAAACTGTTGTTCCTGGAAGATGCTGAAGAACTTCCAGAGATGCAGGAACAAATAAACCGCTATCATTTGAATTTTACTCATATGTTTGATGTTGTCAATACAGGTGAAAGAACTCTGTCCTCACCTGATGTGTCCAGCCCCAAGAGAGAAGACACAGCACCCACAGCTATTTACCACATCACCAAATACATGGCATCATTTGACATGCTTTTTCTTTTTCCAGTCAATAATGATAACTTTTCATCAATAAGATTTGTGCGTATTCTTTTATTCAGACCACAATCCCCTGTTGTCTCGTCCGCAGCCCTGCCTTCCATCGCTGGATGGGAAGTTGATGAAGAGGAGGACCCAGAGCTGGAGTTTCTTCAATAGAAAAATCAATCACAATGCACACCAGCAACCAGGAACGTTTAAAAAGGAAACTCTGTAGCCGATGTATCCCCAAGATGATCCACCATGGACATGTCACAAAATAAATACCGTGTTGGCCCAAATGTAGGCATTGTTTTTTTCCAAAAATTGAATTCTCCAAAATGGGGTCTCACTATCATCGAGGACCAGATTGTTGTTACACATCAGCGCCGCTAGATGGAGCCAAAGTACCAGTGAGCAGGAAGCAAATGGAGAGTTCTCCAGTGATCTGATGAACAATGGAGGAAGGTGACCATCTGGAACGAAGGGGCTGGAACGCTGGACAAGTGAGCAAACAACAGAGGAGAAGTTTAAACTGATGGTTCAACACAGCAGAGTCAACAAACAACTGCCAAGCAGCCAAGATATATTAGACTGAATTATTAATGCTCATGAAGTTGAATAGAACTTGAATTTGATGCTTATAAAGTTTTTTACATCATTAATGCAGTTGTTGAACCTTTGAGGAACTTATTTGTTGCTTATTCACTGAGTCACAGCCTCAGATTTTGAGAAAGGGAATGTAGTTTATTTAATACTGCAGGAATATTTCTTGATCTTTTGTTAAATTGATTGATAGACAGATGAAGGAAGGAGAGTCTTGGCCAAGAACTTGAAATTGATGCAGGTGAACAAATGTTTTTCACCTCATTTATTGCAACACGTTCTCCATTGGTTGTCCACACACACACACACACACACACACACACAGTCTTGTATTTCTATCCTTGTGTCACGGGGCGGAGAGCCCCAGTTTACTTAGGCCACAATGGGGAGTTCCTCTGAATAAATAAAACATGCAACGCTAGGAGTACACGTCTCTAAAACTTGATTTATTGATTTCAAAAGACAGATAAAAAAGAGAAGTCCTAAAACGGCGCCAACTAAAAACCTAAAAATCTAATAAATATATCCGGTGAACAGGGGATCCAGCTCAATGTCCTTGGTGCTCTGCTCCTCTTCTGCTGTGGGCATCAGCTGGGTGGACAGGGGCTGGTGGACACCCTCCTCCTTCGACGTGTCTCTCTCTCTCTCTCACACGCAGGCAGAGACGGGACCCTTATGAGGGGGCAGGGTAGGGCGGCTGTCACTAAAAAGGGGGGCAGCGGCAAGCGTCGAGCAACTACGTTTGGCTCGGGGTTGGTTGGGCCGGAGCCACTGTCAGTACACACTGCAGCACACCACACTACACATCAATCGGTGTACTCCGACCTACAACCACCAACCAAAGCCATGAAGGGAAAACTTAGCTCGAAGGAGGGGGTTTGCACTCTCCCCCCCTCCTGTGTTCCCACGACGCTTCCTGCCACTGCCCGGGAAGCTCTCGCTCTTCCTCTCTGGTCCACCGTCCCTCTGGGTCCGTCTCCGGGTCTCTCTGGTGCCCTCAGGTCTCCGTCTTCTTGGCTCCTGCCCCAGGTCTCTCTGTCGTCTCCCTTCTCCCTGCCACTGGAGTCATGCACATACCGCCCCCACACACACACCTGTGCCCAATGTACTGATTCCAGGAGGGAGGCGGGGCTCAGCCACACACACTCCAGCCCAGCCCAGCTCTGACACACCCCCCACAGGATCACCCTGTGACACTTGTGGGGACCGTCCATTGACTCCCATTCATGTCTAGCCCCTAACCCTGACCCTTACCCTAACCCTAACCCACACCACAACAAAGCCTAACCCTAAAGAAATGTTTTTGCACTTTTACTTTTTTCAGTAACAACAACATGGTCAAGAAAACACTGTTTCTCCTACTTAGGACCGGAAAAAGGTCCCCACAAGGCACGTCGTTCCACGTTTTGCTATCCTTGTGGGGACATTTGGCCCCAACAAGGATAGAAATACAAGAACACACACACACACACACACACACACACACACACACACACACACACACACACACACACAAAGCAGCACATTGTGCTTTCTTCTGACCAAATATGAGAAATGTAGAAATGCTTTCGGGTGACTGGGAGACTTCCCTCTTTCCATGTGGAGAATAAACACAGCTCTCCCCCGGTCTCAGATCAGCGTGACTTGTGGTCTGGTGGCGCCCCCTTGTGGGAAAAGGGAAGACGTGTGAATTGATTGAAACTCACACAGTCCAAACTGTACAAATGAGGATTGTTGTTCATGTAACAGATGATCAATGATCCACCTCAATATCTGAGGCCCTTACACCAACTTTGAAAACACCATGTTGTTTGTAGGTCACTTCAAATGCCATTTGAATTTCAGAGCAACATCAGAAAGTTGGTCAAACAGTGCTGTGGAGAAGTGATTTTGGCATTGAAGGGGATGAAATGCTTGACAGACACAGACAAAAGAAGAGTGGAGGTGGTGTGGCGTTGTTCACTCACACCACTGTGGAGTTTCAGGTGCTGGAACACATGTGAAGCATAGATTACAATGGATTTCTGATGTACCCTCTTCTTAACCGTCCCATTTTCCCGTCTGGAGTAATAGTCTAGTGGTAGAGCGTACGCCTCTCACCCGAGAGCTCGTGGGTTCGCGTCCCGGCTCTGTCGTGTTGTTTTTTTCACTCATCGAAAATTTGGAATTAACTAAAACATTCTTCAAGTCAGCTTCATCAAGAAAGCACAACACTTATTTTAAGTCCATATTTCTTACACCACAACGTTTCTTTGCTTGTTACAAGCAAATGTTCCCACATTTTGGACTATTTTTTTCTCGCTTTAAATGGGGCTGTATCACGCAACATTCACTTTTTCTATGTTTTAACCTTGTTATATAGTTATGTACTCACCAAAAACCCCCCAAAGCGTTTTTTCTTGTTCCTTCATGCCTGCCTGTTTGAGCTTTGCTCGTTGCTGTGCTGCTCAGAGAGGCAGCCCCTCCCCTACCCGTGAAAACGCTCTGTTTCCCATGTGGACGTGGCACGGAGAAGATGGCTCCCCTGAGCCCCCCTCCCGCAGGCCCTCGGTCATCATTTGTAACTGGGATTACGGATGAAAGCAACAATGAAGCAAGAGCAAGAGTCTGAAGGGTCTGCGCTTGGTGAGTTTCTAACAGGAAAAGACGTTTTCGTGTGTCTTTGGGTGAAGAGAAGCTCGAGCTAAAGAGCTAAAGCTAGCCAGCGTTGTTGTTTTGAAGCGCTGATTGGTTGAAGTATTGTAGCCAAGTAAATTTAGCTTGCAGGCAAAAAATGCAATTTGTGTTCTGTTTTTTCAATGTTTCTGTTTTTCATTGCTGATTGGATGGATGATGAAACCTGTAGGTATTGTAAAAACTGTTGGCTCCTGATGCCGAACTTCTGGACCAGGAGCGGGAATGGGACCAGGGTGTTATTGTTGAAGATGTGTTTGAGGTGAGTGATCCCTTTATCTGCCCAGGAGCTTCAGTGTAATGGTTGTTTATTGCTGGTGAAGTCCGGGTTGTGCCAGATGGGGGTGAAGAGTGAGGGTGCCAGAGTGGAGTCAGTGATGCTGTGGAATTTCCAGCAGGCTGTCAGAGCCGATGATATTGTGGGGTTTTTGAAACAGGGGTGTTTTTTGATAGACTGAATGAGAAATGGTAAATCAGCTCAATGTATTTCATTACTAACTGTCTGTTCTATGTCTAACCAAGTGTTGTCTGACTGAGTGGGGTGGGTCCATTTGTAGATATACTGAAGCTGATTTGCTCGTGAATAGTGGTGAAAATGTGGTGCATTGAGTCCGCCTAATGTTTTTGTTTTCTGAAGTGTGGTCAGTTTTATTCTTGGGGGTTTATTTTTCCAATACAATTTATTGATGGATGAATCAAGAGAGTGAAACCAGATGAGAGGTGGGTGAGTGGGGATCACTGAAAGGAGATAGTTAATTTTGGGGAGGATTGTCATCTTTATTGTTGCTACTCTGCCTAATAGTGATAGTGGTATGTTCATCCATCGTTGGAGATCATCGTTTATTGTTTTGAGTAATGGAGTGAAATTTCAAGTAATCTGCTCTGACAGCCTGGAAGAAATATGGATTCCTAAGTAAGTGATGTGACTTACCAGCACCACGCCAGAAAAAGTGGCATGATCTTTATGTCAAGGTACGTTGGACATAATAATCAGCATTCAGTGTGCACTTATTAAGAATAAACTTGATTTAAAAAAGTGTGAGGCATTAAGATATATTCAGATTGTATTGTAGATTGAGAAATGCCCAATGCAGCGGAGGGGACAATCGTCTTTATTTGGCCAGACGCAAACTTGTAGCTGCGGTTTCCATGCAAATAAGGTATGTTGGTATCTCGAGAAATGAATGCGTGCAGGTGTTTTATTGTGTATGAATGAATTCCTTTTCCTTCCCGGTGCTCTTGCAGCCTTCCAGCAGTGTCCCGGTCACATCCCCCAGCGCTCCAGATCATCCAGGTCCATCAGCAGCAGCATCTGGACAGACTGCTCCCAGAGCCCCTTTGACTTTGGCATCGGTAAATATTAATGATGTTACAGGTGTTGGTAATTGCAAAAATATTTAGAGAAAACATGTTGAAGGAAACACTATCAAAACTTTTTCTGCAGTTTACAAAGTCAAGGTTTGCCACGTCTCATGGTGCTGCCTTTACACCAAACCTGAGTTTGGCGAGAAAACATGTCAGCGAGGTAATGTAGCAGCAGCACGGTGTTGTCCGGCTCATTTCAATGGATGATGTTTTTAGCTGTTCTCTCTCCCTCTCTCATCAGGCCTCCAGCTCTTCTGTGTCCTCCAGCACCCCTGCAAGTGCCACGACAAGCAGAGCACAGTCACCTGCCCGCAGTCCCAGGACATTTATTCAGACGGTCTCTCCTCTGTCTCTTCCTCCCTCACCTGTGGCAAAGCGGCCCTCTGCCACCTCCATCCCACCAGCGACTGAGAGAGCGCTGAGGAAGTTTTCACTCCAGTTATTTTCTTTCCATTGGTGTTTTACAAAACTTCAAGTAATAATGGCATCCTCATTATTTTGTCTTTACATTGCTGTCTTGAAACAATGAGGAAGCATCAGCCTCATCCTCAGCTCCTCCAATCCCACTGTCCTCTGCTACGACCTCTGCCTGTGTCCCATCTGCTCCACCTCCGACTGCTCCACCTCCGACTGCTCCCTCTGAGCTCTCCACATCCGACCCTGTTCACGCTCCAGCAGGAGAAGCACAGACAGCTCCAGGTTCTGAGCTTTACTGGCTGCCAGCGGAGATGAAAAAAAAGATACCAGCTCAGGATCAGAGATGGATTTCAGCCGCCATCTGGAAAAACCAGCGACTGCGAGTAGACCTGGAGTTGTGGTCCGCACCACCAGAGCCTGCTCTTATTTACCATCAGGCTCCTACTCCAGAGCGGTTTTTCACCCACAAGCTCCTCCTGTGGATGCCGCATCACTTGTGGAAAGTGAGGCTGCACTGCCCTGTGTGCAGAAAGCAGCTCACAGGTGCCGGTGTCCACAAGAGAGCGCGCAAAGTCTTGGATATCGACAGTTATTACATTTTAATCACAGAGACTCTGAGATGCAAGTCAGCTGGGTGCAAAACAAATGACATCTCCTCCAGCAAGACCATCCTTGACCAGCTGGATATGGCTCACAGGCTGGAGTTCAGGCTGATCCTGACGCAGAAGTGAGTAAACCAGATTGATAAATGTTTGGAATCAAAGCAGATTGATCACTAGCTGTGTTTATTAATTCTGTGTGTCTCTTTTGGTTATCTTTCTCTTTCTTTTAACAGATTTGCATGTGACATCCGTGTCATTAGGTTTTTGAGGGAGAGGACGCTGGGAAACAGCCCCACACGTTTGGTTAAACAGCTGAAAGAAAACCACAGCGAGGAGTGGCTGAAGCGCCTCTGCCGATATCTTGGGGCATGCTCTGACTTTGCAGCTCGGCCCAGCTTGCTCCCCGTCACATTCCAGGAGCCTCTGAGCCAGTAGCAGTACCAAGTCACCGCTGGATGTTGGCTCTGTATGGGCCAGACATTTTGAGCAGGCTGGACCACATTAAAACCACAATAACGTCCACATTTGGCACCATCCTGAAAATGGACTCCACCAAAAAGGTAGATCACTCCGATGGACATCCTTCGATATGAAATTATTATTTTCAGTCATATATGACAACACTAAATCACAACCTGAACTCTGAATGCTGTGGTTTTTATGAAGATGAAATGTGATACTAATGTGCTTCGTCCCATCTGAAATCACAACACTGTATGTGGGCTTTTGTGTCATTATAGATCACCACAAAACTGTGTGGCGTTGCCAGAGGGACTGGTCTGTGGCTCTCATCAGTGAGTAATGAGGTGGGCCAAATCCTCATCAGTGTCTTGACTGCTCAGGAGGGTCCTGGGCTCCACATGATGGCTGCTGGGCTCATCCGGCGCTACAGTGATGCTGGAGTGGCTCCTCCTCACTCCTCTATGTTGACACTGACTGCTGCACGCAGCAAGGAGAACAGACAAAGCTGAAAGAGAGCTTTGGTGGGTGGCCAGATGTGGTTGTAAAACTTGACATCTACCACTTCGTGCGGCGGCTGGCGTCTGGATGCACCAATGAGGCACATCCCCTGTACCCCACCTTCATGGCCAAGCTGTCCTGCTGCATCTTTGAGTGGGACAGCGGTGATGTTTCCTTGCTGCGGAGGGCCAAGAGGGAGCAGCTGAGGAGAGAAGGTGTTCCTCACTGATAAATTGGTGGACCAGCAGATCACCACAGAGGACCTGGCCCTGCACTGCAGAAGACGGACAAGAGGAGAGCCACAGACCGTCATCATGATTGAGGGGCTGCTTAACGAGCTGATGGGTGTGAAGGGCAGAGACCTTCTTGGTGTGCCTCTCTTAGACCAGGAGAGGATGCAGAACATTTGGAGAGTCCAGAAAAGGCACATAAAATGCATTCAGGACCAACCAGGTGTGCTCCTGTACACCCAGACTGGAAGTACCACCACCAGGGAGGGCATCATTCTCCCAAAATACCGATGTGCCAGGGGGTCGTCGGGACCAATTGCACCCGCTGGCCCTCTTCCTCCTCCTCCCCCGACTCGCAGGGCTTACAAACGGACGGTTGAAGAAAACAAATGTGGCCAGTGTCAGCAGCCCCGCACCAAGGAAAGTGGGCACAGCCAGTACTATGGTCATGTGTCCTGCCCACAGAATGCTGGTGTGCCACTTGACCAGTGGATGCAAGAGATGCGGCAGAAGAGGACCAAGGAGTGATGGAGTCTGGGACTCTGAATGTTGTAAATAGTTTGATGTGTTCTTAGCATGGCTATTCAGTTATTATTAATCCTTTTTTTTATAGTGTTGTATATAATTGTGTGGAAATGCTTTGGTGTGCATAGTTAGCTCTTTGTGTCATACTCAAATAATATGTTTGTATTTTTCAATAAATCTGGCCTTTATTTTTGCAGCAGTGCTTTTGGTTTGTTATTCACATAAATATCTGTTTAGTAAAGTAAAACAGACAGACCTTTTTGCAATTGTGGTGCGGAGCGGTATTGTAATTTATCAATCTCACTATTAACTAAAAAACCAACAACGCCACTCCAGGAATTGCACCGAGAGAATTAAAGCCAAAGCACACAGATTCATAACCTTACTGAGAGGCGGAGACCAGTTGGTTAAGTTTGGACAGGATTTATTTACAAGAAGAAATTGAATTAAAACAATTCTTTATTACAACAGTATTTTTAAAAATAAGGCCAAGAATTGCTAAAATAGTGAAGCAAGTTTTCTTATTTCTCTTGCTCTCACCCACGCGCACATGCACACACACAAACACACTTACATTGAAAAAGGGGACGAGGAGCTGGGGCTTAACCGTGACTGGGGAGGGGGAGAACCAGAGGGGGTAGAAACCTTAAACTCAGGGAAAACACACAAACTCAACACAGCAAACCAAAACAAGGAAGCGCACCACAAACTAAACGGAGACGACCACCGCCAGGGGAATCCACCACCACCACCACTTGACTCCACCACCAGCTCCTAGAACAGAACAAAACAAATATTACAATTTATAAAAAAAATGAATTTCAGTTTTCCCACAATGGAGGGAGGGATAAACAGTGTCCCAACTGCGCAGCCCTCCTTCGACGAGACTGCGACCAACAGAAGTCAAACCCTCCCTGCGGTTGGACGAGGCGCCGTCCGAATGGCGGCCACACTGAACGCAGGGAGAGGTGAAGGCAGTACAGGCCGCCACAGGACAGGTCTGCACAGCAGCGAGCAGCGACAGCTTTGATTTGACCTTTTCTTTTCACCAAACGTTTCAACTCTTCAAAACTTTTTAACGGAACACAAAACTTTTTATTACAGAGATATCATCATGACAAAGAGGAGTTCTTTTCTTAAGTTTTCATGACACAACGTGGAAAAAATGCACAAAACACAGAAAAAAAAAACTTTTTCAGGAGCCATTTTCCTGACTGTAGATTATTTTTTATTCATTTTTACAGTTTCTAAGATGTAGTAGTTATTATAAAAACAATTTTTGGCTTTCTCAAAGTTTTCTTTCAGTCTCTCCACAGCATTTTCATTTCCTGAGAGACTTACAAATTGGCTTTTTCAGTTATTACTCGTTTGTTTAAACTGAATGTAGACACAGTCAGAGGATTTCTGTGTGATGGAGCAGGAGTCCACGACCAGTCATCTGACATAGAAACTACACATTTCTTTGACTTTTTTTCAGTTTAAGGAGTCCCAATGCTTCATTTTCACTCAGTAACAAAAGGCGCAGTGTGTAAAGCGTAACTCATTGCTGTTTGGTGGATTCTGAATTTCCTTCCGTTTCATGTGTGTCTTTAAAGTGAGAACTGTTAAATGTTCATGACAGGATATGCTGAGGCTCGCTGCTTGGCCTGCTGACTTCACTTCAGTCTCACAGCACAACACACAGAGTTTAGATAGACAATCACAAATGTTTTGCTGATTTGTAAAAAACAGAAGAGAAAAGAAACAAAACACTGCACAATCAATAGTCATTGGTTATTTGGGTTTCTGTTTTTCTGTCACGAGGACAGCCGGGATGCGAACCCACCAGAGCGAGCCATCTTTTTCATAGCGATGATCAGATTAGCATTGTTTTAGCATTAGCATCATTTTAGCATGAGAGTTACTTGGTTAGATCGTTTAGCGTAGTTCACAGGTGTAATTTACGTAGGGTTGGTGGGTTATGAAAACCCAGGGCGCGCTGTGTTCCCAGTGAGCACCGCTCTGCTCCGCTCCGAAGCTCCATGTGAGCACCGCACCGCCCGTCACCGCTCGGACTCCTCGGTGCCAGCGTGCGCTGTCACAACAACTCAGCCCCCGTTTCATTTGAAGAAATTCACGATGATTGTTATATGTCATACAATGCAAAACATAGTTAATATAAGAAGAGACATTTACTGTGAAAGGTCATTTTGGCTTCCACTACACAGTATGTTATTTTGATACTGCCTGCATGTACGCTGACATCAGATTGCAGCTGGAGATGATGGAAGCAACACAGTGTTTTGTGAAATCGTTCTGGTTCCCGTCCTCCTCAAACATGGGACAACACAGCAGACAAACACACAGAAACACAACAGTAACGTCCCTACAGTGGACAAAACCTTGATCATCAGACCTTGCCATCCTCACTCCCAGCCTCGTGGCTCAGTCAGCCCCCAGTTTCTGGGGGCTCGTCCGGTTATGATTAAAGCTACACAAGCAGTTTTACAAGCCACATTATATGCATTCATATTATAGTCCATTTCCACTAGACTATATGTAAGCAAGCAAGCACTCAAATAAAATGTAAGATTTCCCACAAATCCCCCTCTTGGCCAAAAACAGATTTTAGGACCACAAAATTAACATTCCTGCAAAACATACATTTCTGCATGGTCTGCAAGCATGTCTCCAAGTACATAAATAAATAAGTACATCAATTAATGAATAAATACAGCAATGTTCACACAAGCAACAGTTTAAAACAAAATGGTGAGATGAGTGTTGATACTCAACTGCCTCGGTGGACAACTGACTTCCCACAGTCCTCTCTTCAGGTTAGGAGGCCGGTGTGTCCTCTCCTCCAGGTATGGAGCTCTTCAACCTAGAGAGGCGAGTGTGACAGATGTGATACCACTCGGCTGCTTTCTCCTTCAGTCAGACAGCATGGGTCGTCCGGGCTGTCGCTTGGAACGGTCCGTCCCAACATGCCTCTGTCCACCCCCTCTTGGGTCAGCGCAGGTCCACAAATCCTAGATTCACGTCCTACTCCAGGTGTTCATTGCGATCAGGACCAACCTCCTGGTCCTGGAAATGGTCTCCCGGTCTCTGGTTCCAACAGGGTTAGGAAGGATAGTTCAACTGAAACACACACGCAGGCGTGTGAGCGTGGCTCTTTTCTCAGCTTTCTTTGAAGGAAATGAGTTTCTTGTGTTTATCAGTTGTGTGTGTGTGTGTGTGTGTGTGTGAAGCTGCAGAAGGAGCTGAAGAACCTGTGTGTGGAGGAGGGCCAGCTGAAGCGAGCTCTGGACATGAAGCTGAACATCCGGCGGCAGAAGAAGGAGGTGAAGGAGCAGCACGTGAAGGAGGTGCTCGGGTACGGGCCTGCGCTCCTCCGCGCCGCACGCCGTCCACCGCGCTCACGCCCCCGCTGACCCGAGCCGCTCTTTCAGCCAGTGCACCCACATCCGCCAGAGGCGCGAGGAGATGGCCGACAAGATCCAGAAGATCTCCGGCCAGACGCAGCAGCTGAGGGCCGAGATCAAGAGCCTGAGGGACGTCTGCGGCGAGGAGACGGAGAAAGCCCAGGTACCGGCGGCCTCCCGCAGCAGCGGCAGGCCGCTTCCTGTTCCCACGCTGACGCCTTCCTCCTGTCCCCTCCAGGCCATCTACAACACCCTGTCCGCTGCCGTGGACAAGCTCCACCAGCGCATCCAGGCTCACTCCAGAGACCTGAAGCTCGCCGCCGCCAAGATGTCTGCAAACATCTGAGCCTGTTTACTGTTCTCATATCTTCTCACTTTCAGAGCCTGATCAGACCAGGGGGCTTCCACAGTCTGACAGCTCATCTGTTTACTGCTGTTTTGTCTTCTGTTTCATGATTCATAAAGACAAACCAAGTCAACCATGTGTTTGGAAAAATTCTTTATCACTTGTCTTCATATTTTTCTCATGAAAAGTTTGACCACATGCCGACTCTTCTGTTTTCCTGATCAGCCCAGCCTCTTTGGACTTCAATCTAGAAACACATTTCCACTCTGATTTCACTGTAAAGCTGATGCTGCTGCATGACGACGAAGAGAAAAGAACTGAGGCTGGTTCTTCAGCCGATCCCCGAGCTGACGGGGTCAGAGGTCGTCCTCCTTCGGCCCCCCCGCTGCTCCTTGATCCGAGGCGGGCCGGAGCCTGCTGGACTGTTGAACGTGGAGACCTGAGTCTTGTAGTCCTTGATCTGGGTCCTGGCCAGACGCAGCTGGTTGATTTCGCCCATCAGAGTCATGTTCTGCTGGACAGACGGCCGTCACATGTCAGGAGATGAAACTCCAGCGTTTAAAGGTGCAGTACGTCACATTTTCAGTCAAAAAAAAAAGAAAAACAACGTAAAACTATGTAAATGCATATGTGGCAGGACGAGTGAGAGGGGAAAACCGAACACAAACCAAAAGACAACGCCACCTGGGGACTTGCACCCCAGGATCTCAAATGCTAAATAAAGTAAAAGAAACAAGGACCCGCAGGTTCGAAGGATTCACGGGGACGGGAGACGTGATTTCAAATTAAAACAAACTTTACTAAATTCCCAAAGTTAAAATCAGCAGACTAACTCAAAAAGGAATTCTGTGGTTTTAGAGGGCTTTGAGTGCTATGGTTGTAATCAGCGGAGTCTCAGCTCTCATATGAGAGGCTGTTTGTGTGAATTGTATCAGGTTAAATTGCACTATTATCATTATTTCGGCGAGTGGGTTGACACGGTCACGAATATAGTTCATAATTCATTTAGTTCGTGTTTGAGCTGTGTTTGGGGTGTGTAAGAATGGCTGAAATGTTCGGTTAGCCCAGGTTTTGCTGTTTAATTTGAGGATAAGCATCATGACATTCTGTCAGAAATAATGCATATTATTAGACAATCGCTGAAATGTTTGCTGTCAGGCCCCCAATTGGGGGGCGCTCGGGCTTAAGGGGTTTTAAAGGGGATATTTCTGTGTACATTTAGGTGAAAGCATTAGCAAGTGCAGTATTGAGCTTTTTGTGAGTTGGGACTGTCTGTTTTCTCCCTTGAATCCATGTTTGGAGCTGAGCAGAAGACTGAAAAGACTGTAGAAGCAGTTTGAAAGTTCCTTCACTCATCTGGACTTGATGTGAAAATATGAAGCAATGAATGATCTGTGGCTGTAGAGGGCAGCAGTACGCTTCGATGAGAAGAAGAAGAAGAAGAAGAAGAAGAAGCGGACACAGGACAGAGCATCAGGGTGAAGCGACAATCGGCTGTGATGAGGTTTTTTTTTAATGGTCTTGGATGTAAATTGTGTGAAAATGACTGTAAAAGAGGTGAGGCTGTGATCTGTGAGAATGCAGCAGTTGTACATAAGTGTATAAAGAGCGTGAGTGAAGGTGGTTGAATGTGTTTAGTTTTGAAAAGTAAAAACCTAACTAAGCTATTGGGCGATCTGGCAAGTAACTAGCTAACTGATGGCCATCTGGCATCTGTCCCCCCCAGAACCAGACACTGGGACGACCATCGTGCTTCAGGCACTTATTGAGAAGCGGGTCCCTGTGGGACTCGAACCCTGGTTGCTCGCTGTTTCCAGCTCACAGGCGCGGTGACACTTTAACGTAGTCACGCGCACAGGGCGGTTATACAGGCGAAGAATGTCCTGTTTAAAGCTGACGTCATCATCTGTGAGCGACGCAGCCAGCCTGCTGGGATGGACGCTGTTAAGTCTGGCCACTAGGGGGCGACGCGACTCTGTGTGCACAACCTCATCTCACCCTGCCCTTCACCTGAAAGGAAACTAACAAAAACTGTTTTGTTTTGTTTTGTTTTTTCATCACCTCTTCAGGTACACACGCTCCGCTCGCACCGCCAGCTCTGTGTTAGCTCGCAGCAAAATGTTGCACAAACATATTTCACCACTAAAAATTAAAACACCAAGTCAACCTTCATTTATTTGCCACAAAGCAAAAGCTACATCTGGATGTGTGGATGTCTCTTTGTCACGCCACATTTCCAAAAATATCATCAAGGAATTCAATAAAATACCATATGATTATATTTGGAGAAGAAAAAAATATTCTTCTGAGTCAAGGAAACGTGAAAGAGTGATTTATACTGAATTCTGCCATATCTTTCATTTCTTACATTTTTTCTTTGTCAAACATTTGGAGTCCTTTCAATAAAGATATTTATCAAAGAACTAAGATAGCCTTAAGTTAAACTGCCCACGGTAAAAACACTGCTTTGGCAGCTCAAGCAAACATTACAAAATGAGCTGAAAACATGTCAACAATTCAACTCCTCGTCGTCTGGTCTGAGATCAGATTTTCACTCCCCACCAGTCCTACCTGGACCCCTGCTGGGGATGATGATGGTTGATGGAGAAGAGCTTCCATGTGTGTTTCTGGCTCTGACCGTCACCATGTGCTCCTCCCAGGGTTCAGGCTCAGAGTCACACTCTCACTGCTGTTTGCCACTTCGCTCCTGATCTGCCACTCTTCCTCTCTGCTTTTAGTCCAGGTCACTTCGTAGTCCAGGATCTCTCCGTGGCTCTGATTGGCCAGCAGCTTCTGCACACAAAACACACTTCACCACTCAGAACTCAGTCTGAGATTCAGATCTTGACACTAAAACTGTAATACTGCAGTAACAAGATAACTTTTTTCTATTTCTCCTGTTATGAATTGAAGTCTGTAAAGCCACACTTCTTTTCCAGACTATTATCATTGTATGAATCTGACCATTAAAAACATGAAGGTGTGTGAGTGTCATGTGACTCACTTTCCACAGAACCAGTGTGTGGTTTTCCTTCATCTGCATCCACACATTCAGAGCCTCTGGAACTGTGGGACCAACAGATCATCACTTCCTGTTAAACTCTCGTTGACGTAAAGCACTCCTGTCTCTCTGTGCAGCACTCACCATCACCTCTGGTGTGAAAGACCAAGTCTCTGCTCCAGTCCCCCCACCTCCAGAAGTGCTGAGCTGTTCCACATCGTACCCTCACACTGTACCTCCAGTGAGGGATCAGCTCCTTTAAAACCACAACCTTAAGGCCCATTCCAACGCTTTCAACCTTGAGACACAATGCAGAAAATCATAAAGATATTCAGGTTCAAACAGGAGCTTCACAGAGGAGCCTTCCATCATCCACTCACTGTTTCAGCGTGATTGATGAGTGTTTGGCATGTTATATTGAGGTCTTTGTACTGCTCCACAGTCCAGGTCCATGTCAAGCTGGCGTTCCTGGAGTTCACAGCTGAAGCTGTCAGAGCGTCTGGAGCGAACATGTGGACTGAAGAACAGACCGAATCCGTCATACTCACAGCCGATATAAGTACAAGCTCCGTAGGAAGTGGTGTTTGTTTGGCACTTGACGTCGACGCAGACCTCTGACGGCTGCTTCAGCAGCAGAGTCAGGCCGTACGTCTGATCGCTGATCTCAGAGGAGTTCATCTCAGCTCCTCCGTAGCCGCTCAGATACATTTGGTCAAAACTCTGAGCCGCCGGCACCACGCAGCAAAATGTGGCCTTGCTTCCCGCCTGAAGCACTCGGTCCCGAGGGAAGACGCGCTTCCTCTTCAGGGCTCTAGTTCCTGCAGGGAAACAGCATGATGACGTGAGATCAGCTGTTCTTCTGTGGTCTCAGCTCTGAAGCCCTCCCTCCTGAAACATCTGGACCTGAGTAACAACAAGCTGCAGGATTCAGGAGCTGAGCAGCTGTGTGGTTTTCTGGAGAGTCCACTCTGTAGTCTGCAGACTCTGAGGTGAGGGTGGGGTATTAGGGATGGCTTGATACCACCTTTTCATGTCTTCATGTCCCATGGCGGTAGCATGAAATTGAGTATTAGCCAATTCCAATACCAATCTGATACTGATACCAATCCAGTACTGATACCAGTCCAACCTCCTTTAGTGATCAATAATGGTAGCCTTCATCATAATTTTCTGAATACAGACATCTAAAAATCGCACATTCACCATGCAACAAATATTCTGCTCTCCTGAAGGACGAAATAAAATAGCTGACAAAATAACTGAAGTAATGCAATACTGCCATGTTAGGGGTTTTTTTTAAATCAAGACTCCAGATTTAACGGCTTTTGATGTTGGTAAAAAAAAAGAATGCAACAATGGTTGTATTAATTCCGGATGACTGCCAAAAGGAGATGCTGAAAGCTCTGAATGTTCCCTTCACACATGTGAAGTTCTAGTATGTGTACCCACAACGTCACTGGTGACCTTGTGCATGACCCTAGAAAGGTTATAAGCTCCAGTGTCACCTCAGGTTCGGTTCCTACAGAATCACCTTGACTGATCATGAAGATTCTGAGTGACAGAGTGCTCTGGCGGTCATCCGGGATTCATAGAACCATAGTTACATTCGTAACTTTCATTCTATTTGACACGTTCTGAAAGCCAGAAGGCGGTGCTGAAATCCCTGAATGTCTACAGTACACTGCAGTAAACTAAATCTGAGCTGCAGTGAAGCTGTGAGTCTAAATTGAAAATGTAAAAAGTGACACATTCCGTAAGCTTCATGTATGACTCAATGAAAGTAGTTCAAAGCAGATTGTTTGGTGCTGAGTTCCTGTCATTATACACACCTGTTCTCACAACCAAATTCTGGAAAAATTACATTCACAGTGGTTCTTCCAACGTTTGCCCGCATCCATCCATCAGCCTCGGCCATCATGAGGCCGTGATGCACAGCATGATCCACAAGTGGAGCCCTAATTTCACCAGGGATGTACTGACAATCTCCTTCCTCTGTTTGGTCCTCTTCCCCATCCTCAGCCCTTTTCCATGCAGCTGACCTTCCATTTCTGTGTCAGTGTTGGAGAAATGATCCACACTGTCCTGCTTGGGTCTGACACGCTTGTCAAGTGAAGGTTGATGGGATTCAGCTGAGTGACAATGGAAAAGTGACTTGTTACAACTGATAAGAAAATGCTTCTCACACCTGATCAATGAAGCTGAAGTTCACCTGAGAATAGCTTGATTTAAGAGACACTCAGGAAAAACATTCAAAATGTCAGATTTGCTTGACCGATTTTGACTAGTACATTTTCTAGCATGTAACAACTCAAGCAATGAAATGACTGTTAGTTTTATAGAGAATGACTCCAGCATTCCCAAGTACAGTTCATTTTGACTGACATGAGCAAATGACCACATTACATGCCAGAGTTGTATGAAAAGCATGTGATGCATGTCCAGAAGTATCTGATTTGTCAGAATGACAAACTGCGACTACGATGTGTGTAAATGGCTGAATGTTGTGGAGGTTGAACTGTTGTGCAAAAGTGAAATGCGATGTGACAAAGGCACCAGAGTGACTGAGAAAAACTAAACACAGGGCAAATTCTGAGACTCGAATCCCACCTGGCCCCCAGCAGCTCCGAGTGCATAGTCAAGGCTAACCATGAATGGGATGGTTCAAGTGTCAAGTAGTACCTAAACCATGGAAGGATCAATGAAGTACTTTCAAGGTCATAAACACATTTGACAGAAACCTCATTCTGAAGCCTCGGGTCCAACTGGCTTGATAAAGTTTGGATCCATTGGCCAAATCAGACAACAGCAGCTTTAACATGCATTTGGAGTTCTGCAGCTCATTTTATTTTTTTTCACCCATTTAAGTCATTCATGTAACCAGTAAACGAAGGCCCAATCCCATTTCTCCTTCTCGCCCTACCCCTTTGAAACGGAGTGCGCAGGGGTAGGGCCCAAAGTAAACCCCTCCGAAAATCGCGTACGTCATCAGTAGTCGCCGCTGCCGATAACGTAGGCAGGTGCGACAATTATTTGCCGAAGAAGAATGTTTTTACCTTTTAAAACTTTATCGACAAAACACTGACATTCATGAACTTCTTTCGTTGCGGACGCTGCCATCTTGCCAATCTTGGAAGGCTTTCTGTGAAATCTATGGAGAGGGGCGCTTGTTTTGTCTGCCTATACCGTCAGTGGCGGGTGTGGTTAGTTCACTTCCGCATTGGCGGGAGCGATGGTTTCCCACCCGCGCATTCCAGGCGGGCAGTGTTGAAGAAACCAGTTTATTGAAAATAATCGTCTGTTGCCTTTGGAATGCACGGGTGTGGAAATGATCACTCCTGCCAATGCGGAAGTGAACTAACCCCGCCTGCCACTGACAGCGCAGGCTGATGAAACAAGCGCCCCTCGCCACCAGATCATACCCCTCCGTTTGAAGTGTGCCTCTCGAGAACCTCCTTTTGGAGGCAGGACTGGCCCTCCTTCTTGGCCCTACCCCTACGTCATGACAATTGGGACACTCCTACCCCTCCCCGTGAACGCGCAAAATGAGGGGTAGGGCCGAGGGGTGAAATGGGATTCAGCGGAAATGATCTAAAATCAACACTCCAAGCTATTCTCTGGGTCACTTTTAAATGCAAGAAGGATGAAGCTCAAATGAAAGAATTGATTGAATACTTCCTTTTCAGGCACTTTATTAGCTGCAGTACGTCAGTGTGTTCAGCATTTGTCTGAAATATTTTTGAACCACAAAGAAGTTGTTCAACTGCAGCAGAGGATGCTGGACTCCAGGAGCTGATCACACACCACATCCCTGCACATAGGAGCTCAGGTCCTGGTTCTCACAGTGACGTTTCCAGGCCACCCTGAAACACAGCCGAGTCGTTTATTCCTCCACATGTGAAGGTTAAAGCAGTGAGTCCATCACAGTCTCATCACATGTTCAGGACTTACCAGGCTCTGACGCCTTGAGGATCCTTCACCACACGCTTGGCACAGTTGATCGCTGCACCAACGTCGTCACTCAGAAGCTCTGAAATTGAATTTGGTGGATCATTATTAATTTATATCCATGTGCTGAAAGTCAAAGAACCAGGTATGTTTTAGTGGGAGGTGTAAATGCAGGGATTCTTCACCGACCGCTGCATTTGATGTTGCAGCCGTTGCTTGTAGGGGAGCCGTCCTCGCACCAATAGCGGCTGTTGATCTGGAAGATGCCGTAGTCTGTGGAGCCGGGTCCGTTGTAGTTGGTGGCTCCGGTGTCATAGCTGGACTCCCACTGAGACAGGCACACCCCTGCAGAATGAAAGTATCGCACTGGGCATCAAATACTTGTTTGGCAAGTCTGGTGTTCATCATCATTTGAAGTCTCTCAGCCTCTGATCACTGCTGGAAAGTCCTCCTAAAGTTTTAATCTCTGAAATGAGTTAGTTGTGTCTCACACTGAATCGTGGGTTAAATTCAGCTGGTTGAGAGGAGTCATGAACACAAACGCCTCTCAGACAGCATGAGGCCTACATGTGATATATCATTCTGTTGTTTGTTTAGAGCTATTTGTACTCACAGTCAGCCAGGGTGACGCCTCGGTATCCGTCCATCCCGTATTTCTTCAACACTCGGGCCCATTCGCAGCGCTCAAACACTTTGGCACTGCTCACAGCCAGCAGCAGCAGAAACACCAGACTCCTCATGACCATCTCTGCAGAGCTTTCTCTAAAGAAACCAAAGTAAAGAAAACCTGTGATGAACAGTGTAAAGCTGCAGGACTAATGTCTCCTCCTCAGCTCTGCCTCCTTTAATACTGCAGGCTCCGCCCTTTGGTCACAGCTGAAACAGAACCTGCACTCAACTCCAAACAAGACGCAGCTGTGGAAAGGTTCAGTTCTCTCTCATAGACTGTTGAAGGATCATTCAAACCTGAAGAAAGAGTTCTGGACTCAAGACAATTCACAGAGTTTCACAGGGAAATGAAGGAAATACATTAAAACAAAGACAATAAAGATTCTTCATCTGATGTGGTTATGATGTTTAAATACAACAGGTTAATTGTTCAATGGACAGCCTGAGCAAATAATGCTGTTTCCATTTTTTGAAACATCTTAACCATTTTAGATAGGGTGAATTAAAGTAGACTACTCATTGTGTGTGTTAGTTTGGCCACATTTTGTATTGTTCATTGCTGTCTGTTTTTGTTTGTCTTGTTCTAAGTTGTGAAAAAAATAAAAACTTGAATTACAAAAAAATACAGTACAGAGCTGACCAATAACTGATGACCAAAATGGCAAAATATGTGTGTGTGTGTGTGTGTGTGTGTGTGTGTGTGTGTGTGTGAGTGCGCCTGTGCCCGTGTCCGTGCGTGCGCACCTGTCTGTCTGTCAATCTGTCATTTCCCAGCATCCTTGTATTCCCACAGCTGAGCAGCCACACTTAGAGGAGGAGGAGACTGGAGACTGACTGTGAAGCAGCTTTGTCTGGAACTCCAGCTACTAAGGTGTATGTCAGGTTCAGAGGTCATTCATGAACATGTTACTTGAAGTTGTTGTGTAACTCTCTCCTACTTGAGCTAATTTACTGTAAAAAAAAACAAAAAAAAAACATTTAAAAATAGACTGTCCTATTGTGTATGATATTTACATGTGAATACATAGAAAAGCCCAGACCTAAACATAGAAAATCTCAATTAAAAAAAATCAATGAAAATATGTGACACACGATGTTTTTCAGGAGCTTTTCCAGAGCCAGAGCCTTCCCGGTAAGCAGTGCAACAACTTTCATCAAGTTGGCGGATGACACCACGGTGGTGGGTCTCATCTCTGGAGGAGATGAGACTGCTTACAGGATCAAGTCAAAGTCAAAGTCAAAGTTAGTTTATTTGTCAAATATGCCATACATAAACACATACAGCACAAATGAAATTACAGTCCTCTCGGACCCACGGTGCAACAAACAAATAAATAAAATAATTTACTAATAACACAGTAAAACACAGAAAAGTTCAGGCCTGAGGTCAGTGGCGGGGGGCAGAGACAGGGAGTGGGGGCAGAGCAGGGAGGGAGTTTAGCTTCCTGACTGCCTGGTGGAAAAAGCTGTCCTTGAGTCTGCTGGTTCTGGCCCGGAGGCTCCGCAGTCTCCTAGCCGACGGCAGCAGGCTGAAGAGGCTGTGGGCAGGGTGAGTGGGGTCACCTGCGATCCTGGTGGCTGTGCGGGTGAGGCGGGTGTTGTAAATAGAGGAGAGGGAGGGGAGAGAGACACCAATGATCTTCTCGGCTGCTCTCACAATGCGCTGCAGGGTCTTGCAGCAGGACACGGTGCAGGCGCCGTACCACACCGTGATGCAGCTGGTCAGGATGCTCTCTACAGTGCCTCTGTAAAAGGTGGTCATGATGGGGGTCGGGGCTCTCGCTCTTCTCAGTCTACGGAGGAAGTAGAGCCGCCGTTGAGCTGTTTTAGCCAGTGATGTGGTGTTGGTGTTCCAGGAAAGATCCTCAGAGATGTGCACACCCAGAAACTTGGTGCTGCTCACTCTCTCCACAGCAGCACCGTTGATGGTCAGTGGAGCATGCTGGGAATGCTCTCTCCTGAAGTCCACAACAATCTCCTTCGTCTTCTCCACGTTCAGGTGGAGATTGTTGTCCTGACACCACGTGGCCAGGCGGCTCACCTCACTCCGGTAGGTTGTCTCATCGTCATTGTTGATGAGACCCACCATGGTCGTGTCATCAGCAAACTTGATGAAGAGGTTTGAGCTGGATGAGGGTGTGCAGTCATGGGTCAGCAGAGTGAAGAGGAGGGGGCTCAGCACACATCCCTGGGGGGCCCCCGTGTTCAAAATGATGGTGCCGGAGGTGTTGCTGCCAACCCGAACTGCCTGTGGTCTCCCTGTCAGAAAGTCCAGCAGCCAGTTGCACAAGGTGGTGTTGAGTCCCAGCCGGTCCAGTTTGTAGATGAGCTGCTGGGGGATGATTGTGTTGAATGCTGAGCTGAAGTCGATGAACAGCATTCTGACGTATGAGTTCTTGGTCTCCAGGTGGGTCAGGGCTGAGTGGAGAGCAGTGGCGATGGCGTCATCGGTCGAGCGGTTGGACCGATAAGCAAACTGGTAGGGATCCAGGGTGGATGGGAGGGCAGACTTGATGTGCTGCATGACTAGCCGCTCAAAGCACTTCATAAGGATGGGGGTGAGTGCGACCGGGCGATAGTCATTGTAGTGGGATGGAGACGGCTTCTTAGGAACCGGGATGATGGTGGTGGCTTTGAGGCATGTGGGGACAACAGCCTGGCTCAACGAGATGTTAAAGATGTCAGTGAAAACATCAGTGAGCTCCTCAGCACAGTCTCTCAGGATACGACCAGGAATATTGTCAGGACCTGGGGCTTTCAGTACATTGGTCCCTTTGAGGAATCTCCTCACGCTGTCCGGGGACAGTTTCAGCACCTGGTCGTCAGGAGGAGGTGGGGCTTTCTGTGCTGGGGTGTTGTTGTCGGCCTCAAAGCGAGCAAAGAAGTCGTTCAGTTGATTCAGCAGAGAGGTGGAGTTGTCACAGGTCTGTGGAGCGGGCTTATAATCCGTGATCCGTGAGGATGGAGGTGGAGCGACTGTCAGACTGGTGCACCATCAACAACCTCACCCTCAACACCTCCAAGACAAAGGAACTGCTCGTCGACTTCAGGAGGTGTAAACCAGACATACAGCCCATCACACTCAGCGGGGACAGGCTGGAGATAGTGAAAGACTTCAGGTTCCTGGGCACATACATCAGCCAAGACCTGACTTGGACTGCAAACTCCACATCCATTCTGAAGAAGGCACAGCAGAGACTCTACTTCCTGAGGATTGTCAGGAAGAATAACTTAAGAACTGAGCTCCTGGTGTCCTTCTGCCGCTGCCCGGTGGAGTCGGTACTCAGCCATGGCGTCTGCTTGTGGTTCTCTAGCTGTACAGTGGCGGAGAGGAAGCAGCTCCAGAGGATTATTAGCACCGCCCAGAGGCTGACTGGCTGCCCACTTCCATCTCTGGAGGAGATCTATCAGACCCGCTGCCTCAGGAGAGCCCGCAGCAGCATCGGGGATTCCTCACACCCCAGCCACCACCTCTTCCAACTCCTACCCTCGGGGAGGCGTTTCAGGGCAATCAAGACAAAAACACACAGACTCAAAAACAGCTTCTATCCTACAGCTGTCATTGCCCTGAATACTGCACCATAACCAGTCCCTGAACAAGAACAACATGTGACCACCAACTGCGTCATATATTTATATTTATATTGCAAGACACGCAAACTTTTAGTCTATTTATTTTATACCGTTTCTGCACTATTTTTGTCTTGCACTATTTTGTCCTTTTGTCTCTTTTGTTTGTCTGCACTGCCCACGACAGCTGCTGTTCTCAATTTCATCGCATTCTTCTGAACAATGACAATAAAGGAATTCTGATTCTCATTCTGAACATGATGTGAGCGAGCGACCTGGCTGTCTTCAGCATGTCCAAGCATCTTGTTGGGAGAGTTTCAGCACGGCTGACAATTTAGCTGAGGTGGATAAGTCTTGATTTCTACTTGAAGACTTTTAAGGATTCAGCACCTGTGGAAGCACCATTTGCAGTTGTGTAAATGAAATGATTGAACAAGTTTGGAGCACTTCTAAAAGCAAAACTTGCACCTGTGTATTGTGAGTTGTGTACCTGCAGATGTTTTTTTCTCTTCAGAAATCATTCAATTGCAGGTGTCCAAGTTCTCCAAGTGTCAGATTCAAAAAAGTTGCATGCAAAAGCTCCTCTCCTCTGATTGGCTTTTTCTCCACTGACTGAAGGTACAGATGGTTTTTCAACAAATACGTCAGTGCAGCTCTGTGATGTGTGACTTGAAGATGAAGGAAGGAGAGTCTGTGACTCTTGGCCAAGAACTTGAAATTGATGCAGACGAACAAATGTTTTTCACCTCATTTATTGCAACACGTTCTCCATTGGTTGTCCACACACACACACACACACACACACACACACACACACACACACACACACACACACACACACACACACACACACACACACACACACACACACACACACACACAAAGCAGCACATTGTGCTTTCTTCTGACCAAATATGAGAAATGTAGAAATGCTTTCGGGTGACTGGGAGACTTCCCTCTTTCCATGTGGAGAATAAACACAGCTCTCCCCCGGTCTCAGATCAGCGTGACTTGTGGTCTGGTGGCGCCCCCTTGTGGGAAAAGGGAAGACATGTGAATTGATTGAAACTCACACAGTCCAAACTGTACAAATGAGGATTGTTGTTCATGTAACAGATGATCAATGATCCACCTCAATATCTGAGGCCCTTACACCAACTTTGAAAACACCATGTTGTTTGTAGGTCACTTCAAATGCCATTTGAATTTCAGAGCAACATCAGAAAGTTGGTCAAACAGTGCTGTGGAGAAGTGATTTTGGCATTGAAGGGGATGAAATGCTTGACAGACACAGACAAAAGAAGAGTGGAGGTGGTGTGGCGTTGTTCACTCACACCACTGTGGAGTTTCAGGTGCTGGAACACATGTGAAGCATAGATTACAATGGATTTCTGATGTACCCTCTTCTTATCCGTCCCATTTTCCCGTCTGGAGTAATAGTCTAGTGGTAGAGCGTACGCCTCTCACCCGAGAGCTCGTCGGTTCGCGTCCCGGCTCTGTCGTGTTGTTTTTTTCACTCATTGAAATTCTGGAATTTACTAAAACATTCTTCAAGTCAGCTTCATCAAGAAAGCACAACACTTATTTAAGTCCATATTTCTTACACCACAACGTTTCTTTGCTTGTTACAAGCAAATGTTCCCACATTTTGGACTATTTTTTTCTCGCTTTAAATGGGGCTGTATCATGCAAAATTCACTTTTTCTATGTTTTAACCTTGTTATATAGTTATGTACTCACCAAAAACCCCCCCAAAGCGTTTTTTCTTTTTCCTTCATGCCTGCCTGTTTGAGCTTTGCTCGTTGCTGTGCTGCTCAGAGAGGCAGCCCCTCCCCTACCCGTGAAAACGCTCTGTTTCCCATGTGGACGTGGCACGGAGAAGATGGCTCCCCTGAGCCCCCCTCCCGCAGGCCCTCGGTCATCATTTGTAACTGGGATTACGGATGAAAGCAACAATGAAGCAAGAGCAAGAGTCTGAAGGGTCTGCGCTTGGTGAGTTTCTAACAGGAAAAGACGTTTTCGTGTGTCTTTGGGTGAAGAGAAGCTAGAGCTAAAGAGCTAAAGCTAGCCAGCGTTGTTGTTTTGAACGAGCAAAGCTCAAACAGGCAGGCATGAAGGAAAGACAAAAAACGCTTTGGGGGTGTTTTTGGTGAGTTTTAGTTAATCAATTTTAGTTAAGTCCAGAATTTCAATGAGTGAAAAAAACAACACAACAGAGCCGGGACGCGAACCGACGAGCTCTCGGGTGAGAGGCGTACGCTCTACCACTAGACTATTACTCCAGACGGGAAAATGGGACGGTTAAGAAGAGGGTACATCAGAAATCCATTGTAATCTATGCTTCACATGTGTTCCAGCACCTGAAACTCCACAGTGGTGTGAGTGAACAACGCCACACCACCTCCACTCTTCTTTTGTCTGTGTCTGTCAAGCATTTCATCCCCTTCAATGCCAAAATCACTTCTCCACAGCACTGTTTGACCAACTTTCTGATGTTGCTCTGAAATTCAAATGGCATTTGAAGTGACCTACAAACAACATGGTGTTTTCAAAGTTGGTGTAAGGGCCTCAGATATTGAGGTGGATCATTGATCATCTGTTACATGAACAACAATCCTCATTTGTACAGTTTGGACTGTCTGAGTTTCAGTCAATTCACTTGTCTTCCCTTTTCCCACAAGGGGGCGCCACCAGACCACAAGTCACGCTGATCTGAGACCGGGGGAGAGCTGTGTTTATTCTCCACATGGAAAGAGGGAAGTCTCCCAGTCACCCGAAAGCATTTCTACATTTCTCATATTTGGTCAGAAGAAAGCACAATGTGCTGCTTTGTGTGTGTGTGTGTGTGTGTGTGTGTGTGTGTGTGTGTGTGTGTGTGTGTGTGTGTGTGTGTGTGTGTGTGTGTGTGTGTGTGTGTGTGTGTGTGTGTGTGTGGACAACCAATGGAGAACGTGTTGCAATAAATGAGGTGAAAAACATTTGTTCGTCTGCATCAATTTCAAGTTCTTGGCCAAGAGTCACAGACTCTCCTTCCTTCATCTTCAAGTCACACATCACAGAGCTGCACTGACGTATTTGTTGAAAAACCATCTGTACCTTCAGTCAGTGGAGAAAAAGCCAATCAGAGGAGAGGAGCTTTTGCATGCAACTTTTTTGAATCTGACACTTGGAGAACTTGGACACCTGCAATTGAATGATTTCTGAAGAGAAAAAAACATCTGCAGGTACACAACTCACAATACACAGGTGCAAGTTTTGCTTTTAGAAGTGCTCCAAACTTGTTCAATCATTTCATTTACACAACTGCAAATGGTGCTTCCACAGGTGCTGAATCCTTAAAAGTCTTCAAGTAGAAATCAAGACTTATCCACCTCAGCTAAATTGTCAGCCGTGCTGAAACTCTCCCAACAAGATGCTTGGACATGCTGAAGACAGCCAGGTCGCTCGCTCACATCATGCTCAGAATGAGAATCAGAATTCCTTTATTGTCATTGTTCAGAAGAATGCAATGAAATTGAGAACAGCAGCTGTCGTGGGCAGTGCAGACAAACAAAAGAGACAAAAGGACAAAATAGTGCAAGACAAAAATAGTGCAGAAACGGTATAAAATAAATAGACTAAAAGTTTGCGTGTCTTGCAATATAAATATAAATATATGACGCAGTTGGTGGTCACATGTTGTTCTTGTTCAGGGACTGGTTATGGTGCAGTATTCAGGGCAATGACAGCTGTAGGATAGAAGCTGTTTTTGAGTCTGTGTGTTTTTGTCTGGATTGCCCTGAAACGCCTCCCCGAGGGTAGGAGTTGGAAGAGGTGGTGGCTGGGGTGTGAGGAATCCCCGATGCTGCTGCGGGCTCTCCTGAGGCAGCGGGTCTGATAGATCTCCTCCAGAGATGGAAGAGGGCAGCCAGTCAGCCTCTGGGCGGTGCTAATAATCCTCTGGAGCTGCTTCCTCTCCGCCACTGTACAGCTAGAGAACCACAAGCAGACGCCATGGCTGAGTACCGACTCCACCAGGCAGCGGCAGAAGGACACCAGGAGCTCAGTTCTTAAGTTATTCTTCCTGACAATCCTCAGGAAGTAGAGTCTCTGCTGTGCCTTCTTCAGAATGGATGTGGAGTTTGCAGTCCAAGTCAGGTCTTGGCTGATGTATGTGCCCAGGAACCTGAAGTCTTTCACTATCTCCAGCCTGTCCCCGCTGAGTGTGATGGGCTGTATGTCTGGTTTACGCCTCCTGAAGTCGACGAGCAGTTCCTTTGTCTTGGAGGTGTTGAGGGTGAGGTTGTTGATGGTGCACCAGTCTGACAGTCGCTCCACCTCCATCCTGTAAGCAGTCTCATCTCCTCCAGAGATGAGACCCACCACCGTGGTGTCATCCGCCAACTTGATGAAAGTTGTTGCACTGCTTACCGGGAAGGCTCTGGCTCTGGAAAAGCTCCTGAAAAACATCGTGTGTCACATATTTTCATTGATTTTTTTTAATTGAGATTTTCTATGTTTAGGTCTGGGCTTTTCTATGTATTCACATGTAAATATCATACACAATAGGACAGTCTATTTTTAAATGTTTTTTTTTTGTTTTTTTTTACGGTAAATTAGCTCAAGTAGGAGAGAGTTACACAACAACTTCAAGTAACATGTTCATGAATGACCTCTGAACCTGACATACACCTTAGTAGCTGGAGTTCCACACAAAGCTGCTTCACAGTCAGTCTCCAGTCTCCTCCTCCTCTAAGTGTGGCTGCTCAGCTGTGGGAATACAAGGATGCTGGGAAATGACAGATTGACAGACAGACAGGTGCGCACGCACGGACACGGGCACAGGCGCACTCACACACACACACACACACACACACACACACACACACACACACACATATTTTGCCATTTTGGTCATCAGTTATTGGTCAGCTCTGTACTGTATTTTTTTGTAATTCAAGTTTTTATTTTTTTCACAACTTAGAACAAGACAAACAAAAACAGACAGCAATGAACAATACAAAATGTGGCCAAACTAACACACACAATGAGTAGTCTACTTTAATTCACCCTATCTAAAATGGTTAAGATGTTTCAAAAAATGGAAACAGCATTATTTGCTCAGGCTGTCCATTGAACAATTAACCTGTTGTATTTAAACATCATAACCACATCAGATGAAGAATCTTTATTGTCTTTGTTTTAATGTATTTCCTTCATTTCCCTGTGAAACTCTGTGAATTGTCTTGAGTCCAGAACTCTTTCTTCAGGTTTGAATGATCCTTCAACAGTCTATGAGAGAGAACTGAACCTTTCCACAGCTGCGTCTTGTTTGGAGTTGAGTGCAGGTTCTGTTTCAGCTGTGACCAAAGGGCGGAGCCTGCAGTATTAAAGGAGGCAGAGCTGAGGAGGAGACATTAGTCCTGCAGCTTTGCACTGTTCATCACAGGTTTTCTTTACTTTGGTTTCTTTAGAGAAGGCTCTGCAGAGATGGTCATGAGGAGTCTGGTGTTTCTGCTGCTGCTGGCTGTGAGCAGTGCCAAAGTGTTTGAGCGCTGCGAATGGGCCCGAGTGTTGAAGAAATACGGGATGGACGGATACCGAGGCGTCACCCTGGCTGACTGTGAGTACAAATAGCTCTAAACAAACAACAGAATGATATATCACATGTAGGCCTCATGTTGTCTGAGAGGCGTTTGTGTTCATGACTCCTCTCAACCAGCTGAATTTAACCCACGATTCAGTGTGAGACACAACTAACTCATTTCAGAGATTAAAACTTTAGGAGGACTTTCCAGCAGTGATCAGAGGCTGAGAGACTTCAAATGATGATGAACACCAGACTTGCCAAACAAGTCTTTGATGCCCAGTGCGATACTTTCATTCTGCAGGGGTGTGCCTGTCTCAGTGGGAGTCCAGCTATGACACGGGAGCCACCAACTACAACGGACCCGGCTCCACAGACTACGGCATCTTCCAGATCAACAGCCGCTATTGGTGCGAGGACGGCTCCCCTACAAGCAACGGCTGCAACATCAAATGCAGCGGTCAGTGAAGAATCCCTGCATTTACACCTCCCACTAAAACATACCTGGTTCTTTGACTTTCAGCACATGGATGTAAATTAATAATGATCCACCAAATTCAATTTCAGAGCTTCTGAGTGACGACGTTGGTGCAGCGATCAACTGTGCCAAGCGTGTGGTGAAGGATCCTCAAGGCGTCAGAGCCTGGTAAGTCCTGAACATGTGATGAGACTGTGATGGACTCACTGCTTTAACCTTCACATGTGGAGGAATAAACGACTCGGCTGTGTTTCAGGGTGGCCTGGAAACGTCACTGTGAGAACCAGGACCTGAGCTCCTATGTGCAGGGATGTGGTGTGTGATCAGCTCCTGGAGTCCAGCATCCTCTGCTGCAGTTGAACAACTTCTTTGTGGTTCAAAAATATTTCAGACAAATGCTGAACACACTGACGTACTGCAGCTAATAAAGTGCCTGATTCTTTCATTTGAGCTTTATCCTTCTTGCATTTAAAAGTGACCCAGAGAATAGCTTGGAGTGTTGATTTTAGATCATTTCCGCTGAATCCCATTTCACCCCTCGGCCCTACCCCTCATTTTGCGCGTTCACGGGGAGGGGTAGGAGTGTCCCAATTGTCATGACGTAGGGGTAGGGCCAAGAAGGAGGGCCAGTCCTGCCTCCAAAAGGAGGTTCTCGAGAGGCACACTTCAAACGGAGGGGTATGATCTGGTGGCGAGGGGCGCTTGTTTCATCAGCCTGCGCTGTCAGTGGCAGGCGGGGTTAGTTCACTTCCGCATTGGCAGGAGTGATCATTTCCACACCCGTGCATTCCAAAGGCAACAGACGATTATTTTCAATAAACTGGTTTCTTCAACACTGCCCGCCTGGAATGCGCGGGTGGGAAACCATCGCTCCCGCCAATGCGGAAGTGAACTAACCACACCCGCCACTGACGGTATAGGCAGACAAAACAAGCGCCCCTCTCCACAGATTTCACAGAAAGCCTTCCAAGATTGGCAAGATGGCAGCGTCCGCAACGAAAGAAGTTCGTGAATGTCAGTGTTTTGTCGATAAAGTTTTAAAAGGTAAAAACATTCTTCTTCGGCAAATAATTGTCGCACCTGCCTACGTTATCGGCAGCGGCGACTACTGATGACGTACGCGATTTTCGGAGGGGTGTTCCAATTCGGAGGGGTTTACTTTGGGCCCTACCCCTGCGCACTCCGTTTCAAAGGGGTAGGGCTAGAAGGAGAAATGGGATTGGGCCTTCGTTTACTGGTTACATGAATGACTTAAATGGGTAAAAAAAAAAAAAATGAGCTGCAGAACTCCAAATGCATGTTAAAGCTGCTGTTGTCTGATTTGGCCAATGGATCCAAACTTTATCAAGCCAGTTGGACCCGAGGCTTCAGAATGAGGTTTCTGTCAAATGGGTTTGTGACCTTGAAAGTACTTCATTGATCCTTCCATGGTTTAGGTACTACTTGACACTTGAACCATCCCATTCATGGTTAGCCTTGACTATGCACTCGGAGCTGCTGGGGGCCAGGTGGGATTCGAGTCTCAGAATTTGCCCTGTTTAGTTTTTCTCAGTCACTCTGGTGCCTTTGTCGCATCGCATTTCACTTTTGCACAACAGTTCAACCTCCACAACATTCAGCCATTTACAGACATCGTAGTCGCAGTTTGTCATTCTGACAAATCAGATACTTCTGGACATGCATCACATGCTTTTCATACAACTCTGGCATGTAATGTGGTCATTTGCTCATGTCAGTCAAAATGAACTATACTTGGGAATGCTGGAGTCATTCTCTATAAAACTAACAGTCATTTCATTGCTTGAGTTGTTAGATGCTAGAAAATGTACTAGTCAAAATCGGTCAAGCAAATCTGACATTTTGAATGTTTTTCCTGAGTGTCTCTTAAATCAAGCTATTCTCAGGTGAACTTCAGCTTCATTGATCAGGTGTGAGAAGCATTTTCTTATCAGTTGTAACAAGTCACTTTTCCATTGTCACTCAGCTGAATCCCATCAACCTTCACTTGACAAGCGTGTCAGACCCAAGCAGGACAGTGTGGATCATTTCTCCAACACTGACACAGAAATGGAAGGTCAGCTGCATGGAAAAGGGCTGAGGATGGGGAAGAGGACCAAACAGAGGAAGGAGATTGTCAGTACATCCCTGGTGAAATTAGGGCTCCACTTGTGGATCATGCTGTGCATCACGGCCTCATGATGGCCGAGGCTGATGGATGGATGCGGGCAAACGTTGGAAGAACCACTGTGAATGTAATTTTTCCAGAATTTGGTTGTGAGAACAGGTGTGTATAATGACAGGAACTCAGCACCAAACAATCTGCTTTGAACTACTTTCATTGAGTCATACATGAAGCTTACGGAATGTGTCACTTTTTACATTTTCAATTTAGACTCACAGCTTCACTGCAGCTCAGATTTAGTTTACTGCAGTGTACTGTAGACATTCAGGGATTTCAGCACCGCCTTCTGGCTTTCAGAACGTGTCAAATAGAATGAAAGTTACGAATGTAACTATGGTTCTATGAATCCCGGATGACCGCCAGAGCACTCTGTCACTCAGAATCTTCATGATCAGTCAAGGTGATTCTGTAGGAACCGAACCTGAGGTGACACTGGAGCTTATAACCTTTCTAGGGTCATGCACAAGGTCACCAGTGACGTTGTGGGTACACATACTAGAACTTCACATGTGTGAAGGGAACATTCAGAGCTTTCAGCATCTCCTTTTGGCAGTCATCCGGAATTAATACAACCATTGTTGCATTCTTTTTTTTTACCAACATCAAAAGCCGTTAAATCTGGAGTCTTGATTTAAAAAAAACCCCTAACATGGCAGTATTGCATTACTTCAGTTATTTTGTCAGCTATTTTATTTCGTCCTTCAGGAGAGCAGAATATTTGTTGCATGGTGAATGTGCGATTTTTAGATGTCTGTATTCAGAAAATTATGATGAAGGCTACCATTATTGATCACTAAAGGAGGTTGGACTGGTATCAGTACTGGATTGGTATCAGTATCAGATTGGTATTGGAATTGGCTAATACTCAATTTCATGCTACCGCCATGGGACATGAAGACATGAAAAGGTGGTATCAAGCCATCCCTAATACCCCACCCTCACCTCAGAGTCTGCAGACTACAGAGTGGACTCTCCAGAAAACCATACAGCTGCTCAGCTCCTGAATCCTGCAGCTTGTTGTTACTCAGGTCCAGATGTTTCAGGAGGGAGGGCTTCAGAGCTGAGACCACAGAAGAACAGCTGATCTCACGTCATCATGCTGTTTCCCTGCAGGAACTAGAGCCCTGAAGAGGAAGCGCGTCTTCCCTCGGGACCGAGTGCTTCAGGCGGGAAGCAAGGCCACATTTTGCTGCGTGGTGCCGGCGGCTCAGAGTTTTGACCAAATGTATCTGAGCGGCTACGGAGGAGCTGAGATGAACTCCTCTGAGATCAGCGATCAGACGTACGGCCTGACTCTGCTGCTGAAGCAGCCGTCAGCGGTCTGCGTCGACGTCAAGTGCCAAACAAACACCACTTCCTACGGAGCTTGTACTTATATCGGCTGTGAGTATGACGGATTCGGTCTGTTCTTCAGTCCACATGTTCGCTCCAGACGCTCTGACAGCTTCAGCTGTGAACTCCAGGAACGCCAGCTTGACATGGACCTGGACTGTGGAGCAGTGCAAAGACCTCAATATAACATGCCAAACACTCATCAATCACGCTGAAACAGTGAGTGGATGATGGAAGGCTCCTCTGTGAAGCTCCTGTTTGAACCTGAATATCTTTATGATTTTCTGCATTGTGTCTCAAGGTTGAAAGCGTTGGAATGGGCCTTAAGGTTGTGGTTTTAAAGGAGCTGATCCCTCACTGGAGGTACAGTGTGAGGGTACGATGTGGAACAGCTCAGCACTTCTGGAGGTGGGGGGACTGGAGCAGAGACTTGGTCTTTCACACCAGAGGTGATGGTGAGTGCTGCACAGAGAGACAGGAGTGCTTTACGTCAACGAGAGTTTAACAGGAAGTGATGATCTGTTGGTCCCACAGTTCCAGAGGCTCTGAATGTGTGGATGCAGATGAAGGAAAACCACACACTGGTTCTGTGGAAAGTGAGTCACATGACACTCACACACCTTCATGTTTTTAATGGTCATATTCATACAATGATAATAGTCTGGAAAAGAAGTGTGGCTTTACAGACTTCAATTCATAACAGGAGAAATAGAAAAAAGTTATCTTGTTACTGCAGTATTACAGTTTTAGTGTCAAGATCTGAATCTCAGACTGAGTTCTGAGTGGTGAAGTGTGTTTTGTGTGCAGAAGCTGCTGGCCAATCAGAGCCACGGAGAGATCCTGGACTACGAAGTGACCTGGACTAAAAGCAGAGAGGAAGAGTGGCAGATCAGGAGCGAAGTGGCAAACAGCAGTGAGAGTGTGACTCTGAGCCTGAACCCTGGGAGGAGCACATGGTGACGGTCAGAGCCAGAAACACACATGGAAGCTCTTCTCCATCAACCATCATCATCCCCAGCAGGGGTCCAGGTAGGACTGGTGGGGAGTGAAAATCTGATCTCAGACCAGACGACGAAGAGTTGAATTGTTGACATGTTTTCAGCTCATTTTGTAATGTTTGCTTGAGCTGCCAAAGCAGTGTTTTTACCGTGGGCAGTTTAACTTCAGGCTATCTTAGTTCTTTGATAAATATCTTTATTGAAAGGACTCCAAATGTTTGACAAAGAAAAAATGTAAGAAATGAAAGATATGGCAGAATTCAGTATAAATCACTCTTTCACGTTTCCTTGACTCAGAAGAATATTTTTTTCTTCTCCAAATATAATCATATGGTATTTTATTGAATTCCTTGATGATATTTTTGGAAATGTGGCGTGACAAAGAGACATCCACACATCCAGATGTAGCTTTTGCTTTGTGGCAAATAAATGAAGGTTGACTTGGTGTTTTAATTTTTAGTGGTGAAATATGTTTGTGCAACATTTTGCTGCGAGCTAACACAGAGCTGGCGGTGCGAGCGGAGCGTGTGTACCTGAAGAGGAGATGAAAAAACAAAACAAAACAAAACAGTTTTTGTTAGTTTCCTTTCAGGTGAAGGGCAGGGTGAGATGAGGTTGTGCACACAGAGTCGCGTCGCCCCCTAGTGGCCAGACTTAACAGCGTCCATCCCAGCAGGCTGGCTGCGTTGCTCACAGATGATGACGTCAGCTTTAAACAGGACATTCGTCGCCTGTATAACCGCCCTGTGCGCGTGGCTACGTTAAAGTGTCACTGCGCCTGTGAGCTGGAAACAGCGAGCAACCAGGGTTCGAGTCCCACAGGGACCCACTTCTCAATGTGCCTGAAGCACGATGGTCGTCCCAGTGTCTGGTTCTGGGGGGGACAGATGCCAGATGGCCATCAGTTAGCTAGTTACTTGCCAGATCGCCCATTAGGTTAGTTAGGTTTTTACTTTTCAAAACTAAACACATTCAACCACCTTCACTCACGCTCTTTATACACTTATGTACAACTGCTGCATTCTCACAGATCACAGCCTCACCTCTTTTACAGTCATTTTCACACAATTTACATTCAAGACCATTTAAAAAAAACCTCATCACAGCCGATTGTCGCTTCACCCTGATGCTCTGTCCTGTGTCCGCTTCTTCTTCTTCTTCTTCTTCTCATCGAAGCGTACTGCTGCCCTCTACAGCCACAGATCATTCATTGCTTCATATTTTCACATCAAGTCCAGATGAGTGAAGGAACTTTCAAACTGCTTCTACAGTCTTTTCAGTCTTCTGCTCAGCTCCAAACATGGATTCAAGGGAGAAAACAGACAGTCCCAACTCACAAAAAGCTCAATACTGCACTTGCTAATGCTTTCACCTAAATGTACACAGAAATATCCCCTTTAAAACCCCTTAAGCCCGAGCGCCCCCCAATTGGGGGCCTGACAGCAAACATTTCAGCGATTGTCTAATAATATGCATTATTTCTGACAGAATGTCATGATGCTTATCCTCAAATTAAACAGCAAAACCTGGGCTAACCGAACATTTCAGCCATTCTTACACACCCCAAACACAGCTCAAACACGAACTAAATGAATTATGAACTATATTCGTGACCGTGTCAACCCACTCGCCGAAATAATGATAATAGCGCAATTTAACCTGATACAATTCACACAAACAGCCTCTCATATGAGAGCTGAGACTCCGCTGATTACAACCATAGCACTCAAAGCCCTCTAAAACCACAGAATCCGCCACAAAATGCCACAGAACAGCCAACAGCAAGATCGCTTTTTCAAACTGCGGTAAAAAAAAAAAAAACAATCGCCTCTTACCTGGACATTTGGCCGGATGTCGTCCAAGTTATGCATTTATTGTCCATCGGGGTCGCTTAGCATAGCTACCTAGCATTTTCTGAGCAGCTGTGGAGCTGAGCGCCTGTATAACAGAGGAGGCTAGGGCCGAAGGAGGACGACCTCTGACCCCGTCAGCTCGGGGATCGGCTGAAGAACCAGCCTCAGTTCTTTTCTCTTCGTCGTCATGCAGCAGCATCAGCTTTACAGTGAAATCAGAGTGGAAATGTGTTTCTAGATTGAAGTCCAAAGAGGCTGGGCTGATCAGGAAAACAGAAGAGTCGGCATGTCGTCAAACTTTTCATGAGAAAAATATGAAGACAAGTGATAAAGAATTTTTCCAAACACATGGTTGACTTGGTTTGTCTTTATGAATCATGAAACAGAAGACAAAACAGCAGTAAACAGATGAGCTGTCAGACTGTGGAACCCCCCTGGTCTGATCAGGCTCTGAAAGTGAGAAGATATGAGAACAGTAAACAGGCTCAGATGTTTGCAGACATCTTGGCGGCGGCGAGCTTCAGGTCTCTGGAGTGAGCCTGGATGCGCTGGTGGAGCTTGTCCACGGCAGCGGACAGGGTGTTGTAGATGGCCTGGAGGGGACAGGAGGAAGGCGTCAGCGTGGGAACAGGAAGCGGCCTGCCGCTGCTGCGGGAGGCCGCCGGTACCTGGGCTTTCTCCGTCTCCTCGCCGCAGACGTCCCTCAGGCTCTTGATCTCGGCCCTCAGCTGCTGCGTCTGGCCGGAGATCTTCTGGATCTTGTCGGCCATCTCCTCGCGCCTCTGGCGGATGTGGGTGCACTGGCTGAAAGAGCGGCTCGGGTCAGCGGGGGCGTGAGCGCGGTGGACGGCGTGCGGCGCGGAGGAGCGCAGGCCCGTACCCGAGCACCTCCTTCACGTGCTGCTCCTTCACCTCCTTCTTCTGCCGCCGGATGTTCAGCTTCATGTCCAGAGCTCGCTTCAGCTGGCCCTCCTCCACACACAGGTTCTTCAGCTCCTTCTGCAGCTTCACACACACACACACACACACACACACACACAACTGATAAACACAAGAAACTCATTTCCTTCAAAGAAAGCTGAGAAAAGAGCCACGCTCACACGCCTGCGTGTGTGTTTCAGTTGAACTATCCTTCCTAACCCTGTTGGAACCAGAGACCGGGAGACCATTTCCAGGACCAGGAGGTTGGTCCTGATCGCAATGAACACCTGGAGTAGGACGTGAATCTAGGATTTGTGGACCTGCGCTGACCCAAGAGGGGGTGGACAGAGGCATGTTGGGACGGACCGTTCCAAGCGACAGCCCGGACGACCCATGCTGTCTGACTGAAGGAGAAAGCAGCCGAGTGGTATCACATCTGTCACACTCGCCTCTCTAGGTTGAAGAGCTCCATACCTGGAGGAGAGGACACACCGGCCTCCTAACCTGAAGAGAGGACTGTGGGAAGTCAGTTGTCCACCGAGGCAGTTGAGTATCAACACTCATCTCACCATTTTGTTTTAAACTGTTGCTTGTGTGAACATTGCTGTATTTATTCATTAATTGATGTACTTATTTATTTATGTACTTGGAGACATGCTTGCAGACCATGCAGAAATGTATGTTTTGCAGGAATGTTAATTTTGTGGTCCTAAAATCTGTTTTTGGCCAAGAGGGGGATTTGTGGGAAATCTTACATTTTATTTGAGTGCTTGCTTGCTTACATATAGTCTAGTGGAAATGGACTATAATATGAATGCATATAATGTGGCTTGTAAAACTGCTTGTGTAGCTTTAATCATAACCGGACGAGCCCCCAGAAACTGGGGACTGACTGAGCCACGAGGCTGGGAGTGAGGATGGCAAGGTCTGATGATCAAGGTTTTGTCCACTGTAGGGACGTTACTGTTGTGTTTCTGTGTGTTTGTCTGCTGTGTTGTCCCATGTTTGAGGAGGACGGGAACCAGAACGATTTCACAAAACACTGTGTTGCTTCCATCATCTCCAGCTGCAATCTGATGTCAGCGTACATGCAGGCAGTATCAAAATAACATACTGTGTAGTGGAAGCCAAAATGACCTTTCACAGTAAATGTCTCTTCTTATATTAACTATGTTTTGCATTGTATGACATATAACAATCATCGTGAATTTCTTCAAATGAAACGGGGGCTGAGTTGTTGTGACAGCGCACGCTGGCACCGAGGAGTCCGAGCGGTGACGGGCGGTGCGGTGCTCACATGGAGCTTCGGAGCGGAGCAGAGCGGTGCTCACTGGGAACACAGCGCGCCCTGGGTTTTCATAACCCACCAACCCTACGTAAATTACACCTGTGAACTACGCTAAATGATCTAACCAAGTAACTCTCATGCTAAAATGATGCTAATGCTAAAACAATGCTAATCTGATCATCGCTATGAAAAAGATGGCTCGCTCTGGTGGGTTCGCATCCCGGCTGTCCTCGTGACAGAAAAACAGAAACCCAAATAACCAATGACTATTGATTGTGCAGTGTTTTGTTTCTTTTCTCTTCTGTTTTTTACAAATCAGCAAAACATTTGTGATTGTCTATCTAAACTCTCTGTGTTGTGCTGTGAGACTGAAGTGAAGTCAGCAGGCCAAGCAGCGAGCCTCAGCATATCCTGTCATCAGGGCCGGCCCGGGCTTCAGAGGCGCCCTAGGCGAGCCCGACACGAGCGCCCCTTGGGAGCGTGTTTTTCGAGCGGTCCCGACATTTGTTGAGCGGGGGGGGGGGGGGGGGGGGGGGGGGTGCGCTGAGGAGCGATGCCGAACAATACCGATCAGTGCCGGGCAGCGCCGAGGACGAGGAGCGCAGTGCGTCGGACCGCTGCACAGCGGGCCACACGGAACACAGAGCGTCGTGGCGCCCCTTGTACGACCGCGGCGCCCCCCTCGGGACGTGGCGCCCTAGGCGGCCGTCTAGTTCGCCTATGCCTAGAGCCGGCCCTGCCTGTCATGAACATTTAACAGTTCTCACTTTAAAGACACACATGAAACGGAAGGAAATTCAGAATCCACCAAACAGCAATGAGTTACGCTTTACATACTGCGCCTTTTGTTACTGAGTGAAAATGAAGCATTGGGACTCCTTAAAGTGAAAAAAAGTCAAAGAAATGTGTAGTTTCTATGTCAGATGACTGGTCGTGGACTCCTGCTCCATCACACAGAAATCCTCTGACTGTGTCTACATTCAGTTTAAACAAACGAGTAATAACTGAAAAAGCCAATTTGTAAGTCTCTCAGGAAATGAAAATGCTGTGGAGAGACTGAAAGAAAACTTTGAGAAAGCCAAAAATTGTTTTTATAATAACTACTACATCTTAGAAACTGTAAAAATGAATAAAAAATAATCTACAGTCAGGAAAATGGCTCCTGAAAAAGTTTTTTTTTCTGTATTTTGTGCATTTTTTCCACGTTGTGTCATGAAAACTTAAGAAAAGAACTCCTCTTTGTCATGATGATATCTCTGTAATAAAAAGTTTTGTGTTCCGTTAAAAAGTTTTGAAGAGTTGAAACGTTTGGTGAAAAGAAAAGGTCAAATCAAAGCTGTCGCTGCTTGCTGCTGTGCAGACCTGTCCTGTGGCGGCCTGTACTGCCTTCACCTCTCCCTGCGTTCAGTGTGGCCGCCATTCGGACGGCGCCTCGTCCAACCGCAGGGAGGGTTTGACTTCTGTTGGTCGCAGTCTCGTGGAAGGAGGGCTGCGCAGTTGGGACACTGTTTATCCCTCCCTCCATTGTGGGAAAACTGAAATTCATTTTTTTTATAAATTGTAATATTTGTTTTGTTCTGTTCTAGGAGCTGGTGGTGGAGTCAAGTGGTGGTGGTGGTGGATTCCCCTGGCGGTGGTCGTCTCCGTTTAGTTTGTGGTGCGCTTCCTTGTTTTGGTTTGCTGTGTTGAGTTTGTGTGTTTTCCCTGAGTTTAAGGTTTCTACCCCCTCTGGTTCTCCCCCTCCCCAGTCACGGTTAAGCCCCAGCTCCTCGTCCCCTTTTTCACTGTAAGTGTGTTTGTGTGTGTGCATGTGCGCGTGGGTGAGAGCAAGAGAAATAAGAAAACTTGCTTCACTATTTTAGCAATTCTTGGCCTTATTTTTAAAAATACTGTTGTAATAAAGAATTGTTTTAATTCAATTTCTTCTTGTAAATAAATCCTGTCCAAACTTAACCAACTGGTCTCCGCCTCTCAGTAAGGTTATGAATCTGTGTGCTTTGGCTTTAATTCTCTCGGTGCAATTCCTGGAGCGGCGTTGTTGGTTTTTTAGTTAATAGTGAGATTGATAAATTACAATACCGCTCCGCACCACAATTGCAAAAAGGTCTGTCTGTTTTACTTTACTAAACAGATATTTATGTGAATAACAAACCAAAAGCACTGCTGCAAAAATAAAGGCCAGATTTATTGAAAAATACAAACATATTGAGTATGACACAAAGAGCTAACTATGCACACCAAAGCATTTCCACACAATTATATACAACACTATAAAAAAAAGGATTAATAATAACTGAATAGCCATGCTAAGAACACATCAAACTATTTACAACATTCAGAGTCCCAGACTCCATCACTCCTTGGTCCTCTTCTGCCGCATCTCTTGCATCCACTGGTCAAGTGGCACACCAGCATTCTGTGGGCAGGACACATGACCATAGTACTGGCTGTGCCCACTTTCCTTGGTGCGGGGCTGGTGACACTGGCCACATTTGTTTTCTTCAACCGTCCGTTTGTAAGCCCTGCGAGTCGGGGGAGGAGGAGGAAGAGGGCCAGCGGGTGCAATTGGTCCCGACGACCCCCTGGCACATCGGTATTTTGGGAGAATGATGCCCTCCCTGGTGGTGGTACTTCCAGTCTGGGTGTACAGGAGCACACCTGGTTGGTCCTGAATGCATTTTATGTGCCTTTTCTGGACTCTCCAAATGTTCTGCATCCTCTCCTGGTCTAAGAGAGGCACACCAAGAAGGTCTCTGCCCTTCACACCCATCAGCTCGTTAAGCAGCCCCTCAATCATGATGACGGTCTGTGGCTCTCCCCTTGTCCGTCTTCTGCAGTGCAGGGCCAGGTCCTCTGTGGTGATCTGCTGGTCCACCAATTTATCAGTGAGGAACACCTTCTCTCCTCAGCTGCTCCCTCTTGGCCCTCCGCAGCAAGGAAACATCACCGCTGTCCCACTCAAAGATGCAGCAGGACAGCTTGGCCATGAAGGTGGGGTACAGGGGATGTGCCTCATTGGTGCATCCAGACGCCAGCCGCCGCACCAAGTGGTAGATGTCAAGTTTTACAACCACATCTGGCCACCCACCAAAGCTCTCTTTCAGCTTTGTCTGTTCTCCTTGCTGCGTGCAGCAGTCAGTGTCAACATAGAGGAGTGAGGAGGAGCCACTCCAGCATCACTGTAGCGCCGGATGAGCCCAGCAGCCATCATGTGGAGCCCAGGACCCTCCTGAGCAGTCAAGACACTGATGAGGATTTGGCCCACCTCATTACTCACTGATGAGAGCCACAGACCAGTCCCTCTGGCAACGCCACACAGTTTTGTGGTGATCTATAATGACACAAAAGCCCACATACAGTGTTGTGATTTCAGATGGGACGAAGCACATTAGTATCACATTTCATCTTCATAAAAACCACAGCATTCAGAGTTCAGGTTGTGATTTAGTGTTGTCATATATGACTGAAAATAATAATTTCATATCGAAGGATGTCCATCGGAGTGATCTACCTTTTTGGTGGAGTCCATTTTCAGGATGGTGCCAAATGTGGACGTTATTGTGGTTTTAATGTGGTCCAGCCTGCTCAAAATGTCTGGCCCATACAGAGCCAACATCCAGCGGTGACTTGGTACTGCTACTGGCTCAGAGGCTCCTGGAATGTGACGGGGAGCAAGCTGGGCCGAGCTGCAAAGTCAGAGCATGCCCCAAGATATCGGCAGAGGCGCTTCAGCCACTCCTCGCTGTGGTTTTCTTTCAGCTGTTTAACCAAACGTGTGGGGCTGTTTCCCAGCGTCCTCTCCCTCAAAAACCTAATGACACGGATGTCACATGCAAATCTGTTAAAAGAAAGAGAAAGATAACCAAAAGAGACACACAGAATTAATAAACACAGCTAGTGATCAATCTGCTTTGATTCCAAACATTTATCAATCTGGTTTACTCACTTCTGCGTCAGGATCAGCCTGAACTCCAGCCTGTGAGCCATATCCAGCTGGTCAAGGATGGTCTTGCTGGAGGAGATGTCATTTGTTTTGCACCCAGCTGACTTGCATCTCAGAGTCTCTGTGATTAAAATGTAATAACTGTCAATATCCAAGACTTTGCGCGCTCTCTTGTGGACACCGGCACCTGTGAGCTGCTTTCTGCACACAGGGCAGTGCAGCCTCACTTTCCACAAGTGATGCGGCATCCACAGGAGGAGCTTGTGGGTGAAAAACCGCTCTGGAGTAGGAGCCTGATGGTAAATAAGAGCAGGCTCTGGTGGTGCGGACCACAACTCCAGGTCTACTCGCAGTCGCTGGTTTTTCCAGATGGCGGCTGAAATCCATCTCTGATCCTGAGCTGGTATCTTTTTTTTCATCTCCGCTGGCAGCCAGTAAAGCTCAGAACCTGGAGCTGTCTGTGCTTCTCCTGCTGGAGCGTGAACAGGGTCGGATGTGGAGAGCTCAGAGGGAGCAGTCGGAGGTGGAGCAGATGGGACACAGGCAGAGGTCGTAGCAGAGGACAGTGGGATTGGAGGAGCTGAGGATGAGGCTGATGCTTCCTCATTGTTTCAAGACAGCAATGTAAAGACAAAATAATGAGGATGCCATTATTACTTGAAGTTTTGTAAAACACCAATGGAAAGAAAATAACTGGAGTGAAAACTTCCTCAGCGCTCTCTCAGTCGCTGGTGGGATGGAGGTGGCAGAGGGCCGCTTTGCCACAGGTGAGGGAGGAAGAGACAGAGGAGAGACCGTCTGAATAAATGTCCTGGGACTGCGGGCAGGTGACTGTGCTCTGCTTGTCGTGGCACTTGCAGGGGTGCTGGAGGACACAGAAGAGCTGGAGGCCTGATGAGAGAGGGAGAGAGAACAGCTAAAAACATCATCCGTTGAAATGAGCCGGACAACACCGTGCTGCTGCTACATTACCTCGCTGACATGTTTTCTGGCCAAACTCAGGTTTGGTGTAAAGGCAGCACCATGAGACGTGGCAAACCTTGACTTTGTAAACTGCAGAAAAAGTTTTGATAGTGTTTCCTTCAACATGTTTTCTCTAAATATTTTTGCAATTACCAACACCTGTAACATCATTAATATTTACCGATGCCAAAGTCAAAGGGGCTCTGGGAGCAGTCTGTCCAGATGCTGCTGCTGATGGACCTGGATGATCTGGAGCGCTGGGGGATGTGACCGGGACACTGCTGGAAGGCTGCAAGAGCACCGGGAAGGAAAAGGAATTCATTCATACACAATAAAACACCTGCACGCATTCATTTCTCGAGATACCAACATACCTTATTTGCATGGAAACCGCAGCTACAAGTTTGCGTCTGGCCAAATAAAGACGATTGTCCCCTCCGCTGCATTGGGCATTTCTCAATCTACAATACAATCTGAATATATCTTAATGCCTCACACTTTTTTAAATCAAGTTTATTCTTAATAAGTGCACACTGAATGCTGATTATTATGTCCAACGTACCTTGACATAAAGATCATGCCACTTTTTCTGGCGTGGTGCTGGTAAGTCACATCACTTACTTAGGAATCCATATTTCTCCCAGGCTGTCAGAGCAGATTACTTGAAATTTCACTCCATTACTCAAAACAATAAACGATGATCTCCAACGATGGATGAACATACCACTATCACTATTAGGCAGAGTAGCAACAATAAAGATGACGATCCTCCCCAAAATTAACTATCTCCTTTCAGTGATCCCCACTCACCCACCTCTCATCTGGTTTCACTCTCTTGATTCATCCATCAATAAATTGTATTGGAAAAATAAACCCCCAAGAATAAAACTGACCACACTTCAGAAAACAAAAACATTAGGCGGACTCAATGCTCCACATTTTCACCACTATTCACGAGCAAATCAGCTTCAGTATATCTACAAATGGACCCACCCCACTCAGTCAGACAACACTTGGTTAGACATAGAACAGACAGTTAGTAATGAAATACATTGAGCTGATTTACCATTTCTCATTCAGTCTATCAAAAAACACCCCTGTTTCAAAAACCCCACAATATCATCGGCTCTGACAGCCTGCTGGAAATTCCACAGCATCACTGACTCCACTCTGGCACCCTCACTCTTCACCCCCATCTGGCACAACCCGGACTTCACCAGCAATAAACAACCATTACACTGAAGCTCCTGGGCAGATAAAGGGATCACTCACCTCAAACACATCTTCAACAATAACACCCTGGTCCCATTCCCGCTCCTGGTCCAGAAGTTCGGCATCAGGAGCCAACAGTTTTTACAATACCTACAGGTTTCATCATCCATCCAATCAGCAATGAAAAACAGAAACATTGAAAAAACAGAACACAAATTGCATTTTTTGCCTGCAAGCTCAATTTACTTGGCTACAATACTTCAACCAATCAGCGCTTCAAAACAACAACGCTGGCTAGCTTTAGCTCTTTAGCTCGAGCTTCTCTTCACCCAAAGACACACGAAAACGTCTTTTCCTGTTAGAAACTCACCAAGCGCAGACCCTTCAGACTCTTGCTCTTGCTTCATTGTTGCTTTCATCCGTAATCCCAGTTACAAATGATGACCGAGGGCCTGCGGGAGGGGGGCTCAGGGGAGCCATCTTCTCCGTGCCACGTCCACATGGGAAACAGAGCGTTTTCACGGGTAGGGGAGGGGCTGCCTCTCTGAGCAGCACAGCAACGAGCAAAGCTCAAACAGGCAGGTATGAAGGAAAAAGAAAAAACGCTTTGGGGGGGGTTTTGGTGAGTACATAACTATATAACAAGGTTAAAACATAGAAAAAGTGAATTTTGCGTGATACAGCCCCATTTAAAGCTAGAAAAAAATAGTCCAAAATGTGGGAACATTTGCTTGTAACAAGCAAAGAAACGTTGTGGTGTAAGAAATATGGACTTAAAATAAGTGTTGTGCTTTCTTGATGAAGCTGACTTGAAGAATGTTTTAGTTAATTCCAGATTTTCGATGAGTGAAAAAAACAACACGACAGAGCCGGGACGCGAACCCACGAGCTCTCGGGTGAGAGGCGTACGCTCTACCACTAGACTATTACTCCAGACGGGAAAATGGGACGGTTAAGAAGAGGGTACATCAGAAATCCATTGTAATCTATGCTTCACATGTGTTCCAGCACCTGAAACTCCACAGTGGTGTGAGTGAACAACGCCACACCACCTCCACTCTTCTTTTGTCTGTGTCTGTCAAGCATTTCATCCCCTTCAATGCCAAAATCACTTCTCCACAGCACTGTTTGACCAACTTTCTGATGTTGCTCTGAAATTCAAATGGCATTTGAAGTGACCTACAAACAACATGGTGTTTTCAAAGTTGGTGTAAGGGCCTCAGATATTGAGGTGGATCATTGATCATCTGTTACATGAACAACAATCCTCATTTGTACAGTTTGGACTGTGTGAGTTTCAGTCAATTCACACGTCTTCCCTTTTCCCACAAGGGGGCGCCACCAGACCACAAGTCACGCTGATCTGAGACCGGGGGAGAGCTGTGTTTATTCTCCACATGGAAAGAGGGAAGTCTCCCAGTCACCCGAAAGCATTTCTACATTTCTCATATTTGGTCAGAAGAAAGCACAATGTGCTGCTTTGTGTCTGTGTGTGTCAGGGTCAGGGTTAGGGGCTAGACATGAATGGGAGTCAATGGACGGTCCCCACAAGTGTCACAGGGTGATCCTGTGGGGGGTGTGTCAGAGCTGGGCTGGGCTGGAGTGTGTGTGGCTGAGCCCCGCCTCCCTCCTGGAATCAGTACATTGGGCACAGGTGTGTGTGTGGGGGCGGTATGTGCATGACTCCAGTGGCAGGGAGAAGGGAGAAGACAGAGAGACCTGGGGCAGGAGCCAAGAAGACGGAGACCTGAGGGCACCAGAGAGACCCGGAGACGGACCCAGAGGGACGGTGGACCAGAGAGGAAGAGCGAGAGCTTCCCGGGCAGTGGCAGGAAGCGTCGTGGGAACACAGGAGGGGGGGAGAGTGCAAACCCCCTCCTTCGAGCTAAGTTTTCCCTTCATGGCTTTGGTTGGTGGTTGTAGGTCGGAGTACACCGATTGATGTGTAGTGTGGTGTGCTGCAGTGTGTACTGACAGTGGCTCCGGCCCAACCAACCCCGAGCCAAACGTAGTTGCTCGACGCTTGCCGCTGCCCCCCCTTTTTAGTGACGGCCGCCCTACCCTGCCCCCTCATACAGGTCCCGTCTCTGCCTGCGTGTGAGAGAGAGAGAGAGACACGTCGAAGGAGGAGGGTGTCCACCAGCCCCTGTCCACCCAGCTGATGCCCACAGCAGAAGAGGAGCAGAGCACCAAGGACATTGAGCTGGATCCCCTGTTCACCGGATATATTTATTAGATTTTTAGGTTTTTAGTTGGTGCCGTTTTAGGACTTCTCTTTTTTTATCTGTCTTTTGAAATCAATAAATCAAGTTTTAGAGACGTGTACTCCTAGCGTTGCATGTTTTATTTATTCAGAGGAACTCCCCATTGTGGCCTAAGTAAACTGGGGCTCTCCGCCCCGTGACACAAGGATAGAAATACAAGACTGTGTGTCTGTGTGTGTGTGTGTGTGTGTGTGTGTGTGTGTGTGTGTGTGGACAACCAATGGAGAACGTGTTGCAATAAATGAGGTGAAAAACATTTGTTCGCCTGCATCAATTTCAAGTTCTTGGCCAAGACTCTCCTTCCTTCATCTGTCTATCAATCAATTTAACAAAAGATCAAGAAATATTCCTGCAGTATTAAATAAACTACATTCCCTTTCTCAAAATCTGAGGCTGTGACTCAGTGAATAAGCAACAAATAAGTTCCTCAAAGGTTCAACAACTGCATTAATGATGTAAAAAACTTTATAAGCATCAAATTCAAGTTCTATTCAACTTCATGAGCATTAATAATTCAGTCTAATATATCTTGGCTGCTTGGCAGTTGTTTGTTGACTCTGCTGTGTTGAACCATCAGTTTAAACTTCTCCTCTGTTGTTTGCTCACTTGTCCAGCGTTCCAGCCCCTTCGTTCCAGATGGTCACCTTCCTCCATTGTTCATCAGATCACTGGAGAACTCTCCATTTGCTTCCTGCTCACTGGTACTTTGGCTCCATCTAGCGGCGCTGATGTGTAACAACAATCTGGTCCTCGATGATAGTGAGACCCCATTTTGGAGAATTCAATTTTTGGAAAAAAACAATGCCTACATTTGGGCCAACACGGTATTTATTTTGTGACATGTCCATGGTGGATCATCTTGGGGATCAGTCCAGTGTTCATGTCATTTTGTAGTTCAGTATCAGTTTGTTGGGAACAATTTTGGACAGATGTGTGTCCATCTCTTGATGTAGTTTTGGCTCATTCTTGATGGAATGCCCCTACACTGGCATTGTTGGTCTTTCATTGTGTGGCTGTGGAATTGTGAAGCTCAGTTGCTCACAACACATTTGTCTTTTTCTACAGGGATGAAAGCAGATGAAGCGATGAAGATGTGTCTGTTAATGCATTGTGGAATAACAGGGAGCCCGTGGAGAGATTTTCAAACAGGCGTGATGTGGGACCTCCTGTTGGCGCTGGTCAGCAGCCTGGCAGCTGAGTTTTGGACGTACTGAAGACGAGCAGCTCTTTCTGGTTGAGGCAGTGAACAGGCTGCTGCAGTCGTCCAGCCGCGAGGATATGAACGCATGAAGGATCATTTCAAGCTCGTTCTTTGACACCACGGGTCTGAGCTTAGCGATATTGCGCAGCTGGAAGAAAGAGTTTCTAACAAGTTGCCTTGAGTGATGGTGTAGTGACATTTTATTTGGAAATTGGCCCGAATATAGGACGATGCTGATTATAAGACGACCCCGATTTTTCAAATGTCATTTTGTGAAAATAAAAATATGCTGAAGACAATAAGGTTACTCATAAAATGTTTTTTTATTGTTTTATTGTACGATTATTGTAGGAAAACTCACAACAGACATAACATTTCGTGTGATTGAAGAGCAAGAAATATATGAATCCTGAGACGAATTATGTAACCGGCCTTTCAAAGCTCTTGTTTCTAATTCCATCTGGGAAAGACAATTCAAAATTCTGCATTGGCTTTTTATTTCTCCTGAGAGGAGGCACAAAATGTATTCTTCACTTTCTGAAATGTGTAACAAATGTCATTCTGATGTTGGCATCTTCTTCCATTGTTTTTGGGCCTGCCCACATATTTTGCCATTTTGGTCATCAGTTATTGGTCAGCTCTGTAATGTATTTTTTTGTAATGCAAGTTTTTATTTCTTTTTCACAACTTAGAACAAGACAAACAAAAACAGACAGCAATGAACAATACAAAATGTGGCCAAACTAACATACAAAATGAGTACTCTACTTTAATTCATCGTAGCTAAAATGGTTAAGATGTTTCAAAAATCTGAGCCCAGGATTCAACAAACTTATCCATGTCATTATTCACTCTCGCCAATAATTTTTCATATGTTACAATTTTCTGCATATTTTCTTTCCACCTACTAAACTGTGGAGCAGAAGGATGTAGGCATTGTTTTTTTCCAAAAGTTGAATTCTCCAAATGGGGTCTCACTATCATCGAGGACCAGATTGTTGTTACACATCAGCGCCGCTAGATGGAGCCAAAGTACCAGTGAGCAGGAAGCAAATGGAGAGTTCTCCAGTGATCTGATGAACAATGGAGGAAGGTGACCATCTGGAACGAAGGGGCTGGAACGCTGGACAAGTGAGCAAACAACAGAGGAGAAGTTTAAACTGATGGTTCAACACAGCAGAGTCAACAAACAACTGCCAAGCAGCCAAGATATATTAGACTGAATTATTAATGCTCATGAAGTTGAATAGAACTTGAATTTGATGCTTATAAAGTTTTTTACATCATTAATGATGATGCTGCTTTGTGTGTGTGTGTGTGTGTGTGTGTGTGTGTGTGTGTGTGTGTGTGTGTGTGTGTGTGTTCTTGTATTTCTATCCTTGTTGGGGCCAAATGTCCCCACAAGGATAGCAAAACGTGGAACGACGTGCCTTGTGGGGACCTTTTTCCGGTCCTAAGCAGGAGAAACAGTGTTTTCTTGACCATGTTGTTGTTACTGAAAAAAGTAAAAGTGCAAAAACATTTCTTTAGGGTTAGGCTTTGTTGTGGTGTGGGTTAGGGTTAGGGTAAGGGTCAGGGTTAGGGGCTAGACATGAATGGGAGTCAATGGATGGTCCCCACAAGGATAGAAATACAAGACTGTGTGTGTGTGTGTGTGTGTGTGTGTGTGTGTGTGTGTGTGTGTGTGTGGACAACCAATGGAGAACGTGTTGCAATAAATGAGGTGAAAAACATTTGTTCGCCTGCATCAATTTCAAGTTCTTGGCCAAGAGTCACAGACTCTCCTTCCTTCATCTGTCTATCAATCAATTTAACAAAAGATCAAGAAATATTCCTGCAGTATTAAATAAACTACATTCCCTTTCTCAAAATCTGAGGCTGTGACTCAGTGAATAAGCAACAAATAAGTTCCTCAAAGGTTCAACAACTGCATTAATGATGTAAAAAACTTTATAAGCATCAAATTCAAGTTCTATTCAACTTCATGAGCATTAATAATTCAGTCTAATATATCTTGGCTGCTTGGCAGTTGTTTGTTGACTCTGCTGTGTTGAACCATCAGTTTAAACTTCTCCTCTGTTGTTTGCTCACTTGTCCAGCGTTCCAGCCCCTTCGTTCCAGATGGTCACCTTCCTCCATTGTTCATCAGATCACTGGAGAACTCTCCATTTGCTTCCTGCTCACTGGTACTTTGGCTCCATCTAGCGGCGCTGATGTGTAACAACAATCTGGTCCTCGATGATAGTGAGACCCCATTTTGGAGAATTCAATTTTTGGAAAAAAAACAATGCCTACATTTGGGCCAACACGGTATTTATTTTGTGACATGTCCATGGTGGATCATCTTGGGGATACATCGGCTACAGAGTTTTCTTTTTAAACGTTCCTGGTTGCTGGTGTGCATTGTGATTGATTTTTCTATTGAAGAAACTCCAGCTCTGGGTCCTCCTCTTCATCAACTTCCCATCCAGCGATGGAAGGCAGGGCTGCGGACGAGACAACAGGGGATTGTGGTCTGAATAAAAGAATACGCACAAATCTTATTGATGAAAAGTTATCATTATCGACTGGAAAAAGAAAAAGCATGTCAAATGATGCCATGTATTTGGTGATGTGGTAAATAGCTGTGGGTGCTGTGTCTTCTCTCTTGGGGCTGGACACATCAGGTGAGGACAGAGTTCTTTCACCTGTATTGACAACATCAAACATATGAGTAAAATTCAAATGATAGCGGTTTATTTGTTCCTGCATCTCTGGAAGTTCTTCAACATCTTCCAGGAACAACAGTTTGTCAGCAGAAAGGTTGCTGTCCTTCTGGACTTTCTCCGAGTCCTTATTTATGCTGCTGGCCAGGTATGTGGCTGAAACCAAGGGCATTCTCCAGCAGCCACATGAAGGCTGGCCCTTGGTATTTGCCAAACTGCAGCTTGCAGCTGGCCAGAAGCTGCGTCCTGTCAGATAGATCTCCACCTCGGGAATGCACAAATTCACAAGTTCTGACAAGTTCTGTAGTTTGGTCCATGTGCAAACGGGTCCTCTCCTTCTGCTTGGCCTCAGCGGTGGGCACCAGCACTCTCCCTTCAGGGTGAACAGGGAAGACTGCACTCTCTCCAATTACAAGATGGAAATAAGCAAATGAAATCATGATTATTACAACAAATGACACTGCCATATTTGCCATCTGAATGAGAGAAATGAGTGGCCTGGATGATTCATTCTTATATTTACTAAATACTGGTCACAGGAAAACTTCCAATCTCCACAAAATCATGTCTTTACGCTTTTACGACACAGTTTTATATTGGCCAAAGTCAAAGGATTGTTTAATAGTACACATACACATTTCACATCAACATGTCACATTTAGAACTCAAACTTATGATACACATTAGTTGTTGGAGATAAGTTCTACAGGGAAAGAAAATCTTTTTCATTTTTCCATATTTTATTTTGAAAATGTCATGAACTGCACTTGAACAATTTACAGAGATGTTTGGGAAAAAATATTGAAAAGATAAAAGATTAGGCTTCCCACATCACAATACTGCTTCAGCTTTCACATTTTAAAACTTTCATTTGGCAGGTTTTCACTTTAAATGCGCAAATGCGCCCAGTTTCGCGCATGCGCACTGGAGATCGACGTAAAACCAAACAAACGTTCTGATTGGCCAAAAACGGGCCATAATTTATCAGCCAGCACATTGATTTGCCATCAATGGGCTGAAACGGGGCTTTAAATTGCTGGAACGTATTGCCAAGCTCTCGGGAGCATGCGCATTTAGCCTCACTGGCGTGACCACAGAGCTGGGCTGGCCCACATCCAGCCCGTTGTTGTTCAAGTTCATTGTGAAAATGTTTCTTTTTTTCTTTTTTCTTCAATGAAAAAGAATCTGGCCTTTCTGCCTGGACTCTGCCATCTACCTGTTGAGCCTGTGAAAAGCCAGTCGCTATTGATTAGTTGGGTCTGCAGAGAAGAGGAGCTGATCCCGGTGAGTCGGTGGCACAGAGAGCAAAGGATTGGGCCCTTTTTCAGGTGTGTTTGACTTGTTTGTGCTGTGAAAGTGTAGGTGACATTTGTTAGTTGGTTGTCGGTGTGTTTTCATATGAAGCTGAACGTGGAGTTTGACGCAGCAAACAGTGTGTTGAAATGAAGTGAGAATTGGCGCATGCGCACTGGACGCCAACGCATCCTCGTGACGTCAGTAGGCTTAAATCCGCCCTCTGTCTTTGTTCTACTGGGCCCCCGTAGTGTAGCCTTGCGGTTAGCAACACAGGCCTGGGACTGCAGGGTAGCGAGTTCGGTTCCCGCATTAGCATACACACTGATCCACTGCAACACGATCGAGACACACATGAACCACCTTAGAACCGCAGAGCTACTCTGCGGGGGCTACTTTTGCCCACATTCTTTACACCATCCTGTTTGCCAGCTTTCCTCCACCGTAACCTGTTCAATGTGCTTTTAGCATGCCAGCTAATGTTAGCTACTCTTGCTAGCATCGCTTCATTATACTCTGTTACTTTGGACATTTCTCCATTTTATTTTCACAAACTCATTTCTCTTTCAACAAATGAGCGAAAAACCACTGGAGAAAAACTGGAATACTCAACACTAAATAATATCAGGGGGACTTCAACACAACTTTATTTGCACATTAAATCAATCATAGTTCGCTCAATACTGCGCATTTTTTTCATCTGCAAACGTCATTCAAAGAGGCATGATAGAGGCCACAATTTTTGGCGTTTTCAAATGTTTATAATGAATAAAATAATATTTTAGAAGATGCTGGCAGAGCTGTATGCCGTAGTCTAATAATTAATCAGGGATATATCTAGGTTTAGAGCTAGGTTCCTGCTATGTCTCAATAATTATTCATCACTGGCGGTTTTAATAGACTAATTTAATATTTGTAATTATTTTGTTTAATTTTATATATCTTTATCTATTTATATACACATGTCAAAATATAATATAATAATATAATATAAAGTCATAAGTAAGTAATGTATGCCATGTAATCAATAGAATATTTCCCTTCAACAACGCTAACAGCCTTATTGTGATGCTCCTACTCTTTGGAGGAGATCTGGAAACTTAAAGACTTGGAACACACTTAAAGCATGTTTTCCGTGTTGTCTTTTTGCTTGTTTTTCCCTTTTCTTTTGTTTTGTTGTTGTTTTTGCTTTTTTCCTACTCATTTTGTGTCTTTTTGTTTTTGTTTTTTGGGCGGTGGTGGTCGGGGGGATCATCTGTTTGGACAGATTCTCTCTATCGTGATCATTGTGAACGCTGGAATCAGTTATTTCTCTGTCACCAATGGGAGACGATCTATATTAATGTGCCTGTCCCTGCTTCGTCTATGTTCAACTACAAAAGCAACTTAAAGAACAATTTAATATCGCAATATCTGACCTAATCCAAACACAATACATGAGATACATGGGAATTGCTTTAGATTGTCTGTTTTCTTTTATTCTTTGTTTATATTTTTGTAAGATTTCTCTTTTGTTCTTTTCTTTTCTCTTTCTTTTTCTTTTTCTGTTTTTGTGCTGGATTTTAAGTCATCTTCTTATGTACAACCTTTACATGCTTATTTCTTCTTTTTTTTTCACTTTGAATTTGTGCAGGAGCAGCATTTGTACAAGCCTTTTGGCTTTTTTTTCATTCCTATGCACATAGTCATATTGTTTTGACTATATGTACAAAAAGAAAAACAAAAAAAAGATGGATGGAATAACGCCATCTCTAAGGCGGACAACCTTGTCCTGTCCTGTGGAAATCCTGCTCTCTGAAGTCTCACTATACAGCACAGACGAGTCTCTTGCTGGGAAATTCTCCCTCCTTAGAGCGATCTCTCACTTCTTCCTCACATTTCTGTCTTTAGAAAATATGGAAAATGAAACAGGAGATCAACACAAAATCATCTAAGAGTTCACTTTCGTCCTTTTTCATTCTATTTTATTCCTTCAAGTTTCTTAGAACCTCTCATTCTCATTTTTCAAGTTAATGCAAATCTGTTCCTAAAAGTTTCTATAATTGTTAATGAGCGAGCTGTTTGCAAATGAGTCTACAGTCAGGTGTGATGTTGAAAAAACGTTAAATCCTATCTGTGAAAAGTTATTCCTTGAGCCCTGCTCGCTACCGTCCCACACACAGGTGTCACAGCAGAGCTCCGGCTGAATCTCCACACAAATGACTGGAGCGTATGCGCCTCTGGACCGGACCAAGATGGCGGCCGTATTTCTCGCTGCGCAGCGCCCCAAGCGGGGTCTACTCTTTATTATGTCTATGGTGGCAACGACCAGCCCCAGTCACTGATACGCACATTCTCACGTTGGTGTTTGGTGAAATATGACAGGTCATTTACGGTGTTCTGACTTTACAAATGACACACTTTGCGCATTGGGCTCAAGATCACAAACATCTTTGTCAATGCTTACAAATCATCATTGGTCCTGAGGTCTTCATCCTGCCGTGTGAATAGGGCTTTGGAGTCTCACTTATAGGTCCCAGCAGCAAATAAGTGGAAGGTTGATACAGTACACATTTTGCACTGGTGACGTTTATTGGACGAACAAGCTTTGGCTATGTTACAATATGATTTACACTGGGAGTGAAACAGTCTTTGTAACCCTTCACTTTTTACAATTGTGTCTGTTTGTTTTCCTCATTGTTGCCCTGCTGGTAGCTGTTGTGAGTCCATATTTGAGAAGATGTTGGTGTCAGCTCTGTCCTCTCTTTGTAGGCCAGCCGAAGCGGTGCATCCACACAGTTTCCAGCATCCAGGGATGTTTCACGGCAGACCGGCCCCCTGCAGACCCCCTCTGTGAGCACACAGCTATCCTTGAGGATTCTTCAGCCTCATTTGAGAGGAGCAGGTCTGGAGCCACCCTGACTACAGTTATTTGTGATGAAGTGGAATCATTTGGAATCATTTTTGTGTTGTAATACTTTTCCCTTGCAGTGTAATTTATGGCTGTCTTTGTGTGTCACATGGGTGGACTTTCTGTAGTGAAGATTCTATCTGCTTACAGGTGTCCAGGCCACGGCGTCCTGCAAGGATTTAGTGTTGGGCCATCCGCTGCAGAGCTTTTGTGTTCCTCAGCAACAGCAGTAAAGAGACCGTCAGAGAGATGTGTTGTGGACCTGGAGGAGGATCTGGAGCAGGGCGATGATCCATTAGAGGACAGCTCTTCAGCAGCAGCTTCCAAACATCTGGACTCGACCTCTGACCCTGCAGATGCTGCCACGTTGACCGAGTCAACATTGTTGTAGTAAGTTACTCAAACGTTTCTGTCGTTGTGTGTTTTAGATTGTATGTCATAGTTGATGAGCTGAAACTATAGGATATTACAGCAGTCCTGCAATCAGTCCAGTGTTCATGTCATTTTGTAGTTCAGTATCAGTTTGTTGGGAACAATTTTGGACAGATGTGTGTCCATCTCTTGATGTAGTTTTGGCTCATTCTTGATGGAATGCCCCTACACTGGCATTGTTGGTCTTTCATTGTGTGGCTGTGGAATTGTGAAGCTCAGTTGCTCACAACACATTTGTCTTTTTCTACAGGGATGAAAGCAGATGAAGCGATGAAGATGTGTCTGTTAATGCATTGTGGAATAACAGGGAGCCCGTGGAGAGATTTTCAAACAGGCGTGATGTGGGACCTCCTGTTGGCGCTGGTCAGCAGCCTGGCAGCTGAGTTTTGGACGTACTGAAGACGAGCAGCTCTTTCTGGTTGAGGCAGTGAACAGGCTGCTGCAGTCGTCCAGCCGCGAGGATATGAACGCATGAAGGATCATTTCAAGCTCGTTCTTTGACACCACGGGTCTGAGCTTAGCGATATTGCGCAGCTGGAAGAAAGAGTTTCTAACAAGTTGCCTTGAGTGATGGTGTAGTGACATTTTATTTGGAAATTGGCCCGAATATAGGACGATGCTGATTATAAGACGACCCCGATTTTTCAAATGTCATTTTGTGAAAATAAAAATATGCTGAAGACAATAAGGTTACTCATAAAATGTTTTTTTATTGTTTTATTGTACGATTATTGTAGGAAAACTCACAACAGACATAACATTTCGTGTGATTGAAGAGCAAGAAATATATGAATCCTGAGACGAATTATGTAACCGGCCTTTCAAAGCTCTTGTTTCTAATTCCATCTGGGAAAGACAATTCAAAATTCTGCATTGGCTTTTTATTTCTCCTGAGAGGAGGCACAAAATGTATTCTTCACTTTCTGAAATGTGTAACAAATGTCATTCTGATGTTGGCATCTTCTTCCATTGTTTTTGGGCCTGCCCACATATTTTGCCATTTTGGTCATCAGTTATTGGTCAGCTCTGTAATGTATTTTTTTGTAATGCAAGTTTTTATTTCTTTTTCACAACTTAGAACAAGACAAACAAAAACAGACAGCAATGAACAATACAAAATGTGGCCAAACTAACATACAAAATGAGTACTCTACTTTAATTCATCGTAGCTAAAATGGTTAAGATGTTTCAAAAATCTGAGCCCAGGATTCAACAAACTTATCCATGTCATTATTCACTCTCGCCAATAATTTTTCATATGTTACAATTTTCTGCATATTTTCTTTCCACCTACTAAACTGTGGAGCAGAAGGATGTAGGCATTGTTTTTTTCCAAAAGTTGAATTCTCCAAATGGGGTCTCACTATCATCGAGGACCAGATTGTTGTTACACATCAGCGCCGCTAGATGGAGCCAAAGTACCAGTGAGCAGGAAGCAAATGGAGAGTTCTCCAGTGATCTGATGAACAATGGAGGAAGGTGACCATCTGGAACGAAGGGGCTGGAACGCTGGACAAGTGAGCAAACAACAGAGGAGAAGTTTAAACTGATGGTTCAACACAGCAGAGTCAACAAACAACTGCCAAGCAGCCAAGATATATTAGACTGAATTATTAATGCTCATGAAGTTGAATAGAACTTGAATTTGATGCTTATAAAGTTTTTTACATCATTAATGATGATGCTGCTTTGTGTGTGTGTGTGTGTGTGTGTGTGTGTGTGTGTGTGTGTGTGTGTGTGTGTGTGTGTTCTTGTATTTCTATCCTTGTTGGGGCCAAATGTCCCCACAAGGATAGCAAAACGTGGAACGACGTGCCTTGTGGGGACCTTTTTCCGGTCCTAAGCAGGAGAAACAGTGTTTTCTTGACCATGTTGTTGTTACTGAAAAAAGTAAAAGTGCAAAAACATTTCTTTAGGGTTAGGCTTTGTTGTGGTGTGGGTTAGGGTTAGGGTAAGGGTCAGGGTTAGGGGCTAGACATGAATGGGAGTCAATGGATGGTCCCCACAAGGATAGAAATACAAGACTGTGTGTGTGTGTGTGTGTGTGTGTGTGTGTGTGTGTGTGTGTGTGTGTGTGGACAACCAATGGAGAACGTGTTGCAATAAATGAGGTGAAAAACATTTGTTCGCCTGCATCAATTTCAAGTTCTTGGCCAAGAGTCACAGACTCTCCTTCCTTCATCTGTCTATCAATCAATTTAACAAAAGATCAAGAAATATTCCTGCAGTATTAAATAAACTACATTCCCTTTCTCAAAATCTGAGGCTGTGACTCAGTGAATAAGCAACAAATAAGTTCCTCAAAGGTTCAACAACTGCATTAATGATGTAAAAAACTTTATAAGCATCAAATTCAAGTTCTATTCAACTTCATGAGCATTAATAATTCAGTCTAATATATCTTGGCTGCTTGGCAGTTGTTTGTTGACTCTGCTGTGTTGAACCATCAGTTTAAACTTCTCCTCTGTTGTTTGCTCACTTGTCCAGCGTTCCAGCCCCTTCGTTCCAGATGGTCACCTTCCTCCATTGTTCATCAGATCACTGGAGAACTCTCCATTTGCTTCCTGCTCACTGGTACTTTGGCTCCATCTAGCGGCGCTGATGTGTAACAACAATCTGGTCCTCGATGATAGTGAGACCCCATTTTGGAGAATTCAATTTTTGGAAAAAAACAATGCCTACATTTGGGCCAACACGGTATTTATTTTGTGACATGTCCATGGTGGATCATCTTGGGGATACATCGGCTACAGAGTTTTCTTTTTAAACGTTCCTGGTTGCTGGTGTGCATTGTGATTGATTTTTCTATTGAAGAAACTCCAGCTCTGGGTCCTCCTCTTCATCAACTTCCCATCCAGCGATGGAAGGCAGGGCTGCGGACGAGACAACAGGGGATTGTGGTCTGAATAAAAGAATACGCACAAATCTTATTGATGAAAAGTTATCATTATCGACTGGAAAAAGAAAAAGCATGTCAAATGATGCCATGTATTTGGTGATGTGGTAAATAGCTGTGGGTGCTGTGTCTTCTCTCTTGGGGCTGGACACATCAGGTGAGGACAGAGTTCTTTCACCTGTATTGACAACATCAAACATATGAGTAAAATTCAAATGATAGCGGTTTATTTGTTCCTGCATCTCTGGAAGTTCTTCAACATCTTCCAGGAACAACAGTTTGTCAGCAGAAAGGTTGCTGTCCTTCTGGACTTTCTCCGAGTCCTTATTTATGCTGCTGGCCAGGTATGTGGCTGAAACCAAGGGCATTCTCCAGCAGCCACATGAAGGCTGGCCCTTGGTATTTGCCAAACTGCAGCTTGCAGCTGGCCAGAAGCTGCGTCCTGTCAGATAGATCTCCACCTCGGGAATGCACAAATTCACAAGTTCTGACAAGTTCTGTAGTTTGGTCCATGTGCAAACGGGTCCTCTCCTTCTGCTTGGCCTCAGCGGTGGGCACCAGCACTCTCCCTTCAGGGTGAACAGGGAAGACTGCACTCTCTCCAATTACAAGATGGAAATAAGCAAATGAAATCATGATTATTACAACAAATGACACTGCCATATTTGCCATCTGAATGAGAGAAATGAGTGGCCTGGATGATTCACTCTAATATTTAATAAATACTGGTCACAGGAAAACTTCTAATCTCCACAAAATCATGTCTTTACGCTTTTACGACACAGTTTTATATTGGCCAAAGTCAAAGGATGGTTTAATAGTACACATACACATTTCACATCAACATGTCACATTTAGAACTCAAACTTATGATACACATTAGTTGTTGGAGATAAGTTCTACAGGGAAAGAAAATCTTTTTCATTTTTCCATATTTTATTTTGAAAATGTCATGAACTGCACTTGAACAATTTACAGAGATGTTTGGGAAAAAATATTGAAAAGATAAAAGATTAGGCTTCCCACATCACAATACTGCTTCAGCTTTCACATTTTAAAACTTTCATTTGGCAGGTTTTCACTTTAAATGCGCAAATGCGCCCAGTTTCGCGCATGCGCACTGGAGATCGACGTAAAACCAAACAAACGTTCTGATTGGCCAAAAACGGGCCATAATTTATCAGCCAGCACATTGTTTTGCCATCAATGGGCTGAAACGGGGCTTTAAATTGCTGGAACGTATTGCCAAGCTCTCGGGAGCATGCGCATTTAGCCTCACTGGCGTGACCACAGAGCTGGGCTGGCCCACATCCAGCCCGTTGTTGTTCAAGTTCATTGTGAAAATGTTTCTTTATTTCTTTTTTCTTCAATGTAAAAGAATCTGGCCTTTCTGCCTGGACTCTGCCATCTACCTGTTGAGCCTGTGAAAAGCCAGTCGCTATTGATTAGTTGGGTCTGCAGAGAAGAGGAGCTGATCCCGGTGAGTCGGTGGCACAGAGAGCAAAGGATTGGGCCCTTTTTCAGGTGTGTTTGACTTGTTTGTGCTGTGAAAGTGTAGGTGACATTTGTTAGTTGGTTGTCGGTGTGTTTTCATATGAAGCTGAACGTGGAGTTTGATGCAGCAAACAGTGTGTTGAAATGAAGTGAGATTTGGCGCATGCGCACTGGAGGCTAACGCATCCTCGTGACGTCAGTAGGGTTAAATACGCCCTCTGTCTTTGTTCTACTGGGCCCCCGTAGTGTAGCCTTGCGGTTAGCAACACAGGCCTGGGACTGCAGGGTAGCGAGTTCGGTTCCCGCGTTAGCATACACACTGATCCACTGCAACACGATCGAGACACACATGAACCACCTTAGAACCGCAGAGCTACTCTGCGGGGGCTACTTTTGCCCACATTCTTTACACCATCCTGTTTGCCAGCTTTCCTCCACCGTAACCTGTTCAATGTGCTTTTAGCATGCCAGCTAATGTTAGCTACTCTTGCTAGCATCGCTTCATTATACTCTGTTACTTTGGACATTTCTCCATTTTATTTTCACAAACTCATTTCTCTTTCAACAAATGAGCGAAAAACCACTGGAGAAAAACTGGAATACTCAACACTAAATAATATCGGGGGACTTCAACACAACTTTATTTGCACATTATATCAATCATAGTTCGCTCAATACTGCGCATTTTTTTCATCTGCAAACGTCATTCAAAGAGGCATGATAGAGGCCACAATTTTTGGCGTTTTCAAATGTTTATAATGAATAAAATAATATTTTAGAAGATGCTGGCAGAGCTGTATGCCATAGTCTAATAATTAATCAGGGATATATCTAGGTTTAGAGCTAGGTTCCTGCTATGTCTCAATAATTATTAATAACTGGCGGTTTTAATAGACTAATTTAATATTTGTAATTATTTTGTTTAATTTTATATATCTTTATCTATTTATATACACATGTCAAAATATAATATAATAATATAATTTAAAGTCATAAGTAAGTAATGTATGCCATGTAATCAATAGAATATTTCCCTTCAACAACGCTAACAGCCTTATTGTGATGCTCCTACTCTTTGGAGGAGATCTGGAAACTTAAAGACTTGGAACACACTTCAAGCATGTTTTCCGTGTTGTCTTTTTGCTTGTTTTTCCCTTTTCTTTTGTTGTTGTTTTTGCTTTTTTCCTACTCATTTTGTGTCTTTTTGTTTTTGTTTTTGGGGGGTGGGGGTAGGGGGGATCATCTGTTTGGACAGATTCTCTCTATCGTGATCATTGTGAACGCTGGAATCAGTTATTTCTCTGTCACCAATGGGAGACAATCTATATTAATGTGCCTGTCCCTGCTTCGTCTATGTTCAACTACAAAAGCAACTTAAAGAACAATTTAATATCGCAATATCTGACCTAATCCAAACACAATACATGAGATACATGGGAATTGCTTTAGATTGTCTGTTTTCTTTTATTCTTTGTTTATATTTTTGTAAGATTTCTCTTTTTTCTTTTTTTTTCTCTTTCTTTTTCTTTTTCTGTTTTTGTGCTGGATTTTAAGTCATCTTCTTATGTACAACCTTTACATGCTTATTTCTTTTTTTTTTTTTTTCACTTTGAATTTGTGCAGGAGCAGCATTTGTACAAGCCTTTTGGCTTTTTTTTCATTCCTATGCACATAGTCATATTGTTTTGACTATATGTACAAAAAGAAAAAAAAAAGATGGATGGAATAACGCCATCTCTAAGGCGGACAACCTTGTCCTGTCCTGTGGACGTCCTGCTCTCTGAAGTCTCACTATACAGCACAGACGAGTCTCTTGCTGGGAAATTCTCCCTCCTTAGAGCGATCTCTCACTTCTTCCTCACATTTCTGTCTTTAGAAAATATGCAAAATGAAACAGGAGATCAACACAAAATCATCTAAGAGTTCACTTTCGTCCTTTTTCATTCTATTTTATTCCTTCAAGTTTCTTAGAACCTCTCATTCTCATTTTTCAAGTTAATGCAAATCTGTTCCTAAAAGTTGCTGTAATTGTTAATGAGCGAGCTGTTTGCAAATGAGTCTACAGTCAGGTGTGATGTTGAAAAAACGTTAAATCCTATCTGTGAAAAGTTATTCCTTGAGCCCTGCTCGCTACCGTCCCACACACAGGTGTCACAGCAGAGCTCCGGCTGAATCTCCACACAAATGACTGGAGCGTATGCGCCTCTGGACCGGACCAAGATGGCGACCGTATTTCTCGCTGCGCAGCGCCCCAAGCGGGGTCTACTCTTTATTATGTCTATGGTGGCAACGACCAGCCCCAGTCACTGATACGCACATTCTCACGTTGGTGCTTGGTGAAATATGACAGGTCATTTACGGTGTTCTGACTTTACAAATGACACACTTTGCGCATTGGGCTCAAGATCACAAACATCTTTCTCAATGCTTACAAATCATCATTGGTCCTGAGGTCTTCATACTGCCGTGTGAATAGGGCTTTGGAGTCTCACTTATAGGTCCCAGCAGCAAATAAGTGGAAGGTTGATACAGTACACATTTTGCACTGGTGACGTTTATTGGACGAACAAGCTTTGGCTATGTTACAATATGATTTACACTGGGAGTGAAACAGTCTTTGTAACCCTTCACTTTTTACAATTGTGTCTGTTTGTTTTCCTCATTGTTGCCCTGCTGGTAGCTGTTGTGAGTCCATATTTGAGAAGATGTTGGTGTCAGCTCTGTCCTCTCTTTGTAGGCCAGCCGAAGCGGTGCATCCACACAGTTTCCAGCATCCAGGGATGTTTCACGGCAGACCGGCCCCCTGCAGACCCCCTCTGTGAGCACACAGCTATCCTTGAGGATTCTTCAGCCTCATTTGAGAGGAGCAGGTCTGGAGCCACCCTGACTACAGTTATTTGTGATGAAGTGGAATCATTTGGAATCATTTTTGTGTTGTAATACTTTTCACTTGCAGTGTAATTTATGGCTGTCTTTGTGTGTCACATGGGTGGACTTTCTGTAGTGAAGATTCTATCTGCTTACAGGTGTCCAGGCCACGGCGTCCTGCAAGGATTTAGTGTTGGGCCATCCGCTGCAGAGCTTTTGTGTTCCTCAGCAACAGCAGTAAAGAGACCTTCAGAGAGATGTGTTGTGGACCTGGAGGAGGATCTGGAGCAGGGCGATGATCCATTAGAGGACAGCTCTTCAGCAGCAGCTTCCAAACATCTGGACTCGACCTCTGACCCTGCAGATGCTGCCACGTTGACCGAGTCAACATTGTTGTAGTAAGTTACTCAAACGTTTCTGTCGTTGTGTCTTTTAGATTGTATGTCATAGTTGATGAGCTGAAACTATAGGATATTACAGCAGTCCTGCAATCAGTCCAGTGTTCATGTCATTTTGTAGTTCAGTATCAGTTTGTTGGGAACAATTTTGGACAGATGTGTGTCCATCTCTTGATGTAGTTTTGGCTCATTCTTGATGGAATGCCCCTACACTGGCATTGTTGGTCTTTCATTGTGTGGCTGTGGAATTGTGAAGCTCAGTTGCTCACAACACATTTGTCTTTTTCTACAGGGATGAAAGCAGATGAAGCGATGAAGATGTGTCTGTTAATGCATTGTGGAATAACAGGGAGCCAGTGGAGAGATTTTCAAACAGGCGTGATGTGGGACCTCCTGTTGGCGCTGGTCAGCAGCCTGGCAGCTGAGTTTTGGACATACTGAAGACGAGCAGCTCTTTCTGGTTGAGGCAGTGAACAGGCTGCTGCAGTCGTCCAGCCGCGAGGATATGAACGCATGAAGGATCATTTCAAGCTCGTTCTTTGACACCACGGGTCTGAGCTTAGCGATATTGCGCAGCTGGAAGAAACAGTTTCTAACAAGTTGCCTTGAGTGATGGTGTAGTGACATTTTATTTGGAAATGAGCGTCAAACAAAAGCAACTCATATCCACAAATGTGTCTCCACCTGTTTTTACACAATGAGATTTGTGAGACTTAAAGCCTTTCACATAAAATATATTGGTGATTGACAGAGACAATTTAGAGTCACTGAAGGTTACACACACACACACACACACACACACACACACACACACACACACACACACACACACACACACACACACACACACACACACACACACACACTTCTTCCATTTTGCCTTCCAAATATGTTTCACAAGTTCCAAAGTCTTGAGTGAGAGCAATCACACATATCTTGCCATTTTGGTCATCAGTTATTGGTCAGCTCTGTAATGTATTTTTTTGTAATGCAAGTTTTTATTTCTTTTTCACAACTTAGAACAAGACAAACAAAAACAGACAGCAATGAACAATACAAAATGTGGCCAAACTAACATACAAAATGAGTACTCTACTTTAATTCATCGTATCTAAAATGGTTAAGATGTTTCAAAAATCTGAGCCCAGGATTCAACAAAGTTATCCATGTCATTATTCACTCTCGCCAATAATTTTTCATATGTTACAATTTTCTGCATATTTTCTTTCCACCTACTAAACTGTGGAGCAGAAGGATGTAGGCATTGTTTTTTTCCAAAAGTTGAATTCTCCAAATGGGGTCTCACTATCATCGAGGACCAGATTGTTGTTACACATCAGCGCCGCTAGATGGAGCCAAAGTACCAGTGAGCAGGAAGCAAATGGAGAGTTCTCCAGTGATCTGATGAACAATGGAGGAAGGTGACCATCTGGAACGAAGGGGCTGGAACGCTGGACAAGTGAGCAAACAACAGAGGAGAAGTTTAAACTGATGGTTCAACACAGCAGAGTCAACAAACAACTGCCAAGCAGCCAAGATATATTAGACTGAATTATTAATGCTCATGAAGTTGAATAGAACTTGAATTTGATGCTTATAAAGTTTTTTACTTCATTAATGCAGTTGTTGAACCTTTGAGGAACTTTTTTGTTGCTTATTCACTGAGTCACAGCCTCAGATTTTGAGAAAGGGAATGTAGTTTATTTAATACTGCAGGAATATTTCTTGATCTTTTTTTAAAAATTTTTATTGAACATTTTGTACAAAGCAGAGCATCACAAAAACATAAACTGAGAAGAAAACAACAACAACAACAAACAAAGAAACAAAAAAAGAAAGAAAAGGAGGATAAGTCCTTATCTTAAGATTCCTTTGGCCAAGCTATGGAATGGCCCGTGTCCGTGTCCGTGTCCGTGCGCACCTGTCTGTCTGTCAATCTGTCATTTTCCAGCATCCTTGTATTCCCACAGCTGAGCAGCCACACTTAGAGGAGGAGGAGACTGGAGACTGACTGTGAAGCAGCTTTGTGTGGAACTCCAGCTACTAAGGTGTATGTCAGGTTCAGAGGTCATTCATGAACATGTTACTTGAAGTTGTTGTGTAACTCTCTCCTACTTGAGCTAATTTACTGTAAAAAAAAACAAAAAAAAAAACATTTAAAAATAGACTGTCCTATTGTGTATGATATTTACATGTGAATACATAGAAAAGCCCAGACCTAAACATAGAAAATCTCAATTAAAAAAAATCAATGAAAATATGTGACACACGATGTTTTTCAGGAGCTTTTCCAGAGCCAGAGCCTTCCCGGTAAGCAGTGCAACAACTTTCATCAAGTTGGCGGATGACACCACGGTGGTGGGTCTCATCTCTGGAGGAGATGAGACTGCTTACAGGATGGAGGTGGAGCGACTGTCAGACTGGTGCACCATCAACAACCTCACCCTCAACACCTCCAAGACAAAGGAACTGCTCGTCGACTTCAGGAGGTGTAAACCAGACATACAGCCCATCACACTCAGCGGGGACAGGCTGGAGATAGTGAAAGACTTCAGGTTCCTGGGCACATACATCAGCCAAGACCTGACTTGGACTGCAAACTCCACATCCATTCTGAAGAAGGCACAGCAGAGACTCTACTTCCTGAGGATTGTCAGGAAGAAAAACTGAAGAACTGAGCTCCTGGTGTCCTTCTGCCGCTGCCTGGTGGAGTCGGTACTCAGCCATGGCGTCTGCTTGTGGTTCTCTAGCTGTACAGTGGCGGAGAGGAAGCAGCTCCAGAGGATTATTAGCACCGCCCAGAGGCTGACTGGCTGCCCTCTTCCATCTCTGGAGGAGATCTATCAGACCCGCTGCCTCAGGAGAGCCCGCAGCAGCATCGGGGATTCCTCACACCCCAGCCACCACCTCTTCCAACTCCTACCCTCGGGGAGGCGTTTCAGGGCAATCCAGACAAAAACACACAGACTCAAAAACAGCTTCTATCCTACAGCTGTCATTGCCCTGAATACTGCACCATAACCAGTCCCTGAACAAGAACAACATGTGACCACCAACTGCGTCATATATTTATATTTATATTGCAAGACACGCAAACTTTTAGTCTATTTATTTTATACCGTTTCTGCACTATTTTTGTCTTGCACTATTTTGTCCTTTTGTCTCTTTTGTTTGTCTGCACTGCCCACGACAGCTGCTGTTCTCAATTTCATTGCATTCTTCTGAACAATGACAATAAAGGAATTCTGATTCTCATTCTGAACATGATGTGAGCGAGCGACCTGGCTGTCTTCAGCATGTCCAAGCATCTTGTTGGGAGAGTTTCAGCACGGCTGACAATTTAGCTGAGGTGGATAAGTCTTGATTTCTACTTGAAGACTTTTAAGGATTCAGCACCTGTGGAAGCACCATTTGTAGTTGTGTAAATGAAATGATTGAACAAGTTTGGAGCACTTCTAAAAGCAAAACTTGCACCTGTGTATTGTGAGTTGTGTACCTGCAGATGTTTTTTTCTCTTCAGAAATCATTCAATTGCAGGTGTCCAAGTTCTCCAAGTGTCAGATTCAAAAAAGTTGCATGCAAAAGCTCCTCTCCTCTGATTGGCTTTTTCTCCACTGACTGAAGGTACAGATGGTTTTTCAACAAATACGTCAGTGCAGCTCTGTGATGTGTGACTTGAAGATGAAGGAAGGAGAGTCTGTGACTCTTGGCCAAGAACTTGAAATTGATGCAGACGAACAAATGTTTTTCACCTCATTTATTGCAACACGTTCTCCATTGGTTGTCCACACACACACACACACACACCACACACACACACACACACACACACACACACACACACACACACACACACACACACACACACACACACACACACACACACACACACACACACACACACACACACAAAGCAGCACATTGTGCTTTCTTCTGACCAAATATGAGAAATGTAGAAATGCTTTCGGGTGACTGGGAGACTTCCCTCTTTCCATGTGGAGAATAAACACAGCTCTCCCCCGGTCTCAGATCAGCGTGACTTGTGGTCTGGTGGCGCCCCCTTGTGGGAAAAGGGAAGACAAGTGAATTGATTGAAACTCACACAGTCCAAACTGTACAAATGAGGATTGTTGTTACTGTAACAGATGATCAATGATCCACCTCAATATCTGAGGCCCTTACACCAACTTTGAAAACACCATGTTGTTTGTAGGTCACTTCAAATGCCATTTGAATTTCAGAGCAACATCAGAAAGTTGGTCAAACAGTGCTGTGGAGAAGTGATTTTGGCATTGAAGGGGATGAAATGCTTGACAGACACAGACAAAAGAAGAGTGGAGGTGGTGTGGCGTTGTTCACTCACACCACTGTGGAGTTTCAGGTGCTGGAACACATGTGAAGCATAGATTACAATGGATTTCTGATGTACCCTCTTCTTAACCGTCCCATTTTCCCGTCTGGAGTAATAGTCTAGTGGTAGAGCGTACGCCTCTCACCCGAGAGCTCGTGGGTTCGCGTCCCGGCTCTGTCGTGTTGTTTTTTTCACTCATCGAAAATTTGGAATTAACTAAAACATTCTTCAAGTCAGCTTCATCAAGAAAGCACAACACTTATTTTAAGTCCATATTTCTTACACCACAACGTTTCTTTGCTTGTTACAAGCAAATGTTCCCACATTTTGGACTATTTTTTTCTAGCTTTAAATGGGGCTGTATCACGCAAAATTCACTTTTTCTATGTTTTAACCTTGTTATATAGTTATGTACTCACCAAAAACCCCCCCAAAGCGTTTTTTCTTTTTCCTTCATGCCTGCCTGTTTGAGCTTTGCTCGTTGCTGTGCTGCTCAGAGAGGCAGCCCCTCCCCTACCCGTGAAAACGCTCTGTTTCCCATGTGGACGTGGCACGGAGAAGATGGCTCCCCTGAGCCCCCCTCCCGCAGGCCCTCGGTCATCATTTGTAACTGGGATTACGGATGAAAGCAACAATGAAGCAAGAGCAAGAGTCTGAAGGGTCTGCGCTTGGTGAGTTTCTAACAGGAAAAGACGTTTTTGTGTGTCTTTGGGTGAAGAGAAGCTAGAGCTAAAGAGCTAAAGCTAGCCAGCGTTGTTGTTTTGAAGCGCTGATTGGTTGAAGTATTGTCGCCAAGTAAATTTAGCTTGCAGGCAAAAAATGCAATTTGTAATGAATGAATGAATTGAATGAAGGTTTGAATTGAAAAAGGGTATATCCCTAACCAAGTGTGAGATGCAGCGGAGTTGCCTGCCCTCCCAATCCCCTCTCTTGCAACTCCGCCCTCGTCTTCACACCTGTTCAACAGACCGCCTGCCTGACGCCCCACAATGAGGGCGAACAGCTGTACAGAACGTGCGATTCACGAGCCCCCGCTCGAGCAAAGCACGATCTTCCAGGCAGAACTGCTGAACAAATAATGAAATGCCGCGAACACTATTTCAATTGCATATAATGGAGATGAGTGTGACTCCTGGTGCGACCACATGACAAGTTTGTCAAAACCCCACCACCCGAGTCCTGCCAGGTCACCGACAGCATTGTGACATCGATTTCACATGGTCTGGCACACCTGCTCTGGTTGCTGCCACAATACCAGCGATTGTTTTCCACTTGTTCAGGTGCATGACGGGAAATTGTGACGTCAGAGAAAGCTGATTGGACGATTGTGTTTCTATACTTTTTTTAAACAAACAAACAAACAATGAGAAATCGCCCTCCGTGCTTCATTAACGTCAGTGTTTTCTTTGGTGTATCCATTGTTCTGCTGCCGTTCTCTCAGTCATGTACCACTAGGTGGCGCCTGGGAGTGAAGCCCTGGAGTTTGTGTTACGAGCCTGTCGGGCTTCCGTAAGCTGGAGTTTCCAGAGTTTTCAACCAGCCCTTGTGTTTTTCTGAGTTAGCATTTGTACTTTTGTATTTTGCAAGTGAAATATTGTCAGTTTAATTTGTTCGGGAAGAAGGTGGAGAAGAGGGGGAGATGGAAAAAAAGGAGAATTGAGAGCTTGTTTCAGTTTTGCTTTCCTCAGCTATATCCTAGCTATTTAAAGTGCTGTTTTTGTTGTAATTGTTATCACAGCCACGTGAGTATTGTTTAATTATGCAATGTGCCAATTCACTTCAAGCAGTTTATATATATAAAACTGAGAAATTTCATTGAAAATCTTTTATTAATTTGCAGTGTCACTGCAGTAAAGTCACCCCCCCCCCAAAAAAAAAGAACAAACACTCAGCACCATTAAAGGCATAATATACATACGATATAATAGAATTGGTTCTTTTTAAACGTATGTACTTACAAATAATAATGACAGTAACTGAAAACATATTAGTAATAGCTATTTCTTAATGAGGTATAAACTCTGGCTGGACTTTTTGGTGCAATGTGTGCATTTATTCCTCTGTTAATGGCAGATGGCTTCCAAACAGAAGAAGCACAGAGCCATGGGGGAGGAGGAGTGGGTTTCTCGCCTGCGAAGGTTCCCTGCTTCCAGCGTTTGGCCCTCTGAGGCAGGAAACAGAGCAGAACCACGCCAGAAAAAGTGGCATGATCTTTATGTGAAGGTAAAGTTGGACAGAATAATCAGCATTCAGTGTGCACATATTAAGACTAAACTTTCTTAAAATAAAAGTGTGAGGCATTATAAGATAGATTGAGAAATGCCCGATGCAGCTGAGGGGACAACATTGTGGGGCGTCAGTCAGACAGTCTGTTGTACAGGTGTGAAGACGAGAGGGGATTGGGAGGGGTAGGCCACTCCGCTGCATCTCACACTTGTTAGGGATATAAACCTTCTTCACTAAAACCTTTTGCCCTCTTTCTTCAACAAACCTTTCAACTCTTACAAACTTTGGAACGGAACACACACACCACACTAGACTAGCTTTGGCTACAGATTGAAATGGATTAGGACTGATAAATGTTCTATTTGTGGCTAAATTCCTCATAAGAGACAAGCATTAGGATCCAGGAAGTGAACTGCAGACCAAAGACCTTGTGTCTTCCAGACCTCCAGAGACAAAGATGTGCTCTGCAAATCCATCTAACTCAGGGGTGAAAGTAAGATAAGATTCTTGCAGGAACTGTGCAACTCAAAAAAATGTTTTAGTTTGTGCACAAAGCCTGCGAGCATTGTACAAAACAGATATTGATAAAGCCTGCTTTTTTGACACCCTTGAAAGCGTAATGTGTTTTTCTAATTGTTTGAATGTTTAAATATAACACATACTGTGATGGCGGCCTCTTCACGACGAAGGCAACGATCAACAAGTATTGCTGCCCTTTATCTCCACCACAGCTTTCGTTGTTGTAACAACTAATGTATATTGGGAGCATGTCGCTCACATTGATGTCCGCACAGAGGCCAGGTCACTCTCACACCGACCCTTCTCACTGTTGGTCCAACATAAAGTAAATGAAACTTAACATTAAAAGACCGGAAAAACGGCATCAACACATATAAAAACAATAACTTAACACACCTATAACAAAACAAAGTACAAGACAGGGCCCCCCAGCCCTGTCCAGTTCAGTTTTGTTTGACAGGCCTCAACCCCTCGTTAATTTCCTTTTTGAGTTAGTCTGCTGATTTTAACTTTGGGAATTTGGTAAAGTTTGTTTTAATTTGAAATCACGTCTCCCGTCCCCGTGAATCCTTCGAACCTGCGGGTCCTTGTTTCTTTTACTTTCTTTAGCATTTGAGATCCTGGGGTGCAAGTCCCCAGGTGGCGTTGTCTTTTGGTTTGTGTTCGGTTTTCCCCTCTCACTCGTCCTGCCACATATGCATTTACATAGTTTTACGTTGTTTTTCTTTTTTTTTTGACTGAAAATGTGACGTACTGCACCTTTAAACGCTGGAGTTTCATCTCCTGACATGTGACGGCCGTCTGTCCAGCAGAACATGACTCTGATGGGCGAAATCAACCAGCTGCGTCTGGCCAGGACCCAGATCAAGGACTACAAGACTCAGGTCTCCACGTTCAACAGTCCAGCAGGCTCCGGCCCGCCTCGGATCAAGGAGCAGCGGGGGGGCCGAAGGAGGACGACCTCTGACCCCGTCAGCTCGGGGATCGGCTGAAGAACCAGCCTCAGTTCTTTTCTCTTCGTCGTCATGCAGCAGCATCAGCTTTACAGTGAAATCAGAGTGGAAATGTGTTTCTAGATTGAAGTCCAAAGAGGCTGGGCTGATCAGGAAAACAGAAGAGTCGGCATGTCGTCAAACTTTTCATGAGAAAAATATGAAGACAAGTGATAAAGAATTTTTCCAAACACATGGTTGACTTGGTTTGTCTTTATGAATCATGAAACAGAAGACAAAACAGCAGTAAACAGATGAGCTGTCAGACTGTGGAAGCCCCCTGGTCTGATCAGGCTCTGAAAGTGAGAAGATATGAGAACAGTAAACAGGCTCAGATGTTTGCAGACATCTTGGCGGCGGCGAGCTTCAGGTCTCTGGAGTGAGCCTGGATGCGCTGGTGGAGCTTGTCCACGGCAGCGGACAGGGTGTTGTAGATGGCCTGGAGGGGACAGGAGGAAGGCGTCAGCGCGGGAACAGGAAGCGGCCTGCCGCTGCTGCGGGAGGCCGCCGGTACCTGGGCTTTCTCCGTCTCCTCGCCGCAGACGTCCCTCAGGCTCTTGATCTCGGCCCTCAGCTGCTGCGTCTGGCCGGAGATCTTCTGGATCTTGTCGGCCATCTCCTCGCGCCTCTGGCGGATGTGGGTGCACTGGCTGAAAGAGCGGCTCGGGTCAGCGGGGGCGTGAGCGCGGTGGACGGCGTGCGGCGCGGAGGAGCGCAGGCCCGTACCCGAGCACCTCCTTCACGTGCTGCTCCTTCACCTCCTTCTTCTGCCGCCGGATGTTCAGCTTCATGTCCAGAGCTCGCTTCAGCTGGCCCTCCTCCACACACAGGTTCTTCAGCTCCTTCTGCAGCTTCACACACACACACACACACACACACACACACAACTGATAAACACAAGAAACTCATTTCCTTCAAAGAAAGCTGAGAAAAGAGCCACGCTCACACGCCTGCGTGTGTGTTTCAGTTGAACTATCCTTCCTAACCCTGTTGGAACCAGAGACCGGGAGACCATTTCCAGGACCAGGAGGTTGGTCCTGATCGCAATGAACACCTGGAGTAGGACGTGAATCTAGGATTTGTGGACCTGCGCTGACCCAAGAGGGGGTGGACAGAGGCATGTTGGGACGGACCGTTCCAAGCGACAGCCCGGACGACCCATGCTGTCTGACTGAAGGAGAAAGCAGCCGAGTGGTATCACATCTGTCACACTCGCCTCTCTAGGTTGAAGAGCTCCATACCTGGAGGAGAGGACACACCGGCCTCCTAACCTGAAGAGAGGACTGTGGGAAGTCAGTTGTCCACCGAGGCAGTTGAGTATCAACACTCATCTCACCATTTTGTTTTAAACTGTTGCTTGTCTGAACATTGCTGTATTTATTCATTAATTGATGTACTTATTTATTTATGTACTTGGAGACATGCTTGCAGACCATGCAGAAATGTATGTTTTGCAGGAATGTTAATTTTGTGGTCCTAAAATCTGTTTTTGGCCAAGAGGGGGATTTGTGGGAAATCTTACATTTTATTTGAGTGCTTGCTTGCTTACATATAGTCTAGTGGAAATGGACTATAATATGAATGCATATAATGTGGCTTGTAAAACTGCTTGTGTAGCTTTAATCATAACCGGACGAGCCCCCAGAAACTGGGGACTGACTGAGCCACGAGGCTGGGAGTGAGGATGGCAAGGTCTGATGATCAAGGTTTTGTCCACTGTAGGGACGTTACTGTTGTGTTTCTGTGTGTTTGTCTGCTGTGTTGTCCCATGTTTGAGGAGGACGGGAACCAGAACGATTTCACAAAACACTGTGTTGCTTCCATCATCTCCAGCTGCAATCTGATGTCAGCGTACATGCAGGCAGTATCAAAATAACATACTGTGTAGTGGAAGCCAAAATGACCTTTCACAGTAAATGTCTCTTCTTATATTAACTATGTTTTGCATTGTATGACATATAACAATCATCGTGAATTTCTTCAAATGAAACGGGGGCTGAGTTGTTGTGACAGCGCACGCTGGCACCGAGGAGTCCGAGCGGTGACGGGCGGTGCGGTGCTCACATGGAGCTTCGGAGCGGAGCAGAGCGGTGCTCACTGGGAACACAGCGCGCCCTGGGTTTTCATAACCCACCAACCCTACGTAAATTACACCTGTGAACTACGCTAAACGATCTAACCAAGTAACTCTCATGCTAAAATGATGCTAATGCTAAAACAATGCTAATATGATCATCGCTATGAAAAAGATGGCTCGCTCTGGTGGGTTCGCATCCCGGCTGTCCTCGTGACAGAAAAACAGAAACCCAAATAACCAATGACTATTGATTGTGCAGTGTTTTGTTTCTTTTCTCTTCTGTTTTTTACAAATCAGCAAAACATTTGTGATTGTCTATCTAAACTCTCTGTGTTGTGCTGTGAGACTGAAGTGAAGTCAGCAGGCCAAGCAGCGAGCCTCAGCATATCCTGTCATGAACATTTAACAGTTCTCACTTTAAAGACACACATGAAACGGAAGGAAATTCAGAATCCACCAAACAGCAATGAGTTACGCTTTACACACTGCGCCTTTTGTTACTGAGTGAAAATGAAGCATTGGGACTCCTTAAAGTGAAAAAAAGTCAAAGAAATGTGTAGTTTCTATGTCAGATGACTGGTCGTGGACTCCTGCTCCATCACACAGAAATCCTCTGACTGTGTCTACATTCAGTTTAAACAAACGAGTAATAACTGAAAAAGCCAATTTGTAAGTCTCTCAGGAAATGAAAATGCTGTGGAGAGACTGAAAGAAAACTTTGAGAAAGCCAAAAATTGTTTTTATAATAACTACTACATCTTAGAAACTGTAAAAATGAATAAAAAATAATCTACAGTCAGGAAAATGGCTCCTGAAAAAGTTTTTTTTTTCTGTATTTTGTGCATTTTTTCCACGTTGTGTCATGAAAACTTAAGAAAAGAACTCCTCTTTGTCATGATGATATCTCTGTAATAAAAAGTTTTGTGTTCCGTTAAAAAGTTTTGAAGAGTTGAAACGTTTGGTGAAAAGAAAAGGTCAAATCAAAGCTGTCGCTGCTTGCTGCTGTGCAGACCTGTCCTGTGGCGGCCTGTACTGCCTTCACCTCTCCCTGCGTTCAGTGTGGCCGCCATTCGGACGGCGCCTCGTCCAACCGCAGGGAGGGTTTGACTTCTGTTGGTCGCAGTCTCGTGGAAGGAGGGCTGCGCAGTTGGGACACTGTTTATCCCTCCCTCCATTGTGGGAAAACTGAAATTCATTTTTTTTATAAATTGTAATATTTGTTTTGTTCTGTTCTAGGAGCTGGTGGTGGAGTCAAGTGGTGGTGGTGGTGGATTCCCCTGGCGGTGGTCGTCTCCGTTTAGTTTGTGGTGCACTTCCTTGTTTTGGTTTGCTGTGTTGAGTTTGTGTGTTTTCCCTGAGTTTAAGGTTTCTACCCCCTCTGGTTCTCCCCCTCCCCAGTCACGGTTAAGCCCCAGCTCCTCGTCCCCTTTTTCACTGTAAGTGTGTTTGTGTGTGTGCATGTGCGCGTGGGTGAGAGCAAGAGAAATAAGAAAACTTGCTTCACTATTTTAGCAATTCTTGGCCTTATTTTTAAAAATACTGTTGTAATAAAGAATTGTTTTAATTCAATTTCTTCTTGTAAATAAAACCTGTCCAAACTTAACCAACTGGTCTCCGCCTCTCAGTAAGGTTATGAATCTGTGTGCTTTGGCTTTAATTCTCTCGGTGCAATTCCTGGAGTGGCGTTGTTGGTTTTTTAGTTAATAGTGAGATTGATAAATTACAATACCGCTCCGCACCACAATTGCAAAAAGGTCTGTCTGTTTTACTTTACTAAACAGATATTTATGTGAATAACAAACCAAAAGCACTGCTGCAAAAATAAAGGCCAGATTTATTGAAAAATACAAACATATTATTTGAGTATGACACAAAGAGCTAACTATGCACACCAAAGCATTTCCACACAATTATATACAACACTATAAAAAAAAGGATTAATAATAACTGAATAGCCATGCTAAGAACACATCAAACTATTTACAACATTCAGAGTCCCAGACTCCATCACTCCTTGGTCCTCTTCTGCCGCATCTCTTGCATCCACTGGTCAAGTGGCACACCAGCATTCTGTGGGCAGGACACATGACCATAGTACTGGCTGTGCCCACTTTCCTTGGTGCGGGGCTGGTGACACTGGCCACATTTGTTTTCTTCAACCGTCCGTTTGTAAGCCCTGCGAGTCGGGGGAGGAGGAGGAAGAGGGCCAGCGGGTGCAATTGGTCCCGACGACCCCCTGGCACATCGGTATTTTGGGAGAATGATGCCCTCCCTGGTGGTGGTACTTCCAGTCTGGGTGTACAGGAGCACACCTGGTTGGTCCTGAATGCATTTTATGTGCCTTTTCTGGACTCTCCAAATGTTCTGCATCCTCTCCTGGTCTAAGAGAGGCACACCAAGAAGGTCTCTGCCCTTCACACCCATCAGCTCGTTAAGCAGCCCCTCAATCATGATGACGGTCTGTGGCTCTCCTCTTGTCCGTCTTCTGCAGTGCAGGGCCAGGTCCTCTGTGGTGATCTGCTGGTCCACCAATTTATCAGTGAGGAACACCTTCTCTCCTCAGCTGCTCCCTCTTGGCCCTCCGCAGCAAGGAAACATCACCGCTGTCCCACTCAAAGATGCAGCAGGACAGCTTGGCCATGAAGGTGGGGTACAGGGGATGTGCCTCATTGGTGCATCCAGACGCCAGCCGCCGCACGAAGTGGTAGATGTCAAGTTTTACAACCACATCTGGCCACCCACCAAAGCTCTCTTTCAGCTTTGTCTGTTCTCCTTGCTGCGTGCAGCAGTCAGTGTCAACATAGAGGAGTGAGGAGGAGCCACTCCAGCATCACTGTAGCGCCGGATGAGCCCAGCAGCCATCATGTGGAGCCCAGGACCCTCCTGAGCAGTCAAGACACTGATGAGGATTTGGCCCACCTCATTACTCACTGATGAGAGCCACAGACCAGTCCCTCTGGCAACGCCACACAGTTTTGTGGTGATCTATAATGACACAAAAGCCCACATACAGTGTTGTGATTTCAGATGGGACGAAGCACATTAGTATCACATTTCATCTTCATAAAAACCACAGCATTCAGAGTTCAGGTTGTGATTTAGTGTTGTCATATATGACTGAAAATAATAATTTCATATCGAAGGATGTCCATCGGAGTGATCTACCTTTTTGGTGGAGTCCATTTTCAGGATGGTGCCAAATGTGGACGTTATTGTGGTTTTAATGTGGTCCAGCCTGCTCAAAATGTCTGGCCCATACAGAGCCAACATCCAGCGGTGACTTGGTACTGCTACTGGCTCAGAGGCTCCTGGAATGTGACGGGGAGCAAGCTGGGCCGAGCTGCAAAGTCAGAGCATGCCCCAAGATATCGGCAGAGGCGCTTCAGCCACTCCTCGCTGTGGTTTTCTTTCAGCTGTTTAACCAAACGTGTGGGGCTGTTTCCCAGCGTCCTCTCCCTCAAAAACCTAATGACACGGATGTCACATGCAAATCTGTTAAAAGAAAGAGAAAGATAAACAAAAGAGACACACAGAATTAATAAACACAGCTAGTGATCAATCTGCTTTGATTCCAAACATTTATCAATCTGGTTTACTCACTTCTGCGTCAGGATCAGCCTGAACTCCAGCCTGTGAGCCATATCCAGCTGGTCAAGGATGGTCTTGCTGGAGGAGATGTCATTTGTTTTGCACCCAGCTGACTTGCATCTCAGAGTCTCTGTGATTAAAATGTAATAACTGTCGATATCCAAGACTTTGCGCGCTCTCTTGTGGACACCGGCACCTGTGAGCTGCTTTCTGCACACAGGGCAGTGCAGCCTCACTTTCCACAAGTGATGCGGCATCCACAGGAGGAGCTTGTGGGTGAAAAACCGCTCTGGAGTAGGAGCCTGATGGTAAATAAGAGCAGGCTCTGGTGGTGCGGACCACAACTCCAGGTCTACTCGCAGTCGCTGGTTTTTCCAGATGGCGGCTGAAATCCATCTCTGATCCTGAGCTGGTATCTTTTTTTTCATCTCCGCTGGCAGCCAGTAAAGCTCAGAACCTGGAGCTGTCTGTGCTTCTCCTGCTGGAGCGTGAACAGGGTCGGATGTGGAGAGCTCAGAGGGAGCAGTCGGAGGTGGAGCAGTCGGAGGTGGAGCAGATGGGACACAGGCAGAGGTCGTAGCAGAGGACAGTGGGATTGGAGGAGCTGAGGATGAGGCTGATGCTTCCTCATTGTTTCAAGACAGCAATGTAAAGACAAAATAATGAGGATGCCATTATTACTTGAAGTTTTGTAAAACACCAATGGAAAGAAAATAACTGGAGTGAAAACTTCCTCAGCGCTCTCTCAGTCGCTGGTGGGATGGAGGTGGCAGAGGGCCGCTTTGCCACAGGTGAGGGAGGAAGAGACAGAGGAGAGACCGTCTGAATAAATGTCCTGGGACTGCGGGCAGGTGACTGTGCTCTGCTTGTCGTGGCACTTGCAGGGGTGCTGGAGGACACAGAAGAGCTGGAGGCCTGATGAGAGAGGGAGAGAGAACAGCTAAAAACATCATCCATTGAAATGAGCCGGACAACACCGTGCTGCTGCTACATTACCTCGCTGACATGTTTTCTGGCCAAACTCAGGTTTGGTGTAAAGGCAGCACCATGAGACGTGGCAAACCTTGACTTTGTAAACTGCAGAAAAAGTTTTGATAGTGTTTCCTTCAACATGTTTTCTCTAAATATTTTTGCAATTACCAACACCTGTAACATCATTAATATTTACCGATGCCAAAGTCAAAGGGGCTCTGGGAGCAGTCTGTCCAGATGCTGCTGCTGATGGACCTGGATGATCTGGAGCGCTGGGGGATGTGACCGGGACACTGCTGGAAGGCTGCAAGAGCACCGGGAAGGAAAAGGAATTCATTCATACACAATAAAACACCTGCACGCATTCATTTCTCGAGATACCAACATACCTTATTTGCATGGAAACCGCAGCTACAAGTTTGCGTCTGGCCAAATAAAGACGATTGTCCCCTCCGCTGCATTGGGCATTTCTCAATCTACAATACAATCTGAATATATCTTAATGCCTCACACTTTTTTAAATCAAGTTTGTTCTTAATAAGTGCACACTGAATGCTGATTATTATGTCCAACGTACCTTGACATAAAGATCATGCCACTTTTTCTGGCGTGGTGCTGGTAAGTCACATCACTTACTTAGGAATCCATATTTCTCCCAGGCTGTCAGAGCAGATTACTTGAAATTTCACTCCATTACTCAAAACAATAAACGATGATCTCCAACGATGGATGAACATACCACTATCACTATTAGGCAGAGTAGCAACAATAAAGATGACAATCCTCCCCAAAATTAACTATCTCCTTTCAGTGATCCCCACTCACCCACCTCTCATCTGGTTTCACTCTCTTGATTCATCCATCAATAAATTGTATTGGAAAAATAAACCCCCAAGAATAAAACTGACCACACTTCAGAAAACAAAAACATTAGGCGGACTCAATGCACCACATTTTCACCACTATTCACGAGCAAATCAGCTTCAGTATATCTACAAATGGACCCACCCCACTCAGTCAGACAACACTTGGTTAGACATAGAACAGACAGTTAGTAATGAAATACATTGAGCTGATTTACCATTTCTCATTCAGTCTATCAAAAAACACCCCTGTTTCAAAAACCCCACAATATCATCGGCTCTGACAGCCTGCTGGAAATTCCACAGCATCACTGACTCCACTCTGGCACCCTCACTCTTCACCCCCATCTGGCACAACCCGGACTTCACCAGCAATAAACAACCATTACACTTAAGCTCCTGGGCAGATAAAGGGATCACTCACCTCAAACACATCTTCAACAATAACACCCTGGTCCCATTCCCGCTCCTGGTCCAGAAGTTCGGCATCAGGAGCCAACAGTTTTTACAATACCTACAGGTTTCATCATCCATCCAATCAGCAATGAAAAACAGAAACATTGAAAAAACAGAACACAAATTGCATTTTTTGCCTGCAAGCTCAATTTACTTGGCTACAATACTTCAACCAATCAGCGCTTCAAAACAACAACGCTGGCTAGCTTTAGCTCTTTAGCTCTAGCTTCTCTTCACCCAAAGACACACGAAAACGTCTTTTCCTGTTAGAAACTCACCAAGCGCAGACCCTTCAGACTCTTGCTCTTGCTTCATTGTTGCTTTCATCCGTAATCCCAGTTACAAATGATGACCGAGGGCCTGCGGGAGGGGGGCTCAGGGGAGCCATCTTCTCCGTGCCACGTCCACATGGGAAACAGAGCGTTTTCACGGGTAGGGGAGGGGCTGCCTCTCTGAGCAGCACAGCAACGAGCAAAGCTCAAACAGGCAGGCATGAAGGAAAAAGAAAAAACGCTTTGGGGGGGTTTTTGGTGAGTACATAACTATATAACAAGGTTAAAACAAAGAAAAAGTGAATTTTGCGTGATACAGCCCCATTTAAAGCTAGAAAAAAATAGTCCAAAATGTGGGAACATTTGCTTGTAACAAGCAAAGAAACGTTGTGGTGTAAGAAATATGGACTTAAAATAAGTGTTGTGCTTTCTTGATGAAGCTGACTTGAAGAATGTTTTAGTTAATTCCAGATTTTCGATGAGTGAAAAAAACAACACGACAGAGCCGGGACGCGAACCCACGAGCTCTCGGGTGAGAGGCGTACGCTCTACCACTAGACTATTACTCCAGACGGGAAAATGGGACGGTTAAGAAGAGGGTACATCAGAAATCCATTGTAATCTATGCTTCACATGTGTTCCAGCACCTGAAACTCCACAGTGGTGTGAGTGAACAACGCCACACCACCTCCACTCTTCTTTTGTCTGTGTCTGTCAAGCATTTCATCCCCTTCAATGCCAAAATCACTTCTCCACAGCACTGTTTGACCAACTTTCTGATGTTGCTCTGAAATTCAAATGGCATTTGAAGTGACCTACAAACAACATGGTGTTTTCAAAGTTGGTGTAAGGGCCTCAGATATTGAGGTGGATCATTGATCATCTGTTACATTAACAACAATCCTCATTTGTACAGTTTGGACTGTGTGAGTTTCAATCAATTCACACGTCTTCCCTTTTCCCACAAGGGGGCGCCACCAGACCACAAGTCACGCTGATCTGAGACCGGGGGAGAGCTGTGTTTATTCTCCACATGGAAAGAGGGAAGTCTCCCAGTCACCCGAAAGCATTTCTACATTTCTCATATTTGGTCAGAAGAAAGCACAATGTGCTGCTTTGTGTGTGTGTGTGTGTGTGTGTGTGTGTGTGTGTGTGTGTGTGTGTGTGTGTGTGTGTTCTTGTATTTCTATCCTTGTTGGGGCCAAATGTCCCCACAAGGATAGCAAAACGTGGAACGACGTACCTTGTGGGGACCTTTTTCCGGTCCTAAGTAGGACAAACAGTGTTTTCTTGACCATGTTGTTGTTACTGAAAAAAGTAAAAGTGCAAAAACATTTCTTTAGGGTTAGGCTTTGTTGTGGTGTGGGTTAGGGTTAGGGTAAGGGTCAGGGTTAGGGGCTAGACATGAATGGGAGTCAATGGACGGTCCCCACAAGTGTCACAGGGTGATCCTGTGGGGGGTGTGTCAGAGCTGGGCTGGGCTGGAGTGTGTGTGGCTGAGCCCCGCCTCCCTCCTGGAATCAGTAAATTGGGCACAGGTGTGTGTGTGGGGGCGGTATGTGCATGACTCCAGTGGCAGGGAGAAGGGAGAAGACAGAGAGACCTGGGGCAGGAGCCAAGAAGACGGAGACCTGAGGGCACCAGAGAGACCCGGAGACGGACCCAGAGGGACGGTGGACCAGAGAGGAAGAGCGAGAGCTTCCCGGGCAGTGGCAGGAAGCGTCGTGGGAACACAGGAGGGGGGGAGAGTGCAAACCCCCTCCTTCGAGCTAAGTTTTCCCTTCATGGCTTTGGTTGGTGGTTGTAGGTCGGAGTACACCGATTGATGTGTAGTGTGGTGTGCTGCAGTGTGTACTGACAGTGGCTCCGGCCCAACCAACCCCGAGCCAAACGTAGTTGCTCGACGCTTGCCGCTGCCCCCCTTTTTAGTGACGGCCGCCCTACCCTGCCCCCTCATACAGGTCCCGTCTCTGCCTGCGTGTGAGAGAGAGAGAGAGAGACACGTCGAAGGAGGAGGGTGTCCACCAGCCCCTGTCCACCCAGCTGATGCCCACAGCAGAAGAGGAGCAGAGCACCAAGGACATTGAGCTGGATCCCCTGTTCACCGGATATATTTATTAGATTTTAGATTTTTAGGTTTTTAGTTGGCGCCGTTTTAGGACTTCTCTTTTTTATCTGTCTTTTGAAATCAATAAATCAAGTTTTAGAGACGTGTACTCCTAGCGTTGCATGTTTTATTTATTCAGAGGAACTCCCCATTGTGGCCTAAGTAAACTGGGGCTCTCCGCCCCGTGACAGAAATTGGCGTTGTCGGCAGGATTGGTCCTTTGGGTTGAGCCTCTGATAAATAAACATGTCAACTAGCGGCACGCAGTCAGGTGGGCAGCCCATGATGATGCCTTTTCTCATGGGAGGGCTTTGGGCTTCGAAATTCAGCGGGACTCAGTCAGACGTCGAATTTGGAGAATGGAGAAACCAAATAGAGACTATGCTCACATTTCAGCCTATTAGAGATGATCAGAAAGCGGATTTGGTTCTTGGATCACTGGAGGGGGAGGCCAAACGAGAGATTTTAACTTTAGATCGGACTGAAAGAAATTCACCGAAGATTTTTGATGCACTGTTTGAACTGTATGGGGACAATACGCATGTCTCCATTTTGAGAACTCAATTTTTTAATTGTCGACAAGAACCTAACCAGTCGCTGAGGGCTTTCTCCTTAAGATTACGTGAACTGTTTTCCAGGTTGAAACACAAAGATACCATGAGTCTGGAGCACGGAGACCTGGTGTTGAGAGACCAGTTCATTATGGGCCTAAAGGAGGGGCCTGTCCGCCAGGAACTCAGACGCCAGGTACGGAAGAGGCCACAGCTCACCTTTGATGAGGTAAAGATTGAAGCCCTGGCCTTAGAGGAGGAGCAGGGAGAAACATGGCCGCCCTATGACTGTTCAGTGGTGAGTAGGTCACGACTGACAAGCTCCGGAGCAGTAACAGACTGGAAACAACAGTTGCGTGCAGAAATAATGGATGATGTGAAAGAACAAATGTCCGCTATGACAAAGACCATTTTAGAAGAATTAAGAGGAGCCACCCCACCCCCGTTTGTGTCTCGACATTCAAGCCAAAGCCCAAGACCTGGAACGCCGCGTAAAAATGTGACGTTTAAGTGGGATCCCCAAGGTCGTCCTATTTGCAATTCGTGTGAACAAAGTGGTCATATCAGTCGTAGGTGCCCCTCCAAGACGTCCGGTCAGGATTTTTAAGTGCCCCGGCCACTGCGGGTCAAGTGTCCGGACCCCCTGTTAGCGACCCAAATAATGGTAGTCCTAAAGCTAAGCTTACTGGGGCTTGTCCACTGATAGATGTTGAAGTTGATGGGGTAACTGTTAAGTGTTTGGTAGACACTGGGTCTCAAGTAACCTTGTTTAGTGAGACTGTCTGTAGGAACCTTCTTGGAAAAACACAACTTAAAGCTTGTGAAGAGTTACCCTGGTTAACGTTGAGGGCAGCAAATGGGCTTAACATTCCATGGGTGGGCTACATGGTAGCAGACTTTGTGGTCCATGGGGTCCGGGTGCCAGCGCGTGGCATTGTAGTAGCCAAGGACGACTGTATTGGGGCCGAGAAAGCAATCTTGGGGATGAATGTAATTGCGGACTGTTGGGAAGAACTGTTTAGCAAATACAAGGCGTCCTCAAAGCAGCGCAAGCCGCTGCTCGGTAAAGAATGGAACTCTGTTTTTATCGATTGTCAACGTATCCATGCCGTCTCTGCCAGCCAGTGGCAGGCTACAGCTAGACTAGCTAGCCGCTCCACCGTCATAGTACCTGCACAGAGTGAAATGACTCTCTCGGCCAAGATCACACTGCCTGCCAGACCTCTGCCATGTGCAGCACTAGTAGAGCCCCTTGGGGAGAATGGGGGGGTTGAAGCAGCTCGAGCACTGGTAATGGTGGAGGGAGGGCGCGTACCTGTGAGGGTTAGGAATGTACACCCTTATGCTGTCACACTGAACAGGTTCCAGAGGTTGGCAACAGTGTCTGCTGTGAACCCCGACAGCATCCGGAGCGGAAAGGCGCTGTCTATGGTGGAAGTGGGCCCTGGAGTCGTGGAGGTCGGTTTGGTTGATGCTGCCTCAAGAGAACAAGGAGGAGTCAACGGCAGCCCAGCCTTTCCGTTCCCTGTGGGAGATGGGCTGACTGAAGAGGAAAAGGAACAGCTGGACAATCTACTATGTCGATGGAGGCATGTCTTTTCTGCACACGAAGAGGACCATGGGCGGACGGATGCTGTGAAACATGCCATCCCGACCGGTGATGTGAACCCTATACGTGAGAGGTTTAGGCCTGTCCCCCCAACCCTTTATAAGGAGATACGGAGCCTCCTGAAAGACATGTTAGATGGGGGGGGTGATTCGAGAGAGCTGTAGCCCTTGGGCTGCCCCCATTGTTCTTGTCCAGAAGAAAAACGGTTCCTGGCGATTTTGTGTGAACTATCGTAAGCTAAACAGTGTAACACACAAGGATGCCTACCCACTGCCCAGAATAGAAGATTCTTTAACTAGCCTGACTAAGGCAGAGTGGTACTCCACCTTAGATTTAGCCAGTGGCTATTGGCAGGTTGAAGTAGAGGAAAAGGACAGAGAAAAGACAGCATTTACAACACCTTTTGGGTTGTTTGAATTTGAGAGGATGCCGTTCGGGTTGTGTAACGCACCCGCAACCTTTCAAAGGTTAATGCAGAGGTGTCTGGGAGATCAGCTGACAGAGTCCGCGATGGTTTACCTAGATGATGTGATTGTCTTTTCTAAAAGTTTCGCAGATCACCTTGACCATTTGGAATCAGTCTTCCAGTCCTTGAGTCGCTATGGACTTAAACTCCGCCCAGAAAAATGCCAGCTTTTTCAGAGACAGGTGAAGTTTTTGGGCCATGTTGTCAGCAGCCAGGGAGTTTCACCTGACCCCGAGAAAGTGGCAGCAGTGGCAGATTGGCAGCCCCCTACGACAGTCAAGCAAGTCCGTTCATTTCTTGGCTTTGTGGGATACTACAGGCGGTTCATTAAAGATTTTGCCAAAATTGCTAAACCCCTGAATGGACTTTTGATAGGCATTAGTCGTCACCGAGGGAAGCGCTCTACACCTGTTGAGTGGACTGACCAGTGTGAGACAGCCTTTCAGCAGCTAAAGGCAGAATTGTTGCAGGCCCCCATTTTAGCTTATGCTGATTACACCCTACCCTTCAGTCTTTACACCGATGCTAGTAACACAGGACTGGGGGCAGTGCTAGCGCAAGAACAGGGTGGAGTTGAGCGTGTCATTGCATACACTAGCAGAAGTCTACATCCGGCTGAGCGCAATGATTCAAATTATAGCTCGTTTAAACTCGAGCTTCTTGCCATGAAATGGGCGGTGGTGGAGAAATTTAAGGACTATCTTTGGGGCGCTTCATTCACTGTTGTAACAGATAACAACCCTCTTGTACATTTGCAAACTGCCAAGCTGGGGGCTGTGGAACAAAGGTGGGCCGCACAGCTGGCAAACTTTAATTACACGATCAAATACCGGCCCGGAAAAGATAATACCAATGCTGACGTTCTCTCTAGGTTTCCCGTAACTCCCTCCAAACAGGCCTCAGAGGAGTGGGAGCAACGAGTGGGAGCAGTTGAGACCGCTGTATCTCCACAGAATCCGATCAGTAGCTGGGGATGGGATCAGGAGCGATGGCGGAGTTTACAAAGGGAGGATGCTGATTTGTGTACCATCAAAGAACACATTGAGAGAGATGTGCTGCCGAATGCCACAGAGAGGCAGTCTATGACGAAGCCTTCTCAGATTCTGTTAAGACATTGGAGAAAGCTAGAGTTGAGAGATGGTCTCGTGTGTAGGACTGTCCAGGACCCTAAGACACTAGAGACCCTTCACCAGATTGTTGTTCCAGTGTCACAGGCACAGCAACTGTGGACCGTGTACCATGAAAGGATGGGACATCCAGGGCTGGAGAAGTCGATGGCCCTCCTCCGGAGACACTTCTATTGGCCACAAATGGAGGAGATGGTCAATACATGGCTACAAGCTTGCCCGCGTTGTGTTTTGCACAAACCTGGACCTCAAGGTAAAGCTCCCTTAGTGCCACTAATTGCGAGAGCTCCCCTGCATATTGTAGCTATGGATTTCCTGACATTGAGTCGCCCGACGGACAGATATCAGAATATACTGGTCATGACCGATTTGTTCACTAAATTCGCTTGGGCTGTTCCTACATTAGACCAAACGGCTATCACAACAGCCCGTGCCTTGTGGACTTATGTAATTCAACCGTTTGGCTATCCTGAAGTCCTACATTCTGATCAGGGGGCAAATTTTGAGTCTAAACTGATGCATGAACTCTGCAAGTTTTACGGGTGCCAGAAAAGCCGAACAACCCCCTACCACCCTATGGGAAATTGGGCTTGCGAGCGGCTAAACCAGACAGTGCTGAATCTGCTTGGCACCCTCGAAGTAGAACAACACCAGAGGTGGGTGGAGTACTTACCTGGACTCATTCAGGCCTATAACAACACTGTGCATGCATCTACAGGATATGCCCCTGCTTTCCTGATGTTTGGTCGTCACATGAGGACTCCTGTTGATCTGCTGACGGGTGGCGTGGGAACTGAGACCCCCGCTAATACGACGGACTGGGTGGCCAGGCACCAAGAACAACTAGCCTATGCCTATGGGAGAACTTTGGACAGCCTCCAGCAAGCAGGTCAGAAAAATAAGAGGCTCTATGATCGGACCGCCAGAGAAGCTCCTCTTTTGCCTGGGGAGCGTGTTTTAGTGCGGGACCACAGACGGCAGGCAGGAAAACTTAGTGATCGCTGGAAGAAGAAGCCTTATGTTGTAGTAGACAGACTCCACCCTGACCGCCCGGTCTACAAAGTGCGTCCGGAGGGGAAGGAGGGCCCGGAGCGCGTGATTCACCGCAATAACATTCGGCCATGTCTACATTACACGCCCCTTGACCCTGAGACCAATGCGAACGAGCCCGAAGACAAACCACCTCCACTGACGTGGGGACTCCTGCTACCTATGGGAGGCAGTGTTCAAGAAGGGCCCGGGCCCCCACCTGAACCAAGGAGGTCCCAGAGGTCTAACATAGGGGTTAGACCTCAGAGGTATACAAACTGAGTTGATTTGTGGCGTTCTAGGGGCTAGAACCCATTAGTGAGGGGGGGTGTCACAGGGTGATCCTGTGGGGGGTGTGTCAGAGCTGGGCTGGGCTGGAGTGTGTGTGGCTGAGCCCCGCCTCCCTCCTGGAATCAGTAAATTGGGCACAGGTGTGTGTGTGGGGGCGGTATGTGCATGACTCCAGTGGCAGGGAGAAGGGAGAAGACAGAGAGACCTGGGGCAGGAGCCAAGAAGACGGAGACCTGAGGGCACCAGAGAGACCCGGAGACGGACCCAGAGGGACGGTGGACCAGAGAGGAAGAGCGAGAGCTTCCCGGGCAGTGGCAGGAAGCGTCGTGGGAACACAGGAGGGGGGGAGAGTGCAAACCCCCTCCTTCGAGCTAAGTTTTCCCTTCATGGCTTTGGTTGGTGGTTGTAGGTCGGAGTACACCGATTGATGTGTAGTGTGGTGTGCTGCAGTGTGTACTGACAGTGGCTCCGGCCCAACCAACCCCGAGCCAAACGTAGTTGCTCGACGCTTGCCGCTGCCCCCCTTTTTAGTGACGGCCGCCCTACCCTGCCCCCTCATACAGGTCCCGTCTCTGCCTGCGTGTGAGAGAGAGAGAGAGACACGTCGAAGGAGGAGGGTGTCCACCAGCCCCTGTCCACCCAGCTGATGCCCACAGCAGAAGAGGAGCAGAGCACCAAGGACATTGAGCTGGATCCCCTGTTCACCGGATATATTTATTAGATTTTAGATTTTTAGGTTTTTAGTTGGCGCCGTTTTAGGACTTCTCTTTTTTATCTGTCTTTTGAAATCAATAAATCAAGTTTTAGAGACGTGTACTCCTAGCGTTGCATGTTTTATTTATTCAGAGGAACTCCCCATTGTGGCCTAAGTAAACTGGGGCTCTCCGCCCCGTGACACAAGGATAGAAATACAAGAGTGTGTGTGTGTGTGTGTGTGTGTGTGTGTGTGTGTGTGTGTGTGTGTGTGTGTGTGTGTGTGTGTGTGTGGACAACCAATGGAGAACGTGTTGCAATAAATGAGGTGAAAAACATTTGTTCGCCTGCATCAATTTCAAGTTCTTGGCCAAGAGTCACAGACTCTCCTTCCTTCATCTGTCTATCAATCAATTTAACAAAAGATCAAGAAATATTCCTGCAGTATTAAATAAACTACATTCCCTTTCTCAAAATCTGAGGCTGTGACTCAGTGAATAAGCAACAAATAAGTTCCTCAAAGGTTCAACAACTGCATTAATGATGTAAAAAACTTTATAAGCATCAAATTCAAGTTCTATTCAACTTCATGAGCATTAATAATTCAGTCTAATATATCTTGGCTGCTTGGCAGTTGTTTGTTGACTCTGCTGTGTTGAACCATCAGTTTAAACTTCTCCTCTGTTGTTTGCTCACTTGTCCAGCGTTCCAGCCCCTTCGTTCCAGATGGTCACCTTCCTCCATTGTTCATCAGATCACTGGAGAACTCTCCATTTGCTTCCTGCTCACTGGTACTTTGGCTCCATCTAGCGGCGCTGATGTGTAACAACAATCTGGTCCTCGATGATAGTGAGACCCCATTTTGGAGAATTCAATTTTTGGAAAAAAACAATGCCTACATTTGGGCCAACACGGTATTTATTTTGTGACATGTCCATGGTGGATCATCTTGGGGATACATCGGCTACAGAGTTTCCTTTTTAAACGTTCCTGGTTGCTGGTGTGCATTGTGATTGATTTTTCTATTGAAGAAACTCCAGCTCTGGGTCCTCCTCTTCATCAACTTCCCATCCAGCGATGGAAGGCAGGGCTGCGGACGAGACAACAGGGGATTGTGGTCTGAATAAAAGAATACGCACAAATCTTATTGATGAAAAGTTATCATTATTGACTGGAAAAAGAAAAAGCATGTCAAATGATGCCATGTATTTGGTGATGTGGTAAATAGCTCTGGGTGCTGTGTCTTCTCTCTTGGGGCTGGACACATCAGGTGAGGACAGAGTTCTTTCACCTGTATTGACAACATCAAACATATGAGTAAAATTCAAATGATAGCGGTTTATTTCTTCCTGCATCTCTGGAAGTTCTTCAGCATCTTCCAGGAACAACAGTTTGTCAGCAGAAAGGTTGCTGTCCTTCTGGACTTTCTCCGAGTCCTTATTTATGCTGCTGGCCAGGTATGTGGCTGAAACCAAGGGCATTCTCCAGCAGCCACATGAAGGCTGGCCCTTGGTATTTGCCAAACTGCAGCTTGCAGCTGGCCAGAAGCTGCGTCCTGTCAGATAGATCTCCACCTCGGGAATGCACAAATTCACAAGTTCTGACAAGTTCTGTAGTTTGGTCCATGTGCAAACGGGTCCTCTCCTTCTGCTTGGCCTCAGCGGTGGGCACCAGCACTCTCCCTTCAGGGTGAACAGGGAAGACTGCACTCTCTCCAATTACAAGATGGAAATAAGCAAATGAAATCATGATTATTACAACAAATGACACTGCCATATTTGCCATCTGAATGAGAGAAATGAGTGGCCTGGATGATTCACTCTAATATTTACTAAATACTGGTCACAGGAAAACTTCCAATCTCCACAAAATCATGTCTTTACGTTTTTACGACACAGTTTTATATTGGCCAAAGTCAAAGGATGGTTTAATAGTACACATACACATTTCACATCAACATGTCACATTTAGAACTCAAACTTATGATACACATTAGTTGTTGGAGATAAGTTCTACAGGGAAAGAAAATCTTTTTCATTTTTCCATATTTTATTTTGAAAATGTCATGAACTGCACTTGAACAATTTACAGAGATGTTTGGGAAAAAATATTGAAAAGATAAAAGATTAGGCTTCCCACATCACAATACTGCTTCAGCTTTCACATTTTAAAACTTTCATTTGGCAGGTTTTCACTTTAAATGCGCAAATGCGCCCAGTTTCGCGCATGCGCACTGGAGATCGACGTAAAACCAAACAAACGTTCTGATTGGCCAAAAACGGGCCATAATTTATCAGCCAGCACATTGATTTGCCATCAATGGGCTGAAACGGGGCTTTAAATTGCTGGAACGTATTGCCAAGCTCTCGGGAGCATGCGCATTTAGCCTCACTGGCGTGACCACAGAGCTGGGCTGGCCCACATCCAGCCCGTTGTTGTTCAAGTTCATTGTGAAAATGTTTCTTTATTTCTTTTTTCTTCAATGAAAAAGAATCTGGCCTTTCTGCCTGGACTCTGCCATCTACCTGTTGAGCCTGTGAAAAGCCAGTCGCTATTGATTAGTTGGGTCTGCAGAGAAGAGGAGCTGATCCCGGTGAGTCGGTGGCACAGAGAGCAAAGGATTGGGCCCTTTTTCAGGTGTGTTTGACTTGTTTGTGCTGTGAAAGTGTAGGTGACATTTGTTAGTTGGTTGTCGGTGTGTTTTCATATGAAGCTGAACGTGGAGTTTGACGCAGCAAACAGTGTGTTGAAATGAAGTGAAATTTGGCGCATGCGCACTGGAGGCTAACGCATCCTCGTGACGTCAGTAGGCTTAAATACGCCCTCTGTCTTTGTTCTGCTGGGCCCCCGTAGTGTAGCCTTGCGGTTAGCAACACAGGCCTGGGACTGCAGGGTAGCGAGTTCGGTTCCCGCATTAGCATACACACTGATCCACTGCAACACGATCGAGACACACATGAACCACTTTACAACCGCAGAGCTACTCTGCGGGGGCTACTTTTGCCCACATTCTTTACACCATCCTGTTTGCCAGCTTTCCTCCACCGTAACCTGTTCAATGTGCTTTTAGCATGGCAGCTAATGTTAGCTACTCTTGCTAGCATCGCTTCATTATACTCTGTTACTTTGGACATTTCTCCATTTTATTTTCACAAACTCATTTCTCTTTCAACAAATGAGCGAAAAACCACTGGAGAAAAACTGGAATACTCAACACTAAATAATATCAGGGGGACTTCAACACAACTTTATTTGCACATTAAATCAATCATAGTTCGCTCAATACTGCGCATTTTTTTCATCTGCAAACGTCATTCAAAGAGGCATGATAGAGGCCACAATTTTTGGCGGTTTCAAATGTTTATAATGAATAAAATAATATTTTAGAAGATGCTGGCAGAGCTGTATGCCGTAGTCTAATAATTAATCAGGGATATATCTAGGTTTAGAGCTAGGTTCCTGCTATGTCTCAATAATTATTCATCACTGGCGGTTTTAATAGACTAATTTAATATTTGTAATTATTTTGTTTAATTTTATATATCTTTATCTATTTATATACACATGTCAAAATATAATATAATAATATAATATAAAGTCATAAGTAAGTAATGTATGCCATGTAATCAATAGAATATTTCCTTCAACAACGCTAACAGCCTTATTGTGATGCTCCTACTCTTTGGAGGAGATCTGGAAACTTAAAGACTTGGAACACACTTCAAGCATGTTTTCCTTGTTGTCTTTTTGCTTGTTTTTCCCTTTTCTTTTGTTTTGTTGTTGTTTTTGCTTTTTTCCTACTCATTTTGTGTCTTTTTGTTTTTGTTTTTGGGGGGTGGGGGTAGGGGGGATCATCTGTTTGGACAGATTCTCTCTATCGTGATCATTGTGAACGCTGGAATCAGTTATTTCTCTGTCACCAATGGGAGACAATCTATATTAATGTGCCTGTCCCTGCTTCGTCTATGTTCAACTACAAAAGCAACTTAAAGAACAATTTAATATCGCAATATCTGACCTAATCCAAACACAATACATGAGATACATGGGAATTGCTTTAGATTGTCTGTTTTCTTTTATTCTTTGTTTATATTTTTGTAAGATTTCTCTTTTTTCTTTTCTTTTCTCTTTCTTTTTCTTTTTCTGTTTTTGTGCTGGATTTTAAGTCATCTTCTTATGTACAACCTTTACATGCTTATTTCTTCTTTTTTTTTTTCACTTTGAATTTGTGCAGGAGCAGCATTTGTACAAGCCTTTTGGCTTTTTTTTCATTCCTATGCACATAGTCATATTGTTTTGACTATATGTACAAAAAGAAAAAAAAAACGATGGATGGAATAACGCCATCTCTAAGGCGGACAACCTTGTCCTGTCCTGTGGAAATCCTGCTCTCTGAAGTCTCACTATACAGCACAGACGAGTCTCTTGCTGGGAAATTCTCCCTCCTTAGAGCGATCTCTCACTTCTTCCTCACATTTCTGTCTTTAGAAAATATGCAAAATGAAACAGGAGATCAACACAAAATCATCTAAGAGTTCACTTTCGTCCTTTTTCATTCTATTTTATTCCTTCAAGTTTCTTAGAACCTCTCATTCTCATTTTTCAAGTTAATGCAAATCTGTTCCTAAAAGTTGCTGTAATTGTTAATGAGCAGCTGTTTGCAAATGACTCTACAGTCAGGTGTGATGTTGAAAAAACGTTAAATCCTATCTGTGAAAAGTTATTCCTTGAGCCCTGCTCGCTACCGTCCCACACACAGGTGTCACAGCAGAGCTCCGGCTGAATCTCCACACAAATGACTGGAGCGTATGCGCCTCTGGACCGGACCAAGATGGCGGCCGTATTTCTCGCTGCGCAGCGCCCCAAGCGGGGTCTACTCTTTATTATGTCTATGGTGGCAACGACCAGCCCCAGTCACTGATACGCACATTCTCACGTTGGTGCTTGGTGAAATATGACAGGTCATTTACGGTGTTCTGACTTTACAAATGACACACTTTGCGCATTGGGCTCAAGATCACAAACATCTTTCTCAATGCTTACAAATCATCATTGGTCCTGAGGTCTTCATACTGCCGTGTGAATAGGGCTTTGGAGTCTCACTTATAGGTCCCAGCAGCAAATAAGTGGAAGGTTGATACAGTACACATTTTGCACTGGTGACGTTTATTGGACGAACAAGCTTTGGCTATGTTACAATATGATTTACACTGGGAGTGAAACAGTCTTTGTAACCCTTCACTTTTTACAATTGTGTCTGTTTGTTTTCCTCATTGTTGCCCTGCTGGTAGCTGTTGTGAGTCCATATTTGAGAAGATGTTGGTGTCAGCTCTGTCCTCTCTTTGCAGGCCAGCCGAAGCGGTGCATCCACACAGTTTCCAGCATCCAGGGATGTTTCACGGCAGACCGGCCCCCTGCAGACCCCCTCTGTGAGCACACAGCTATCCTTGAGGATTCTTCAGCCTCATTTGAGAGGAGCAGGTCTGGAGCCACCCTGACTACAGTTATTTGTGATGAAGTGGAATCATTTGGAATCATTTTTGTGTTGTAATACTTTTCACTTGCAGTGTAATTTATGGCTGTCTTTGTGTGTCACATGGGTGGACTTTCTGTAGTGAAGATTCTATCTGCTTACAGGTGTCCAGGCCACGGCGTCCTGCAAGGATTTAGTGTTGGGCCATCCGCTGCAGAGCTTTTGTGTTCCTCAGCAACAGCAGTAAAGAGACCTTCAGAGAGATGTGTTGTGGACCTGGAGGAGGATCTGGAGCAGGGCGATGATCCATTAGAGGACAGCTCTTCAGCAGCAGCTTCCAAACATCTGGACTCTACCTCTGACCCTGCAGATGCTGCCACGTTGACCGAGTCAACATTGTTGTCATAAGTTACTCAAACGTTTCTGTCGTTGTGTGTTTTAGATTGTATGTCATAGTTGATGAGCTGAAACTATAGGATATTACAGCAGTCCTGCAATCAGTCCAGTGTTCATGTCATTTTGTAGTTCAGTATCAGTTTGTTGGGAACAATTTTGGACAGATGTGTGTCCATCTCTTGATGTAGTTTTGGCTCATTCTTGATGGAATGCCCCTACACTGGCATTGTTGGTCTTTCATTGTGTGGCTGTGGAATTGTGAAGCTCAGTTGCTCACAACACATTTGTCTTTTTCTACAGGGATGAAAGCAGATGAAGCGATGAAGATGTGTCTGTTAATGCATTGTGGAATAACAGGGAGCCAGTGGAGAGATTTTCAAACAGGCGTGATGTGGGACCTCCTGTTGGCGCTGGTCAGCAGCCTGGCAGCTGAGTTTTGGACGTACTGAAGACGAGCAGCTCTTTCTGGTTGAGGCAGTGAACAGGCTGCTGCAGTCGTCCAGCCGCGAGGATATGAACGCATGAAGGATCATTTCAAGCTCGTTCTTTGACACCACGGGTCTGAGCTTAGCGATATTGCGCAGCTGGAAGAAACAGTTTCTAACAAGTTGCCTTGAGTGATGGTGTAGTGACATTTTATTTGGAAATTGGCCCGAATATAGGACGATGCTGATTATAAGACGACCCCGATTTTTCAAATGTCATTTTGTGAAAATAAAAATATGCTGAAGACAATAAGGTTACTCATAAAATGTTTTTTTATTGTTTTATTGTACGATTATTGTAGGAAAACTCACAACAGACATAACATTTCGTGTGATTGAAGAGCAAGAAATATATGAATCCTGAGACGAATTATGTAACCGGCCTTTCAAAGCTCTTGTTTCTAATTCCATCTGGGAAAGACAATTCAAAATTCTGCATTGGCTTTTTATTTCTCCTGAGAGGAGGCACAAAATGTATTCTTCACTTTCTGAAATGTGTAACAAATGTCATTCTGGTGTTGGCATCTTCTTCCATTGTTTTTGGGCCTGCCCACATATTTTGCCATTTTGGTCATCAGTTATTGGTCAGCTCTGTAATGTATTTTTTTGTAATTCAAGTTTTTATTTCTTTTTCACAACTTAGAACAAGACAAACAAAAACAGACAGCAATGAACAATACAAAATTTGGCCAAACTAACATACAAAATGAGTACTCTACTTTAATTCATCGTATCTAAAATGGTTAAGATGTTTCAAAAATCTGAGCCCAGGATTCAACAAACTTATCCATGTCATTATTCACTCTCGCCAATAATTTTTCATATGTTACAATTTTCTGCATATTTTCTTTCCACCTACTAAATTGTGGAGCAGAAGGATGTAGGCATTGTTTTTTTCCAAAAATTGAATTCTCCAAATGGGGTCTCACTATCATCGAGGACCAGATTGTTGTTACACATCAGCGCCGCTAGATGGAGCCAAAGTACCAGTGAGCAGGAAGCAAATGGAGAGTTCTCCAGTGATCTGATGAACAATGGAGGAAGGTGACCATCTGGAACGAAGGGGCTGGAACGCTGGACAAGTGAGCAAACAACAGAGGAGAAGTTTAAACTGATGGTTCAACACAGCAGAGTCAACAAACAACTGCCAAGCAGCCAAGATATATTAGACTGAATTATTAATGCTCATGAAGTTGAATAGAACTTGAATTTGATGCTTATAAAGTTTTTTACATCATTAATGCAGTTGTTGAACCTTTGAGGAACTTTTTTGTTGCTTATTCACTGAGTCACAGCCTCAGATTTTGAGAAAGGGAATGTAGTTTATTTAATACTGCAGGAATATTTCTTGATCTTTTTTTAAAATTTTTATTGAACATTTTGTACAAAGCAGAGCATCACAAAAACAAAGTAAGAAGAAAACAACAACAACAACAACAACAAACAAAGAAACAAAAAAAGAAAGAAAAGGAGGATAAGTCCTTATCTTAAGATTCCTTTGGCCAAGCTAAGGACAATAAGCCAGATCGCAACTTCTGTGCAGAGGAACAGTCCAAACAGTTCAAGAAAGGGTCACATGTCCTATAAAATTCATATGGCTTGTTCTTTAGTAGAGTGGAGAAAGTGTGTGTGTGTGTGTGTGTGTGTGTGTGTGTGTGTGTGTGTGTGTGTGTGTGTGTGTGTGTGTGTGTGTGTGTGTGTGTGTGTGTGTGTGTGCCACACTTAGAGGAGGAGGAGACTGGAGACTGACTGTGAAGCAGCTTTGTCTGGAACTCCAGCTACTAAGGTGTATGTCAGGTTCAGAGGTCATTCATGAACATGTTACTTGAAGTTGTTGTGTAACTCTCTCCTACTTGAGCTAATTTACTGTAAAAAAAAAACAAAAAAAAAAACCATTTAAAAATAGACTGTCCTATTGTGTATGATGTTTACATGTGAATACATAGAAAAGCCCAGACCTAAACATAGAAAATCTCAATTAAAAAAAATCAATGAAAATATGTGACACACGATGTTTTTCAGGAGCTTTTCCAGAGCCAGAGCCTTCCCGGTAAGCAGTGCAACAACTTTCATCAAGTTGGCGGATGACACCACGGTGGTGGGTCTCATCTCTGGAGGAGATGAGACTGCTTACAGGATGGAGGTGGAGCGACTGTCAGACTGGTGCACCATCAACAACCTCACCCTCAACACCTCCAAGACAAAGGAACTGCTCGTCGACTTCAGGAGGCGTAAACCAGACATACAGCCCATCACACTCAGCGGGGACAGGCTGGAGATAGTGAAAGACTTCAGGTTCCTGGGCACATACATCAGCCAAGACCTGACTTGGACTGCAAACTCCACATCCATTCTGAAGAAGGCACAGCAGAGACTCTACTTCCTGAGGATTGTCAGGAAGAATAACTTAAGAACTGAGCTCCTGGTGTCCTTCTGCCGCTGCCCGGTGGAGTCGGTACTCAGCCATGGCGTCTGCTTGTGGTTCTCTAGCTGTACAGTGGCGGAGAGGAAGCAGCTCCAGAGGATTATTAGCACCGCCCAGAGGCTGACTGGCTGCCCACTTCCATCTCTGGAGGAGATCTATCAGACCCGCTGCCTCAGGAGAGCCCGCAGCAGCATCGGGGATTCCTCACACCCCAGCCACCACCTCTTCCAACTCCTACCCTCGGGGAGGCGTTTCAGGGCAATCAAGACAAAACACACAGACTCAAAAACAGCTTCTATCCTACAGCTGTCATTGCCCTGAATACTGCACCATAACCAGTCCCTGAACAAGAACAACATGTGACCACCAACTGCGTCATATATTTATATTTATATTGCAAGACACGCAAACTTTTAGTCTATTTATTTTATACCGTTTCTGCACTATTTTTGTCTTGCACTATTTTGTCCTTTTGTCTCTTTTGTTTGTCTGCACTGCCCACGACAGCTGCTGTTCTCAATTTCATCGCATTCTTCTGAACAATGACAATAAAGGAATTCTGATTCTCATTCTGAACATGATGTGAGCGAGCGACCTGGCTGTCTTCAGCATGTCCAAGCATCTTGTTGGGAGAGTTTCAGCACGGCTGACAATTTAGCTGAGGTGGATAAGTCTTGATTTCTACTTGAAGACTTTTAAGGATTCAGCACCTGTGGAAGCACCATTTGCAGTTGTGTAAATGAAATGATTGAACAAGTTTGGAGCACTTCTAAAAGCAAAACTTGCACCTGTGTATTGTGAGTTGTGTACCTGCAGATGTTTTTTTTCTCTTCAGAAATCATTCAATTGCAGGTGTCCAAGTTCTCCAAGTGTCAGATTCAAAAAGTTGCATGCAAAAGCTCCTCTCCTCTGATTGGCTTTTTCTCCACTGACTGAAGGTACAGATGGTTTTTCAACAAATACGTCAGTGCAGCTCTGTGATGTGTGACTTGAAGATGAAGGAAGGAGAGTCTGTGACTCTTGGCCAAGAACTTGAAATTGATGCAGACGAACAAATGTTTTTCACCTCATTTATTGCAACACGTTCTCCATTGGTTGTCCACACACACACACACACACACACACACACAAAGCAGCACATTGTGCTTTCTTCTGACCAAATATGAGAAATGTAGAAATGCTTTCGGGTGACTGGGAGACTTCCCTCTTTCCATGTGGAGAATAAACACAGCTCTCCCCCGGTCTCAGATCAGCGTGACTTGTGGTCTGGTGGCGCCCCCTTGTGGGAAAAGGGAAGACAAGTGAATTGACTGAAACTCACACAGTCCAAACTGTACAAATGAGGATTGTTGTTCATGTAACAGATGATCAATGATCCACCTCAATATCTGAGGCCCTTACACCAACTTTGAAAACACCATGTTGTTTGTAGGTCACTTCAAATGCCATTTGAATTTCAGAGCAACATCAGAAAGTTGGTCAAACAGTGCTGTGGAGAAGTGATTTTGGCATTGAAGGGGATGAAATGCTTGACAGACACAGACAAAAGAAGAGTGGAGGTGGTGTGGCGTTGTTCACTCACACCACTGTGGAGTTTCAGGTGCTGGAACACATGTGAAGCATAGATTACAATGGATTTCTGATGTACCCTCTTCTTAACCGTCCCATTTTCCCGTCTGGAGTAATAGTCTAGTGGTAGAGCGTACGCCTCTCACCCGAGAGCTCGTGGGTTCGCGTCCCGGCTCTGTCGTGTTGTTTTTTTCACTCATCGAAAATCTGGAATTAACTAAAACATTCTTCAAGTCAGCTTCATCAAGAAAGCACAACACTTATTTTAAGTCCATATTTCTTACACCACAACGTTTCTTTGCTTGTTACAAGCAAATGTTCCCACATTTTGGACTATTTTTTTCTAGCTTTAAATGGGGCTGTATCACGCAAAATTCACTTTTTCTATGTTTTAACCTTGTTATATAGTTATGTACTCACCAAAAACCCCCCCAAAGCGTTTTTTCTTTTTCCTTCATGCCTGCCTGTTTGAGCTTTGCTCGTTGCTGTGCTGCTCAGAGAGGCAGCCCCTCCCCTACCCGTGAAAACGCTCTGTTTCCCATGTGGACGTGGCACGGAGAAGATGGCTCCCCTGAGCCCCCCTCCCGCAGGCCCTCGGTCATCATTTGTAACTGGGATTACGGATGAAAGCAACAATGAAGCAAGAGCAAGAGTCTGAAGGGTCTGCGCTTGGTGAGTTTCTAACAGGAAAAGACGTTTTCGTGTGTCTTTGGGTGAAGAGAAGCTCGAGCTAAAGAGCTAAAGCTAGCCAGCGTTGTTGTTTTGAAGCGCTGATTGGTTGAAGTATTGTCGCCAAGTAAATTTAGCTTGCAGGCAAAAAGTGCAATTTGTAATGAATGAATGAATTGAATGAAGGTTTGAATTGAAAAAGGGTATATCCCTAACCAAGTGTGAGATGCAGCGGAGTTGCCTGCCCTCCCAATCCCCTCTCTTGCAACTCCGCCCTCGTCTTCACACCTGTTCAACAGACCACCTGACTGACGCCCCACAATGAGGGCGAACAGCTGTACAGAACGTGCGATTCACGAGCCCCCGCTCGAGCAAAGCACGATCTTCCAGGCAGAACTGCTGAACAAATAATGAAATGCCGCGAACACTATTTCAATTGCATATAATGGAGATGAGTGTGACTCCTGGTGCGACCACATGACAAGTTTGTCAAAACCCCACCACCCGAGTCCTGCCAGGTCACCGACAGCATTGTGACATCGATTTCACATGGTCTGGCACACCTGCTCTGGTTGCTGCCACAATACCAGCGATTGTTTTCCACTTGTTCAGGTGCATGACGGGAAATTGTGACGTCAGAGAAAGCTGATTGGACGATTGTGTTTCTATAGTTTTTTTAAACAAACAAACAAACAATGAGAAATCGCCCTCCGTGCTTCATTAACGTCAGTGTTTTCTTTGGTGTATCCATTGTTCTGCTGCCGTTCTCTCAGTCATGTACCACTAGGTGGCGCCTGGGAGTGAAGCCCTCGAGTTTGTGTTACGAGCCTGTCGGGCTTCCGTAAGCTGGAGTTTCCAGAGTTTTCAACCAGCCCTTGTGTTTTTCTGAGTTAGCATTTGTACTTTTGTATTTTGCAAGTGAAATATTGTCAGTTTAATTTGTTCGGGAAGAAGGTGGAGAAGAGGGGGAGATGGAAAAAAAGGAGAATTGAGAGCTTGTTTCAGTTTTGCTTTCCTCAGCTATATCCTAGCTATTTAAAGTGCTGTTTTTGTTGTAATTGTTATCACAGCCACGTGAGTATTGTTTAATTATGCAATGTGCCAATTCACTTCAAGCAGTTTATATATATAAAACTGAGAAATTTCATTGAAAATCTTTTATTAATTTGCAGTGTCACTGCAGTAAAGTCACCCCCCCCCCCCAAAAAAAAAGAACAAACACTCAGCACCATTAAAGGCATAATATACATACGATATAATAGAATTGGTTCTTTTTAAACGTATGTACTTACAAATAATAATGACAGTAACTGAAAACATATTAGTAATAGCTATTTCTTAATGAGGTATAAACTCTGGCTGGACTTTTTGGTGCAATGTGTGCATTTATTCCTCTGTTAATGGCAGATGGCTTCCAAACAGAAGAAGCACAGAGCCATGGGGGAGGAGGAGTGGGTTTCTCGCCTGCGAAGGTTCCCTGCTTCCAGCGTTTGGCCCTCTGAGGCAGGAAACAGAGCAGAACCACGCCAGAAAAAGTGGCATGATCTTTATGTGAAGGTAAAGTTGGACAGAATAATCAGCATTCAGTGTGCACATATTAAGACTAAACTTTCTTAAAATAAAAGTGTGAGGCATTATAAGATAGATTGAGAAATGCCCGATGCAGCTGAGGGGACAACATTGTGGGGCGTCAGTCAGACAGTCTGTTGTACAGGTGTGAAGACGAGAGGGGATTGGGAGGGGTAGGCCACTCCGCTGCATCTCACACTTGTTAGGGATATAAACCTTCTTCACTAAAACCTTTGCCCTCTTTCTTCAACAAACCTTTCAACTCTTACAAACTTTGGAACGGAACACACACACCACACTAGACTAGCTTTGGCTACAGATTGAAATGGATTAGGACTGATAAATGTTCTATTTGTGGCTAAATTCCTCATAAGAGACAAGCATTAGGATCCAGGAAGTGAACTGCAGACCAAAGACCTTGTGTCTTCCAGACCTCCAGAGACAAAGATGTGCTCTGCAAATCCATCTAACTCAGGGGTGAAAGTAAGATAAGATTCTTGCAGGAACTGTGCAACTCAAAAAAATGTTTTAGTTTGTGCACAAAGCCTGCGAGCATTGTACAAAACAGATATCGATAAAGCCTGCTTTTTTGACACCCTTGAAAGCGTAATGTTTTTTTCTAATTGTTTGAATGTTTAAATATAACACATACTGTGATGGCGGCCTCTTCACGACGAAGGCAACGATCAACAAGTATTGCTGCCCTTTATCTCCACCACAGCTTTCGTTGTTGTAACAACTAATGTATATTGGGAGCATGTCGCTCACATTGATGTCCGCACAGAGGCCAGGTCACTCTCACACCGACCCTTCTCACTGTTGGTCCAACATAAAGTAAATGAAACTTAACATTAAAAGACCGGAAAAACGGCATCAACACATATAAAAACAATAACTTAACACACCTATAACAAAACAAAGTACAAGACAGGGCCCCCCAGCCCTGTCCAGTTCAGTTTTGTTTGACAGGCCTCAACCCCTCGTTAATTTCCTTTTTGAGTTAGTCTGCTGATTTTAACTTTGGGAATTTGGTAAAGTTTGTTTTAATTTGAAATCACGTCTCCCGTCCCCGTGAATCCTTCGAACCTGCGGGTCCTTGTTTCTTTTACTTTCTTTAGCATTTGAGATCCTGGGGTGCAAGTCCCCAGGTGGCGTTGTCTTTTGGTTTGTGTTCGGTTTTCCCCTCTCACTCGTCCTGCCACATATGCATTTACATAGTTTTACGTTGTTTTTCTTTTTTTTTTGACTGAAAATGTGACGTACTGCACCTTTAAACGCTGGAGTTTCATCTCCTGACATGTGACGGCCGTCTGTCCAGCAGAACATGACTCTGATGGGCGAAATCAACCAGCTGCGTCTGGCCAGGACCCAGATCAAGGACTACAAGACTCAGGTCTCCACGTTCAACAGTCCAGCAGGCTCCGGCCCGCCTCGGATCAAGGAGCAGCGGGGGGGCCGAAGGAGGACGACCTCTGACCCCGTCAGCTCGGGGATCGGCTGAAGAACCAGCCTCAGTTCTTTTCTCTTCGTCGTCATGCAGCAGCATCAGCTTTACAGTGAAATCAGAGTGGAAATGTGTTTCTAGATTGAAGTCCAAAGAGGCTGGGCTGATCAGGAAAACAGAAGAGTCGGCATGTCGTCAAACTTTTCATGAGAAAAATATGAAGACAAGTGATAAAGAATTTTTCCAAACACATGGTTGACTTGGTTTGTCTTTATGAATCATGAAACAGAAGACAAAACAGCAGTAAACAGATGAGCTGTCAGACTGTGGAAGCCCCCTGGTCTGATCAGGCTCTGAAAGTGAGAAGATATGAGAACAGTAAACAGGCTCAGATGTTTGCAGACATCTTGGCGGCGGCGAGCTTCAGGTCTCTGGAGTGAGCCTGGATGCGCTGGTGGAGCTTGTCCACGGCAGCGGACAGGGTGTTGTAGATGGCCTGGAGGGGACAGGAGGAAGGCGTCAGCGCGGGAACAGGAAGCGGCCTGCCGCTGCTGCGGGAGGCCGCCGGTACCTGGGCTTTCTCCGTCTCCTCGCCGCAGACGTCCCTCAGGCTCTTGATCTCGGCCCTCAGCTGCTGCGTCTGGCCGGAGATCTTCTGGATCTTGTCGGCCATCTCCTCGCGCCTCTGGCGGATGTGGGTGCACTGGCTGAAAGAGCGGCTCGGGTCAGCGGGGGCGTGAGCGCGGTGGACGGCGTGCGGCGCGGAGGAGCGCAGGCCCGTACCCGAGCACCTCCTTCACGTGCTGCTCCTTCACCTCCTTCTTCTGCCGCCGGATGTTCAGCTTCATGTCCAGAGCTCGCTTCAGCTGGCCCTCCTCCACACACAGGTTCTTCAGCTCCTTCTGCAGCTTCACACACACACACACACACACACACACACACAACTGATAAACACAAGAAACTCATTTCCTTCAAAGAAAGCTGAGAAAAGAGCCACGCTCACACGCCTGCGTGTGTGTTTCAGTTGAACTATCCTTCCTAACCCTGTTGGAACCAGAGACCGGGAGACCATTTCCAGGACCAGGAGGTTGGTCCTGATCGCAATGAACACCTGGAGTAGGACGTGAATCTAGGATTTGTGGACCTGCGCTGACCCAAGAGGGGGTGGACAGAGGCATGTTGGGACGGACCGTTCCAAGCGACAGCCCGGACGACCCATGCTGTCTGACTGAAGGAGAAAGCAGCCGAGTGGTATCACATCTGTCACACTCGCCTCTCTAGGTTGAAGAGCTCCATACCTGGAGGAGAGGACACACCGGCCTCCTAACCTGAAGAGAGGACTGTGGGAAGTCAGTTGTCCACCGAGGCAGTTGAGTATCAACACTCATCTCACCATTTTGTTTTAAACTGTTGCTTGTGTGAACATTGCTGTATTTATTCATTAATTGATGTACTTATTATTTATGTACTTGGAGACATGCTTGCAGACCATGCAGAAATGTATGTTTTGCAGGAATGTTAATTTTGTGGTCCTAAAATCTGTTTTTGGCCAAGAGGGGGATTTGTGGGAAATCTTACATTTTATTTGAGTGCTTGCTTGCTTACATATAGTCTAGTGGAAATGGACTATAATATGAATGCATATAATGTGGCTTGTAAAACTGCTTGTGTAGCTTTAATCATAACCGGACGAGCCCCCAGAAACTGGGGACTGACTGAGCCACGAGGCTGGGAGTGAGGATGGCAAGGTCTGATGATCAAGGTTTTGTCCACTGTAGGGACGTTACTGTTGTGTTTCTGTGTGTTTGTCTGCTGTGTTGTCCCATGTTTGAGGAGGACGGGAACCAGAACGATTTCACAAAACACTGTGTTGCTTCCATCATCTCCAGCTGCAATCTGATGTCAGCGTACATGCAGGCAGTATCAAAATAACATACTGTGTAGTGGAAGCCAAAATGACCTTTCACAGTAAATGTCTCTTCTTATATTAACTATGTTTTGCATTGTATGACATATAACAATCATCGTGAATTTCTTCAAATGAAACGGGGGCTGAGTTGTTGTGACAGCGCACGCTGGCACCGAGGAGTCCGAGCGGTGACGGGCGGTGCGGTGCTCACATGGAGCTTCGGAGCGGAGCAGAGCGGTGCTCACTGGGAACACAGCGCGCCCTGGGTTTTCATAACCCACCAACCCTACGTAAATTACACCTGTGAACTACGCTAAATGATCTAACCAAGTAACTCTCATGCTAAAATGATGCTAATGCTAAAACAATGCTAATCTGATCATCGCTATGAAAAGATGGCTCGCTCTGGTGGGTTCGCATCCCGGCTGTCCTCGTGACAGAAAAACAGAAACCCAAATAACCAATGACTATTGATTGTGCAGTGTTTTATTTCTTTTCTCTTCTGTTTTTTACAAATCAGCAAAACATTTGTGATTGTCTATCTAAACTCTCTGTGTTGTGCTGTGAGACTGAAGTGAAGTCAGCAGGCCAAGCAGCGAGCCTCAGCATATCCTGTCATGAACATTTAACAGTTCTCACTTTAAAGACACACATGAAACGGAAGGAAATTCAGAATCCACCAAACAGCAATGAGTTACGCTTTACACACTGCGCCTTTTGTTACTGAGTGAAAATGAAGCATTGGGACTCCTTAAACTGAAAAACAGTCAAAGAAATGTGTAGTTTCTATGTCAGATGACTGGTCGTGGACTCCTGCTCCATCACACAGAAATCCTCTGACTGTGTCTACATTCAGTTTAAACAAACGAGTAATAACTGAAAAAGCCAATTTGTAAGTCTCTCAGGAAATGAAAATGCTGTGGAGAGACTGAAAGAAAACTTTGAGAAAGCCAAAAATTGTTTTTATAATAACTACTACATCTTAGAAACTGTAAAAATGAATAAAAAATAATCTACAGTCAGGAAAATGGCTCCTGAAAAAGTTTTTTTTTTTCTGTATTTTGTGCATTTTTTCCACGTTGTGTCATGAAAACTTAAGAAAGAACTCCTCTTTGTCATGATGATATCTCTGTAATAAAAAGTTTTGTGTTCCGTTAAAAAGTTTTGAAGAGTTGAAACGTTTGGTGAAAAGAAAAGGTCAAATCAAAGCTGTCGCTGCTTGCTGCTGTGCAGACCTGTCCTGTGGCGGCCTGTACTGCCTTCACCTCTCCCTGCGTTCAGTGTGGCCGCCATTCGGACGGCGCCTCGTCCAACCGCAGGGAGGGTTTGACTTCTGTTGGTCGCAGTCTCGTCGAAGGAGGGCTGCGCAGTTGGGACGCTGTTTATCCCTCCCTCCATTGTGGGAAAACTGAAATTCATTTTTTTTATAAATTGTAATATTTGTTTTGTTCTGTTCTAGGAGCTGGTGGTGGAGTCAAGTGGTGGTGGTGGTGGATTCCCCTGGCGGTGGTCGTCTCCGTTTAGTTTGTGGTGCGCTTCCTTGTTTTGGTTTGCTGTGTTGAGTTTGTGTGTTTTCCCTGAGTTTAAGGTTTCTACCCCCTCTGGTTCTCCCCCTCCCCAGTCACGGTTAAGCCCCAGCTCCTCGTCCCCTTTTTCACTGTAAGTGTGTTTGTGTGTGTGCATGTGCGCGTGGGTGAGAGCAAGAGAAATAAGAAAACTTGCTTCACTATTTTAGCAATTCTTGGCCTTATTTTTAAAAATACTGTTGTAATAAAGAATTGTTTTAATTCAATTTCTTCTTGTAAATAAAACCTGTCCAAACTTAACCAACTGGTCTCCGCCTCTCAGTAAGGTTATGAATCTGTGTGCTTTGGCTTTAATTCTCTCGGTGCAATTCCTGGAGCGGCGTTGTTGGTTTTTTAGTTAATAGTGAGATTGATAAATTACAATACCGCTCCGCACCACAATTGCAAAAAGGTCTGTCTGTTTTACTTTACTAAACAGATATTTATGTGAATAACAAACCAAAAGCACTGCTGCAAAAATAAAGCCAGATTTATTGAAAAATACAAACATATTATTAGAGTATGACACAAAGAGCTAACTATGCACACCAAAGCATTTCCACACAATTATATACAACACTATAAAAAAAGGATTAATAATAACTGAATAGCCATGCTAAGAACACATCAAACTATTTACAACATTCAGAGTCCCAGACTCCATCACTCCTTGGTCCTCTTCTGCCGCATCTCTTGCATCCACTGGTCAAGTGGCACACCAGCATTCTGTGGGCAGGACACATGACCATAGTACTGGCTGTGCCCACTTTCCTTGGTGCGGGGCTGGTGACACTGGCCACATTTGTTTTCTTCAACCGTCCGTTTGTAAGCCCTGCGAGTCGGGGGAGGAGGAGGAAGAGGGCCAGCGGGTGCAATTGGTCCCGACGACCCCCTGGCACATCGGTATTTTGGGAGAATGATGCCCTCCCTGGTGGTGGTACTTCCAGTCTGGGTGTACAGGAGCACACCTGGTTGGTCCTGAATGCATTTTATGTGCCTTTTCTGGACTCTCCAAATGTTCTGCATCCTCTCCTGGTCTAAGAGAGGCACACCAAGAAGGTCTCTGCCCTTCACACCCATCAGCTCGTTAAGCAGCCCCTCAATCATGATGACGGTCTGTGGCTCTCCTCTTGCCCGTCTTCTGCAGTGCAGGGCCAGGTCCTCTGTGGTGATCTGCTGGTCCACCAATTTATCAGTGAGGAACACCTTCTCTCCTCAGCTGCTCCCTCTTGGCCCTCCGCAGCAAGGAACATCACCGCTGTCCCACTCAAAGATGCAGCAGGACAGCTTGGCCATGAAGGTGGGGTACAGGGGATGTGCCTCATTGGTGCATCCAGACGCCAGCCGCCGCACGAAGTGGTAGATGTCAAGTTTTTACAACCACATCTGGCCACCCACCAAAGCTCTCTTTCAGCTTTGTCTGTTCTCCTTGCTGCGTGCAGCAGTCAGTGTCAACATAGAGGAGTGAGGAGGAGCCACTCCAGCATCACTGTAGCGCCGGATGAGCCCAGCAGCCATCATGTGGAGCCCAGGACCCTCCTGAGCAGTCAAGACACTGATGAGGATTTGGCCCACCTCATTACTCACTGATGAGAGCCACAGACCAGTCCCTCTGGCAACGCCACACAGTTTTGTGGTGATCTATAATGACACAAAAGCCCACATACAGTGTTGTGATTTCAGATGGGACGAAGCACATTAGTATCACATTTCATCTTCATAAAAACCACAGCATTCAGAGTTCAGGTTGTGATTTAGTGTTGTCATATATGACTGAAAATAATAATTTCATATCGAAGGATGTCCATCGGAGTGATCTACCTTTTTGGTGGAGTCCATTTTCAGGATGGTGCCAAATGTGGACGTTATTGTGGTTTTAATGTGGTCCAGCCTGCTCAAAATGTCTGGCCCATACAGAGCCAACATCCAGCGGTGACTTGGTACTGCTACTGGCTCAGAGGCTCCTGGAATGTGACGGGGAGCAAGCTGGGCCGAGCTGCAAAGTCAGAGCATGCCCCAAGATATCGGCAGAGGCGCTTCAGCCACTCCTCGCTGTGGTTTTCTTTCAGCTGTTTAACCAAACGTGTGGGGCTGTTTCCCAGCGTCCTCTCCCTCAAAAACCTAATGACACGGATGTCACATGCAAATCTGTTAAAAGAAAGAGAAAGATAACCAAAAGAGACACACAGAATTAATAAACACAGCTAGTGATCAATCTGCTTTGATTCCAAACATTTATCAATCTGGTTTACTCACTTCTGCGTCAGGATCAGCCTGAACTCCAGCCTGTGAGCCATATCCAGCTGGTCAAGGATGGTCTTGCTGGAGGAGATGTCATTTGTTTTGCACCCAGCTGACTTGCATCTCAGAGTCTCTGTGATTAAAATGTAATAACTGTCGATATCCAAGACTTTGCGCGCTCTCTTGTGGACACCGGCACCTGTGAGCTGCTTTCTGCACACAGGGCAGTGCAGCCTCACTTTCCACAAGTGATGCGGCATCCACAGGAGGAGCTTGTGGGTGAAAAACCGCTCTGGAGTAGGAGCCTGATGGTAAATAAGAGCAGGCTCTGGTGGTGCGGACCACAACTCCAGGTCTACTCGCAGTCGCTGGTTTTTCCAGATGGCGGCTGAAATCCATCTCTGATCCTGAGCTGGTATCTTTTTTTTCATCTCCGCTGGCAGCCAGTAAAGCTCAGAACCTGGAGCTGTCTGTGCTTCTCCTGCTGGAGCGTGAACAGGGTCGGATGTGGAGAGCTCAGAGGGAGCAGTCGGAGGTGGAGCAGTCGGAGGTGGAGCAGATGGGACACAGGCAGAGGTCGTAGCAGAGGACAGTGGGATTGGAGGAGCTGAGGATGAGGCTGATGCTTCCTCATTGTTTCAAGACAGCAAAGTAAAGACAAAATAATGAGGATGCCATTATTACTTGAAGTTTTGTAAAACACCAATGGAAAGAAAATAACTGGAGTGAAAACTTCCTCAGCGCTCTCTCAGTCGCTGGTGGGATGGAGGTGGCAGAGGGCCGCTTTGCCACAGGTGAGGGAGGAAGAGACAGAGGAGAGACCGTCTGAATAAATGTCCTGGGACTGCGGGCAGGTGACTGTGCTCTGCTTGTCGTGGCACTTGCAGGGGTGCTGGAGGACACAGAAGAGCTGGAGGCCTGATGAGAGAGGGAGAGAGAACAGCTAAAACATCATCCATTGAAATGAGCCGGACAACACCGTGCTGCTGCTACATTACCTCGCTGACATGTTTTCTCGCCAAACTCAGGTTTGGTGTAAAGGCAGCACCATGAGACGTGGCAAACCTTGACTTTGTAAACTGCAGAAAAGTTTTGATAGTGTTTCCTTCAACATGTTTTCTCTAAATATTTTTGCAATTACCAACACCTGTAACATCATTAATATTTACCGATGCCAAAGTCAAAGGGGCTCTGGGAGCAGTCTGTCCAGATGCTGCTGCTGATGGACCTGGATGATCTGGAGCGCTGGGGGATGTGACCGGGACACTGCTGGAAGGCTGCAAGAGCACCGGGAAGGAAAAGGAATTCATTCATACGCAATAAAACACCTGCACGCATTCATTTCTCGAGATACCAACATACCTTATTTGCATGGAAACCGCAGCTACAAGTTTGCGTCTGGCCAAATAAAGACGATTGTCCCCTCCGCTGCATTGGGCATTTCTCAATCTACAATACAATCTGAATATATCTTAATGCCTCACACTTTTTTAAATCAAGTTTATTCTTAATAAGTGCACACTGAATGCTGATTATTATGTCTAACGTACCTTGACATAAAGATCATGCCACTTTTTCTGGCGTGGTGCTGGTAAGTCACATCACTTACTTAGGAATCCATATTTCTCCCAGGCTGTCAGAGCAGATTACTTGAAATTTCACTCCATTACTCAAAACAATAAACGATGATCTCCAACGATGGATGAACATACCACTATCACTATTAGGCAGAGTAGCAACAATAAAGATGACAATCCTCCCCAAAATTAACTATCTCCTTTCAGTGATCCCCACTCACCCACCTCTCATCTGGTTTCACTCTCTTGATTCATCCATCAATAAATTGTATTGGAAAAATAAACCCCCAAGAATAAAACTGACCACACTTCAGAAAACAAAAACATTAGGCGGACTCAATGCACCACATTTTCACCACTATTCACGAGCAAATCAGCTTCAGTATATCTACAAATGGACCCACCCCACTCAGTCAGACAACACTTGCTTAGACATAGAACAGACAGTTAGTAATGAAATACATTGAGCTGATTTACCATTTCTCATTCAGTCTATCAAAAAACACCCCTGTTTCAAAAACCCCACAATATCATCGGCTCTGACAGCCTGCTGGAAATTCCACAGCATCACTGACTCCACTCTGGCACCCTCACTCTTCACCCCCATCTGGCACAACCCGGACTTCACCAGCAATAAACAACCATTACACTGAAGCTCCTGGGCAGATAAAGGGATCACTCACCTCAAACACATCTTCAACAATAACACCCTGGTCCCATTCCCGCTCCTGGTCCAGAAGTTCGGCATCAGGAGCCAACAGTTTTTACAATACCTACAGGTTTCATCATCCATCCAATCAGCAATGAAAAACAGAAACATTGAAAAAACAGAACACAAATTGCATTTTTTGCCTGCAAGCTCAATTTACTTGGCGACAATACTTCAACCAATCAGCGCTTCAAACAACAACGCTGGCTAGCTTTAGCTCTTTAGCTCGAGCTTCTCTTCACCCAAAGACACACGAAAACGTCTTTTCCTGTTAGAAACTCACCAAGCGCAGACCCTTCAGACTCTTGCTCTTGCTTCATTGTTGCTTTCATCCGTAATCCCAGTTACAAATGATGACCGAGGGCCTGCGGGAGGGGGCTCAGGGGAGCCATCTTCTCCGTGCCACGTCCACATGGGAACAGAGCGTTTTCACGGGTAGGGGAGGGGCTGCCTCTCTGAGCAGCACAGCAACGAGCAAAGCTCAAACAGGCAGGCATGAAGGAAAAAGAAAAAACGCTTTGGGGGGGGTTTTGGTGAGTACATAACTATATAACAAGGTTAAAACATAGAAAAAGTGAATGTTGCGTGATACAGCCCCATTTAAAGCTAGAAAAAAATAGTCCAAAATGTGGGAACATTTGCTTGTAACAAGCAAAGAAACGTTGTGGTGTAAGAAATATGGACTTAAAATAAGTGTTGTGCTTCTTGATGAAGCTGACTTGAAGAATGTTTTAGTTAATTCCAGATTTTCGATGAGTGAAAAAAACAACACGACAGAGCCGGGACGCGAACCCACGAGCTCTCGGGTGAGAGGCGTACGCTCTACCACTAGACTATTACTCCAGACGGGAAAATGGGACGGTTAAGAAGAGGGTACATCAGAAATCCATTGTAATCTATGCTTCACATGTGTTCCAGCACCTGAAACTCCACAGTGGTGTGAGTGAACAACGCCACACCACCTCCACTCTTCTTTTGTCTGTGTCTGTCAAGCATTTCATCCCCTTCAATGCCAAATCACTTCTCCACAGCACTGTTTGACCAACTTTCTGATGTTGCTCTGAAATTCAAATGGCATTTGAAGTGACCTACAAACAACATGGTGTTTTCAAAGTTGGTGTAAGGGCCTCAGATATTGAGGTGGATCATTGATCATCTGTTACATGAACAACAATCCTCATTTGTACAGTTTGGACTGTGTGAGTTTCAGTCAATTCACACGTCTTCCCTTTTCCCACAAGGGGGCGCCACCAGACCACAAGTCACGCTGATCTGAGACCGGGGGAGAGCTGTGTTTATTCTCCACATGGAAAGAGGGAAGTCTCCCAGTCACCCGAAAGCATTTCTACATTTCTCATATTTGGTCAGAAGAAAGCACAATGTGCTGCTTTGTGTCTGTGTGTGTGTGTGTGTGTGTGTGTGTGTGTGTGTGTGTGTGTGTGTGTGTGTGTGTGTTCTTGTATTTCTATCCTTGTTGGGGCCAAATGTCCCCCACAAGGATAGCAAAACGTGGAACGACGTGCCTTGTGGGACCTTTTTCCGGTCCTAAGTAGGAGAAACAGTGTTTTCTTGACCATGTTGTTGTTACTGAAAAAAGTAAAAGTGCAAAAACATTTCTTTAGGGTTAGGCTTTGTTGTGGTGTGGGTTAGGGTTAGGGTAAGGGTCAGGGTTAGGGCTAGACATGAATGGGAGTCAATGGACGGTCCCCACAAGTGTCACAGGGTGATCCTGTGGGGGGTGTGTCAGAGCTGGGCTGGGCTGGAGTGTGTGTGGCTGAGCCCCGCCTCCCTCCTGGAATCAGTACATTGGGCACAGGTGTGTGTGTGGGGGCGGTATGTGCATGACTCCAGTGGCAGGGAGAAGGGAGAAGACAGAGAGACCTGGGGCAGGAGCCAAGAAGACGGAGACCTGAGGGCACCAGAGAGACCCGGAGACGGACCCAGAGGGACGGTGGACCAGAGAGGAAGAGCGAGAGCTTCCCGGGCAGTGGCAGGAAGCGTCGTGGGAACACAGGAGGGGGGGAGAGTGCAAACCCCCTCCTTCGAGCTAAGTTTTCCCTTCATGGCTTTGGTTGGTGGTTGTAGGTCGGAGTACACCGATTGATGTGTAGTGTGGTGTGCTGCAGTGTGTACTGACAGTGGCTCCGGCCAACCAACCCCGAGCCAAACGTAGTTGCTCGACGCTTGCCGCTGCCCCCCCTTTTTAGTGACGGCCGCCCTACCCTGCCCCCTCATACAGGTCCCGTCTCTGCCTGCGTGTGAGAGAGAGAGAGAGACACGTCGAAGGAGGAGGGTGTCCACCAGCCCCTGTCCACCCAGCTGATGCCCACAGCAGAAGAGGAGCAGAGCACCAAGGACATTGAGCTGGATCCCCTGTTCACCGGATATATTTATTAGATTTTTAGGTTTTTAGTTGGTGCCGTTTTAGGACTTCTCTTTTTTATCTGTCTTTTGAAATCAATAAATCAAGTTTTAGAGACGTGTACTCCTAGCGTTGCATGTTTTATTTATTCAGAGGAACTCCCCATTGTGGCCTAAGTAAACTGGGGCTCTCCGCCCCGTGACACAAGGATAGAAATACAAGACTGTGTGTCTGTGTGTGTGTGTGTGTGTGTGTGTGTGTGTGTGTGTGTGGACAACCAATGGAGAACGTGTTGCAATAAATGAGGTGAAAAACATTTGTTCGCCTGCATCAATTTCAAGTTCTTGGCCAAGACTCTCCTTCCTTCATCTGTCTATCAATCAATTTAACAAAAGATCAAGAAATATTCCTGCAGTATTAAATAAACTACATTCCCTTTCTCAAAATCTGAGGCTGTGACTCAGTGAATAAGCAACAAATAAGTTCCTCAAAGGTTCAACAACTGCATTAATGATGTAAAAAACTTTATAAGCATCAAATTCAAGTTCTATTCAACTTCATGAGCATTAATAATTCAGTCTAATATATCTTGGCTGCTTGGCAGTTGTTTGTTGACTCTGCTGTGTTGAACCATCAGTTTAAACTTCTCCTCTGTTGTTTGCTCACTTGTCCAGCGTTCCAGCCCCTTCGTTCCAGATGGTCACCTTCCTCCATTGTTCATCAGATCACTGGAGAACTCTCCATTTGCTTCCTGCTCACTGGTACTTTGGCTCCATCTAGCGGCGCTGATGTGTAACAACAATCTGGTCCTCGATGATAGTGAGACCCCATTTTGGAGAATTCAATTTTTGGAAAAAACAATGCCTACATTTGGGCCAACACGGTATTATTTGTGACATGTCCATGGTGGATCATCTTGGGGATACATCGGCTACAGAGTTTCCTTTTTAAACGTTCCTGGTTGCTGGTGTGCATTGTGATTGATTTTTCTATTGAAGAAACTTCAGCTCTGGGTCCTCCTCTTCATCAACTTCCCATCCAGCGATGGAAGGCAGGGCTGCGGACGAGACAACAGGGGATTGTGGTCTGAATAAAAGAATACGCACAAATCTTATTGATGAAAAGTTATCATTATTGACTGGAAAAAGAAAAAGCATGTCAAATGATGCCATGTATTTGGTGATGTGGTAAATAGCTCTGGGTGCTGTGTCTTCTCTCTTGGGGCTGGACACATCAGGTGAGGACAGAGTTCTTTCACCTGTATTGACAACATCAAACATATGAGTAAAATTCAAATGATAGCGGTTTATTTCTTCCTGCATCTCTGGAAGTTCTTCAACATCTTCCAGGAACAACAGTTTGTCAGCAGAAAGGTTGCTGTCCTTCTGGACTTCTCCGAGTCCTTATTTATGCTGCTGGCCAGGTATGTGGCTGAAACCAAGGGCATTCTCCAGCAGCCACATGAAGGCTGGCCCTTGGTATTTGCCAAACTGCAGCTTGCAGCTGGCCAGAAGCTGCGTCCTGTCAGATAGATCTCCACCTCGGGAATGCACAAATTCACAAGTTCTGACAAGTTCTGTAGTTTGGTCCATGTGCAAACGGGTCCTCTCCTTCTGCTTGGCCTCAGCGGTGGGCACCAGCACTCTCCCTTCAGGGTGAACAGGGAAGACTGCACTCTCTCCAATTACAAGATGGAAATAAGCAAATGAAATCATGATTATTACAACAAATGACACTGCCATATTTGCCATCTGAATGAGAGAAATGAGTGGCCTGGATGATTCATTCTAATATTTAATAAATACTGGTCACAGGAAAACTTCCAATCTCCACAAAATCATGTCTTTACGCTTTTACGACACAGTTTTATATTGGCCAAAGTCAAAGGATGGTTTAATAGTACACATACACATTTCACATCAACATGTCACATTTAGAACTCAAACTTATGATACACATTAGTTGTTGGAGATAAGTTCTACACGGAAAGAAAATCTTTTTCATTTTTCCATATTTTATTTTGAAAATGTCATGAACTGCACTTGAACAATTTACAGAGATGTTTGGGAAAAAATATTGAAAAGATAAAAGATTAGGCTTCCCACATCACAATACTGCTTCAGCTTTCACATTTTAAAACTTTCATTTGGCAGGTTTTCACTTTAAATGCGCAAATGCGCCCAGTTTCGCGCATGCGCACTGGAGATCGACGTAAAACCAAACAAACGTTCTGATTGGCCAAAAACGGGCCATAATTTATCAGCCAGCACATTGATTTGCCATCAATGGGCTGAAACGGGGCTTAAAATTGCTGGAACGTATTGCCAAGCTCTCGGGAGCATGCGCATTTAGCCTCACTGGCGTGACCACAGAGCTGGGCTGGCCCACATCCAGCCCGTTGTTGTTCAAGTTCATTGTGAAAATGTTTCTTTATTTCTTTTTTCTTCAATGAAAAAGAATCTGGCCTTTCTGCCTGGACTCTGCCATGTACCTGTTGAGCCTGTGAAAAGCCAGTCGCTATTGATTAGTTGGGTCTGCAGAGAAGAGGAGCTGATCCCGGTGAGTCGGTGGCACAGAGAGCAAAGGATTGGGCCCTTTTTCAGGTGTGTTTGACTTGTTTGTGCTGTGAAAGTGTAGGTGACATTTGTTAGTTGGTTGTCGGTGTGTTTTCATATGAAGCTGAACGTGGAGTTTGACGCAGCAAACAGTGTGTTGAAATGAAGTGAGATTTGGCGCATGCGCACTGGAGGCCAACGCATCCTCGTGACGTCAGTAGGCTTAAATACGCCCTCTGTCTTTGTTCTACTGGGCCCCCGTAGTGTAGCCTTGCGGTTAGCAACACAGGCCTGGGACTGCAGGGTAGCGAGTTCGGTTCCCGCGTTAGCATACACACTGATCCACTGCAACACGATCGAGACACACATGAACCACCTTAGAACCGCAGAACTACTCTGCGGGGGCTACTTTTGCCCACATTCTTTACACCATCCTGTTTGCCAGCTTTCCTCCACCGTAACCTGTTCAATGTGCTTTTAGCATGCCAGCTAATGTTAGCTACTCTTGCTAGCATCGCTTCATTATACTCTGTTACTTTGGACATTTCTCCATTTTATTTTCACAAACTCATTTCTCTTTCAACAAATGAGCGGAAAACCACTGGAGAAAAACTGGAATACTCAACACTAAATAATATCAGGGGGACTTCAACACAACTTTATTTGCACATTAAATCAATCATAGTTCGCTCAATACTGCGCATTTTTTCATCTGCAAACGTCATTCAAAGAGGCATGATAGAGGCCACAATTTTTGGCGTTTTCAAATGTTTATAATGAATAAAATAATATTTTAGAAGATGCTGGCAGAGCTGTATGCCGTAGTCTAATAATTAATCAGGGATATATCTAGGTTAGAGCTAGGTTCCTGCTATGTCTCAATAATTATTAATAACTGGCGGTTTAATAGACTAATTTAATATTTGTAATATTTTGTTTAATTTTATATATCTTTATCTATTTATATACACATGTCAAAATATAATATAATAATATAATATAAAGTCATAAGTAAGTAATGTATGCCATGTAATCAATAGAATATTTCCCTTCAACAACGCTAACAGCCTTATTGTGATGCTCCTACTCTTTGGAGGAGATCTGGAAACTTAAAGACTTGGAACACACTTCAAGCATGTTTTCCTTGTTGTCTTTTTGCTTGTTTTTCCCTTTTCTTTTGTTTTGTTGTTGTTTTGGCTTTTTTCCTACTCATTTTGTGTCTTTTTGTTTTTGTTTTTTGGGCGGTGGTGGTCGGGGGGATCATCTGTTTGGACAGATTCTCTCTATCGTGATCATTGTGAACGCTGGAATCAGTTATTTCTCTGTCACCAATGGGAGACGATCTATATTAATGTGCCTGTCCCTGCTTCGTCTATGTTCAACTACAAAAGCAACTTAAAGAACAATTTAATATCGCAATATCTGACCTAATCCAAACACAATACATGAGATACATGGGAATTGCTTTAGATTGTCTGTTTTCTTTTATTCTTTGTTTATATTTTTGTAAGATTTCTCTTTTGTTCTTTTCTTTTCTCTTTCTTTTTCTTTTTCTGTTTTTGTGCTGGATTTTAAGTCATCTTCTTATGTACAACCTTTACATGCTTATTTCTTCTTTTTTTTTTTCACTTTGAATTTGTGCAGGAGCAGCATTTGTACAAGCCTTTTGGCTTTTTTTTTCATTCCTATGCACATAGTCATATTGTTTTGACTATATGTACAAAAAAAAAAAAAGATGGATGGAATAACGCCATCTCTAAGGCGGACAACCTTGTCCTGTCCTGTGGAAATCCTGCTCTCTGAAGTCTCACTATACAGCACAGACGAGTCTCTTGCTGGGAAATTCTCCCTCCTTAGAGCGATCTCTCACTTCTTCCTCACATTTCTGTCTTTAGAAAATATGCAAAATGAAACAGGAGATCAACACAAAATCATCTAAGAGTTCACTTTCGTCCTTTTTCATTCTATTTTATTCCTTCAAGTTTCTTAGAACCTCTCATTCTCATTTTTCAAGTTAATGCAAATCTGTTCCTAAAAGTTGCTGTAATTGTTAATGAGCCAGCTGTTTGCAAATGACTCTACAGTCAGGTGTGATGTTGAAAAAACGTTAAATCCTATCTGTGAAAAGTTATTCCTTGAGCCCTGCTCGCTACCGTCCCACACACAGGTGTCACAGCAGAGCTCCGGCTGAATCTCCACACAAATGACTGGAGCGTATGCGCCTCTGGACCGGACCAAGATGGCGGCCGTATTTCTCGCTGCGCAGCGCCCCAAGCGGGGTCTACTCTTTATTATGTCTATGGTGGTAACGACCAGCCCCAGTCACTGATACGCACATTCTCACGTTGGTGCTTGGTGAAATATGACAGGTCATTTACGGTGTTCTGACTTTACAAAGACACACTTGCGCATTGGGCTCAAGATCACAAACATCTTTCTCAATGCTTACAAATCATCATTGGTCCTGAGGTCTTCATACTGTCGTGTGAATAGGGCTTTGGAGTCTCACTTATAGGTCCCAGCAGCAAATAAGTGGAAGGTTGATACAGTACACATTTTGCACTGGTGACGTTTATTGGACGAACAAGCTTTGGCTATGTTACAATATGATTTACACTGGGAGTGAAACAGTCTTTGTAACCCTTCACTTTTTACAATTGTGTCTGTTTGTTTTCCTCATTGTTGCCCTGCTGGTAGCTGTTGTGAGTCCATATTTGAGAAGATGTTGGTGTCAGCTCTGTCCTCTCTTTGTAGGCCAGCCGAAGCGGTGCATCCACACAGTTTCCAGCATCCAGGGATGTTTCACGGCAGACCGGCCCCCTGCAGACCCCCTCTGTGAGCACACAGCTATCCTTGAGGATTCTTCAGCCTCATTTGAGAGGAGCAGGTCTGGAGCCACCCTGACTACAGTTATTTGTGATGAAGTGGAATCATTTGGAATCATTTTTGTGTTGTAATACTTTTCCCTTGCAGTGTAATTTATGGCTGTCTTTGTGTGTCACATGGGTGGACTTTCTGTAGTGAAGATTCTATCTGCTTACAGGTGTCCAGGCCACGGCGTCCTGCAAGGATTTAGTGTTGGGCCATCCGCTGCAGAGCTTTTGTGTTCCTCAGCAACAGCAGTAAAGAGACCTTCAGAGAGATGTGTTGTGGACCTGGAGGAGGATCTGGAGCAGGGCGATGATCCATTAGAGGACAGCTCTTCAGCAGCAGCTTCCAAACATCTGGACTCGACCTCTGACCCTGCAGATGCTGCCACGTTGACCGAGTCAACATTGTTGTAGTAAGTTACTCAAACGTTTCTGTCGTTGTGTGTTTTAGATTGTATGTCATAGTTGATGAGCTGAAACTATAGGATATTACAGCAGTCCTGCAATCAGTCCAGTGTTCATGTCATTTTGTAGTTCAGTATCAGTTTGTTGGGAACAATTTTGGACAGATGTGTGTCCATCTCTTGATGTAGTTTTGGCTCATTCTGATGGAATGCCCCTACACTGGCATTGTTGGTCTTTCATTGTGTGGCTGTGGAATTGTGAAGCTCAGTTGCTCACAACACATTTGTCTTTTCTACAGGGATGAAGCAGATGAAGCGATGAAGATGTGTCTGTTAATGCATTGTGGAATAACAGGGAGCCAGTGGAGAGATTTTCAAACAGGCGTGATGTGGGACCTCCTGTTGGCGCTGGTCAGCAGCCTGGCACGCTGAGTTTTGGACGTACTGAAGACGAGCAGCTCTTTCTGGTTGAGGCCAGTGAACAGGCTGCTGCAGTCGTCCAGCCGCGAGGATATGAACGCATGAAGGATCATTTCAAGCTCGTTCTTTGACACCACGGGTCTGAGCTTAGCGATATTGCGCAGCTGGAAGAAACAGTTTCTAACAAGTTGCCTTGAGTGATGGTGTAGTGACATTTTATTTGGAAATGAGCGTCAAACAAAAGCAACTCATATCCACAAATGTGTCTCCACCTGTTTTTACACAATGAGAGTTGTGAGACTTAAAGCCTTTCACATAAAATATATTGGTGATTGACAGAGACAATTTAGAGTCACTGAAGGTTACACACACACACACACACACACACACACACACCACACACACACACACACACACACACCCACACACACACACACACACACACACACACTTCTTCCATTTTGCCTTCCAAATATGTTTCACAAGTTCCAAAGTCTTGAGTGAGAGCAATCACACATATCTTGCCATTTTGGTCATCAGTTATTGGTCAGCTCTGTAATGTATTTTTTTGTAATGCAAGTTTTTATTTCTTTTTCACAACTTAGAACAAGACAAACAAAAACAGACAGCAATGAACAATACAAAATGTGGCCAAACTAACATACAAAATGAGTACTCTACTTTAATTCATCGTAGCTAAAATGGTTAAGATGTTTCAAAAATCTGAGCCCAGGATTCAACAAAGTTATCCATGTCATTATTCACTCTCGCCAATAATTTTTCATATGTTACAATTTTCTGCATATTTTCTTTCCACCTACTAAACTGTGGAGCAGAAGGATGTAGGCATTGTTTTTTTCCAAAATTGAATTCTCCAAATGGGGTCTCACTATCATCGAGGACCAGATTGTTGTTACACATCAGCGCCGCTAGATGGAGCCAAAGTACCAGTGAGCAGGAAGCAAATGGAGAGTTCTCCAGTGATCTGATGAAACAATGGAGGAAGGTGACCATCTGGAACGAAGGGGCTGGAACGCTGGACAAGTGAGCAAACAACAGAGGAGAAGTTAAACTGATGGTTCAACACAGCAGAGTCAACAAACAACTGCCAAGCAGCCAATATATTAGACTGAATTATTAATGCTCATGAAGTTGAATAGAACTTGAATTTGATGCTTATAAAGTTTTTTACATCATTAATGCAGTTGTTGAACCTTTGAGGAACTTATTTGTTGCTTATTCACTGAGTCACAGCCTCAGATTTTGAGAAAGGGAATGTAGTTTATTTAATACTGCAGGAATATTTCTTGATCTTTTTTTTAAAATTTTTTATTGAACATTTTGTACAAAGCAGAGAATCACAAAAACATAAACTAAGAAGAAAAAACCAACAACAACAAACAAAGAAACAAAAAAAGAAAGAAAAGGAGGATAAGTCCTTATCTTAAGATTCCTTTGGCCAAGCTATGGAATGGCCCGTGTCCGTGTCCGTGCGTGCGCACCTGTCTGTCTGTCAATCTGTCATTTTCCAGCATCCTTGTATTCCCACAGCTGAGCAGCCACACTTAGAGGAGGAGGAGACCTGGAGACTGGACTGTGAAGCAGCTTTGTCTGGAACTCCAGCTACTAAGGTGTATGTCAGGTTCAGAGGTCATTCCATGAACATGTTACTTGAAGTTGTTGTGTAACTCTCTCTACTTGAGTGAATTTACTGTAAAACAAAAAACATTTAAAATAGACTGTCCTATTGTGTATGATATTTACATGTGAATACATAGGAAAAGCCCAGAACCTAAACATAGAAAATCTCAGTTAAAAAACTCAATGAAAATATGTGACACACTATGTTTTTCAGGAGCTTTTCCAGAGCCAGAGCCTTCCCGGGTAAGCAGTGCAACAACTTTCATCAAGTTGGCGGGATGACACCACGGTGGTGGGTCTCTCTCTGGAGGAGATGAGACTGCTTACAGGATGGAGGTGGAGCGACTGTCAGACTGGTGCACCCTCAACAACCTCACCCTCAACACCTCCAAGACAAAGGAACTGCTCGTCGACTTCAGGAGGTGTAAACCAGACATACAGCCCATCACACTCAGCGGGGACAGGCTGGAGATAGTGAAAGACTTCAGGTTCCTGGGCACATACATCAGCCAAGACCTGACTTGGACTGCAAACTCCACATCCATTCTGAAGAAGGCACAGCAGAGGACTCTACTTCCTGAGGATTGTCAGGAAGAATAACTGAAGAACTGAGCTCTGGTGTCCTTCTGCCGCTGCCTGGTGGAGTCGGTACTCAGCCATGGCGTCTGCTTGTGGTTCTCTAGCTGTACAGTGGCGGAGAGGAAGCAGCTCCAGAGGATTATTAGCACCGCCCAGAGGCTGACTGGCTGCCCTCTTCCATCTCTGGAGGAGATCTATCAGACCCGCTGCCTCAGGAGAGCCCGCAGCAGCATCGGGGATTCCTCACACCCCAGCCACCACCTCTTCCAACTCCTACCCTCGGGGAGGCGTTTCAGGGCAATCCAGACAAAAAACCACAGACTCAAAAACAGCTTCTATCCTACAGCTGTCATTGCCCTGAATACTGCACCATAACCAGTCCCGAACAAGAACAACATGTGACCACCAACTGCGTCATATATTTATATTTATATTGCAAGACACGCAAACTTTTAGTCTATTTATTTTATACCGTTTCTGCACTATTTTTGTCTTGCACTATTTTGTCCTTTTGTCTCTTTTGTTTGTCTGCACTGCCCACGACAGCTGCTGTTCTCAATTTCATTGCATTCTTCTGAACAATGACAATAAGGAATTCTGATTCTCATTCTGAACATGATGTGAGCGAGCGACCTGGCTGTCTTCAGCATGTCCAAGCATCTTGTTGGGAGAGTTCAGCACGGCTGACAATTTAGCTGAGGTGGGATAAGTCTTGATTCTACTTGAAGACTTTTAAGGATTCAGCACCTGTGGAAGCACCATTTGCAGTGTGTAATTGAAATGATTGAACAAGTTTTGGAGCACTTCTAAAAGCAAAACTTGCACCTGTGTATTGTGAGTTGTGTACCTGCAGATGTTTTTTTTCTCTTCAGAAATCATTCAATTGCAGGTGTCCAAGTTCTCCAAGTGTCAGATTCAAAAAAGTTGCATGCAAAAGCTCCTCTCCTCTGATTGGCTTTTTCTCCACTGACTGAAGGTACAGATGGTTTTTCAACAAATACGTCAGTGCAGCTCTGTGATGTGTGACTTGAAGATGAAGGAAGGAGAGTCTGTGACTCTTGGCCAAGAACTTGAAATTGATGCAGACGAACAAATGTTTTTCACCTCATTTATTGCAACACGTTCTCCATTGGTTGTCCACACACACACACACACACACACACACACACACACACACACACACACACACACACACACACACACACACACACACACACACACACACACACACACACACACACACACACAAAGCAGCACATTGTGCTTTCTTCTGACCAATATGAGAAATGTAGAAATGCTTTCGGGTGACTGGGAGACTTCCCTCTTTCCATGTGGAGGAATAAACACAGCTCTCCCCCGGTCTCAGATCAGCGTGACTTGTGTCTGGTGGCGCCCCCTTGTGGGAAAAGGGAAGACGTGTGAATTGATTGAAACTCACACAGTCCAAACTGTACAAATGAGGATTGTTGTTCATGTAACAGATGATCAATGATCCACCTCAATATCTGAGGCCCTTACACCAACTTTGAAAACACCATGTTGTTTGTAGGTCACTTCAAATGCCATTTGAATTTCAGAGCAACATCAGAAAGTTGGTCAAACAGTGCTGTGGAGAAGTGATTTTGGCATTGAAGGGGATGAAATGCTTGACAGACACAGACAAAAGAAGAGTGGAGGTGGTGTGGCGTTGTTCACTCACACCACTGTGGAGTTTCAGGTGCTGGAACACATGTGAAGCATAGATTACAATGGATTTCTGATGTACCCTCTTCTTAACCGTCCCATTTTCCCGTCTGGAGTAATAGTCTAGTGGTAGAGCGTACGCCTCTCACCCGAGAGCTCGTGGTTCGCGTCCCGGCTCTGTCGTGTTGTTTTTTTCACTCATCGAAAATCTGGAATTAACTAAAACATTCTTCAAGTCAGCTTCATCAAGAAAGCACAACACTTATTTTAAGTCCATATTTCTTACACCACAACGTTTCTTTGCTTGTTACAAGCAAATGTTCCCACATTTTGGACTATTTTTTTCTAGCTTTAAATGGGGCTGTATCACGCAAATTCACTTTTTCTATGTTTTAACCTTGTTATATAGTTATGTACTCACCAAAACCCCCCCCCAAAGCGTTTTTTCTTTTTCCTTCATGCCTGCCTGTTTGAGCTTTGCTCGTTGCTGTGCTGCTCAGAGAGGCAGCCCCTCCCCTACCCGTGAAAACGCTCGTTTCCCATGTGGACGTGGCACGGAGAAGATGGCTCCCCTGAGCCCCCCTCCCGCAGGCCCTCGGTCATCATTTGTAACTGGGATTACGGATGAAAGCAACAATGAAGCAAGAGCAAGAGTCTGAAGGGTCTGCGCTTGGTGAGTTTCTAACAGGAAAAGACGTTTTCGTGTGTCTTTGGGTGAAGAGAAGCTCGAGCTAAAGAGCTAAAGCTAGCCAGCGTTGTTGTTTTGAAGCGCTGATTGGTTGAAGTATTGTCGCCAAGTAAATTTAGCTTGCAGGCAAAAAATGCAATTTGTGTTCTGTTTTTTCAATGTTTCTGTTTTTCATTGCTGATTGGATGGATGATGAAACCTGTAGGTATTGTAAAAACTGTTGGCTCCTGATGCCGAACTTCTGGACCAGGAGCGGGAATGGGACCAGGGTGTTATTGTTGAAGATGTGTTTGAGGTGAGTGATCCCTTTATCTGCCCAGGAGCTTCAGTGTAATGGTTGTTTATTGCTGGTGAAGTCCGGGTTGTGCCAGATGGGGGTGAAGAGTGAGGGTGCCAGAGTGGAGTCAGTGATGCTGTGGAATTTCCAGCAGGCTGTCAGAGCCGATGATATTGTGGGGTTTTTGAAACAGGGGTGTTTTTTGATAGACTGAATGAGAAATGGTAAATCAGCTCAATGTATTTCATTACTAACTGTCTGTTCTATGTCTAACCAAGTGTTGTCTGACTGAGTGGGGTGGGTCCATTTGTAGATATACTGAAGCTGATTTGCTCGTGAATAGTGGTGAAAATGTGGTGCATTGAGTCCGCCTAATGTTTTTGTTTTCTGAAGTGTGGTCAGTTTTATTCTTGGGGGTTTATTTTTCCAATACAATTTATTGATGGATGAATCAAGAGAGTGAAACCAGATGAGAGGTGGGTGAGTGGGGATCACTGAAAGGAGATAGTTAATTTGGGGAGGATTGTCATCTTTATTGTTGCTACTCTGCCTAATAGTGATAGTGGTATGTTCATCCATCGTTGGAGATCAGTTTATTGTTTTGAGTAATGGAGTGAAATTTCAAGTAATCTGCTCTGACAGCCTGGGAGAAATATGGATTCCTAAGTAAGTGATGTGACTTACCAGCACCACGCCAGAAAAAGTGGCATGATCTTTATGTCAAGGTACGTTGGACATAATAATCAGCATTCAGTGTGCACTTATTAAGAATAAACTTGATTTAAAAAAGTGTGAGGCATTAAGATATTCAGATTGTATTGTAGATTGAGAAATGCCCAATGCAGCGGAGGGGACAATCGTCTTTATTTGTCCAGACGCAAACTTGTAGCTGCGGTTTCCATGCAAATAAGGTATGTTGGTATCTCGAGAAATGAATGCGTGCAGGTGTTTTATTGCGTATGAATGAATTCCTTTTCCTTCCCGGTGCTCTTGCAGCCTTCCAGCAGTGTCCCGGTCACATCCCCCAGCGCTCCAGATCATCCAGGTCCATCAGCAGCATCTGGACAGACTGCTCCCAGAGCCCCTTTGACTTTGGCATCGGTAAATATTAATGATGTTACAGGTGTTGGTAATTGCAAAAATATTTAGAGAAAACATGTTGAAGGAAACACTATCAAAACTTTTTCTGCAGTTTACAAAGTCAAGGTTTGCCACGTCTCATGGTGCTGCCTTTACACCAAACCTGAGTTTGGCGAGAAAACATGTCAGCGAGGTAATGTAGCAGCAGCACGGTGTTGTCCGGCTCATTTCAACGGATGATGTTTTTAGCTGTTCTCTCCCTCTCTCATCAGGCCTCCAGCTCTTCTGTGTCCTCCAGCACCCCTGCAAGTGCCACGACAAGCAGAGCACAGTCACCTGCCCGCAGTCCCAGGACATTTATTCAGACGGTCTCTCCTCTGTCTCTTCCTCCCTCACCTGTGGCAAAGCGGCCCTCTGCCACCTCCATCCCACCAGCGACTGAGAGAGCGCTGAGGAAGTTTTCACTCCAGTTATTTTCTTTCCATTGGTGTTTTACAAAACTTCAAGTAATAATGGCATCCTCATATTTTGTCTTTACATTGCTGTCTTGAAACAATGAGGAAGCATCAGCCTCATCCTCAGCTCCTCCAATCCCACTGTCCTCTGCTACGACCTCTGCCTGTGTCCCATCTGCTCCACCTCCGACTGCTCCACCTCCGACTGCTCCCTCTGAGCTCTCCACATCCGACCCTGTTCACGCTCCAGCAGGAGAAGCACAGACAGCTCCAGGTTCTGAGCTTTACTGGCTGCCAGCGGAGATGAAAAAAAAGATACCAGCTCAGGATCAGAGATGGATTTCAGCCGCCATCTGGAAAAACCAGCGACTGCGAGTAGACCTGGAGTTGTGGTCCGCACCACCAGAGCCTGCTCTTATTTACCATCAGGCTCCTACTCCAGAGCGGTTTTTCACCCACAAGCTCCTCCTGTGGATGCCGCATCACTTGTGGAAAGTGAGGCTGCACTGCCCTGTGTGCAGAAAGCAGCTCACAGGTGCCGGTGTCCACAAGAGAGCGCGCAAAGTCTTGGATATCGACAGTTATTACATTTTAATCACAGAGACTCTGAGATGCAAGTCAGCTGGGTGCAAAACAAATGACATCTCCTCCAGCAAGACCATCCTTGACCAGCTGGATATGGCTCACAGGCTGGAGTTCAGGCTGATCCTGACGCAGAAGTGAGTAAACCAGATTGATAAATGTTTGGAATCAAAGCAGATTGATCACTAGCTGTGTTTATTAATTCTGTGTGTCTCTTTTGGTTATCCTCTCTTTCTTTTAACAGATTTGCATGTGACATCCGTGTCATTAGGTTTTTGAGGGAGAGGACGCTGGGAAACAGCCCCACACGTTTGGTTAAACAGCTGAAAGAAAACCACAGCGAGGAGTGGCTGAAGCGCCTCTGCCGATATCTTGGGGCATGCTCTGACTTTGCAGCTCGGCCCAGCTTGCTCCCCGTCACATTCCAGGAGCCTCTGAGCCAGTAGCAGTACCAAGTCACCGCTGGATGTTGGCTCTGTATGGGCCAGACATTTTGAGCAGGCTGGACCACATTAAAACCACAATAACGTCCACATTTGGCACCATCCTGAAAATGGACTCCACCAAAAGGTAGATCACTCCGATGGACATCCTTCGATATGAAATTATTATTTTCAGTCATATATGACAACACTAAATCACAACCTGAACTCTGAATGCTGTGGTTTTTATGAAGATGAAATGTGATACTAATGTGCTTCGTCCCATCTGAAATCACAACACTGTATGTGGGCTTTTGTGTCATTATAGATCACCACAAAACTGTGTGGCGTTGCCAGAGGGACTGGTCTGTGGCTCTCATCAGTGAGTAATGAGGTGGGCCAAATCCTCATCAGTGTCTTGACTGCTCAGGAGGGTCCTGGGCTCCACATGATGGCTGCTGGGCTCATCCGGCGCTACAGTGATGCTGGAGTGGCTCCTCCTCACTCCTCTATGTTGACACTGACTGCTGCACGCAGCAAGGAGAACAGACAAAGCTGAAAGAGAGCTTTGGTGGGTGGCCAGATGTGGTTGTAAAACTTGACATCTACCACTTCGTGCGGCGGCTGGCGTCTGGATGCACCAATGAGGCACATCCCCTGTACCCCACCTTCATGGCCAAGCTGTCCTGCTGCATCTTTGAGTGGGACAGCGGTGATGTTTCCTTGCTGCGGAGGGCCAAGAGGGAGCAGCTGAGGAGAGAAGGTGTTCCTCACTGATAAATTGGTGGACCAGCAGATCACCACAGAGGACCTGGCCCTGCACTGCAGAAGACGGCAAGAGGAGAGCCACAGACCGTCATCATGATTGAGGGGCTGCTTAACGAGCTGATGGGTGTGAAGGGCAGAGACCTTCTTGGTGTGCCTCTCTTAGACCAGGAGAGGATGCAGAACATTTGGAGAGTCCAGAAAAGGCACATAAAATGCATTCAGGACCAACCAGGTGTGCTCCTGTACACCCAGACTGGAAGTACCACCACCAGGGAGGGCATCATTCTCCCAAAATACCGATGTGCCAGGGGGTCGGGACCAATTGCACCCGCTGGCCCTCTTCCTCCTCCTCCCCCGACTCGCAGGGCTTACAAACGGACGGTTGAAGAAAACAAATGTGGCCAGTGTCACCAGCCCCGCACCAAGGAAAGTGGGCACAGCCAGTACTATGGTCATGTGTCCTGCCCACAGAATGCTGGTGTGCCACTTGACCAGTGGATGCAAGAGATGCGGCAGAAGAGGACCAAGGAGTGATGGAGTCTGGGACTCTGAATGTTGTAAATAGTTTGATGTGTTCTTAGCATGGCTATTCAGTTATTATTAATCCTTTTTTTTATAGTGTTGTATATAATTGTGTGGAAATGCTTTGGTGTGCATAGTTAGCTCTTTGTGTCATACTCAAATAATATGTTTGTATTTTTCAATAAATCTGGCCTTTATTTTGCAGCAGTGCTTTTGGTTTGTTATTCACATAAATATCTGTTTAGTAAAGTAAAACAGACAGACCTTTTTGCAATTGTGGTGCGGAGCGGTATTGTAATTTATCAATCTCACTATTAACTAAAAAACCAACAACGCCGCTCCAGGAATTGCACCGAGAGAATTAAAGCCAAAGCACACAGATTCATAACCTTACTGAGAGGCGGAGACCAGTTGGTTAAGTTTGGACAGGATTTATTTACAAGAAGAAATTGAATTAAAACAATTCTTTATTACAACAGTTTTTAAAAATAAGGCCAAGAATTGCTAAAATAGTGAAGCAAGTTTTCTTATTTCTCTTGCTCTCACCCACGCGCACATGCACACACACAAACACACTTACAGTGAAAAAGGGGACGAGGAGCTGGGGCTTAACCGTGACTGGGGAGGGGGAGAACCAGAGGGGGTAGAAACCTTAAACTCAGGGAAAACACACAAACTCAACACAGCAAACCAAAACAAGGAAGTGCACCACAAACTAAACGGAGACGACCACCGCCAGGGGAATCCACCACCACCACCACTTGACTCCACCACCAGCTCCTAGAACAGAACAAAACAAATATTACAATTTATAAAAAAAATGAATTTCAGTTTTCCCACAATGGAGGGAGGGATAAACAGTGTCCCAACTGCGCAGCCCTCCTTCGACGAGACTGCGACCAACAGAAGTCAAACCCTCCCTGCGGTTGGACGAGGCGCCGTCCGAATGGCGGCCACACTGAACGCAGGGAGAGGTGAAGGCAGTACAGGCCGCCACAGGACAGGTCTGCACAGCAGCAAGCAGCGACAGCTTTGATTTGACCTTTTCTTTTCACCAAACGTTTCAACTCTTCAAAACTTTTTAACGGAACTCAAAACTTTTTATTACAGAGATATCATCATGACAAAGAGGAGTTCTTTTCTTAAGTTTTCATGACACAACGTGGAAAAAATGCACAAAACACAGAAAAAAAAAACTTTTTCAGGAGCCATTTTCCTGACTGTAGATTATTTTTATTCATTTTTACAGTTTCTAAGATGTAGTAGTTATTATAAAAACAATTTTGGCTTTCTCAAAGTTTCTTTCAGTCTCTCCACAGCATTTCATTTCCTGAGAGACTTACAAATTGGCTTTTTCAGTTATTACTCGTTTGTTTAAACTGAATGTAGACACAGTCAGAGGATTTCTGTGTGATGGAGCAGGAGTCCACGACCAGTCATCTGACATAGAAACTACACATTTCTTTGATTTTTTCAGTTTAAGGAGTCCCAATGCTTCATTTTCACTCAGTAACAAAAGGCGCAGTGTGTAAAGCGTAACTCATTGCTGTTTGGTGGATTCTGAATTTCCTTCCGTTTCATGTGTGTCTTTAAAGTGAGAACTGTTAAATGTTCATGACAGGATATGCTGAGGCTCGCTGCTTGGCCTGCTGACTTCACTTCAGTCTCACAGCACAACACAGAGAGTTTAGATAGACAATCACAAATGTTTTGCTGATTTGTAAAAAACAGAAGAGAAAAGAAACAAAACACTGCACAATCAATAGTCATTGGTTATTTGGGTTTCTGTTTTTCTGTCACGAGGACAGCCGGGATGCGAACCCACCAGAGCGAGCCATCTTTTTCATAGCGATGATCAGATTAGCATTGTTTTAGCATTAGCATCATTTTAGCATGAGAGTTACTTGGTTAGATCATTTAGCGTAGTTCACAGGTGTAATTTACGTAGGGTTGGTGGGTTATGAAAACCCAGGGCGCGCTGTGTTCCCAGTGAGCACCGCTCTGCTCCGCTCCGAAGCTCCATGTGAGCACCGCACCGCCCGTCACCGCTCGGACTCCTCGGTGCCAGCGTGCGCTGTCACAACAACTCAGCCCCGTTTCATTTGAAGAAATTCACGATGATTGTTATATGTCATACAATGCAAAACATAGTTAATATAAGAAGAGACATTTACTGTGAAAGGTCATTTTGGCTTCCACTACACAGTATGTTTTTTGATACTGCCTGCATGTACGCTGACATCAGATTGCAGCTGGAGATGATGGAAGCAACACAGTGTTTTGTGAAATCGTTCTGGTTCCCATCCTCCTCAAACATGGGACAACACAGCAGACAAACACACAGAAACACAACAGTAACGTCCCTACAGTGGACAAAACCTTGATCATCAGACCTTGCCATCCTCACTCCCAGCCTCGTGGCTCAGTCAGCCCCCAGTTTTGGGGGCTCGTCCGGTTATGATTAAAGCTACACAAGCAGTTTTACAAGCCACATTATATGCATTCATATTATAGTCCATTTCCACTAGACTATATGTAAGCAAGCAAGCACTCAAATAAAATGTAAGATTTCCCACAAATCCCCCTCTTGGCCAAAAACAGATTTTAGGACCACAAAATTAACATTCCTGCAAAACATACATTTCTGCATGGTCTGCAAGCATGTCTCCAAGTACATAAATAAATAAGTACATCAATTAATGAATAAATACAGCAATGTTCAGACAAGCAACAGTTTAAAACAAAATGGTGAGATGAGTGTTGATACTCAACTGCCTCGGTGGACAACTGACTTCCCACAGTCCTCTCTTCAGGTTAGGAGGCCGGTGTGTCCTCTCCTCCAGGTATGGAGCTCTTCAACCTAGAGAGGCGAGTGTGACAGATGTGATACCACTCGGCTGCTTTCTCCTTCAGTCAGACAGCATGGGTCGTCCGGGCTGTCGCTTGGAACGGTCCGTCCCAACATGCCTCTGTCCACCCCCTCTTGGGTCAGCGCAGGTCCACAAATCCTAGATTCACGTCCTACTCCAGGTGTTCATTGCGATCAGGACCAACCTCCTGGTCCTGGAAATGGTCTCCCGGTCTCTGGTTCCAACAGGGTGAGGAAGGATAGTTCAACTGAAACACACACGCAGGCGTGTGAGCGTGGCTCTTTTCTCAGCTTTCTTTGAAGGAAATGAGTTTCTTGTGTTTATCAGTTGTGTGTGTGTGTGTGTGTGTGTGTGTGTGTGTGTGTGTGTGTGTGAAGCTGCAGAAGGAGCTGAAGAACCTGTGTGTGGAGGAGGGCCAGCTGAAGCGAGCTCTGGACATGAAGCTGAACATCCGGCGGCAGAAGAAGGAGGTGAAGGAGCAGCACGTGAAGGAGGTGCTCGGGTACGGGCCTGCGCTCCTCCGCGCCGCACGCCGTCCACCGCGCTCACGCCCCCGCTGACCCGAGCCGCTCTTTCAGCCAGTGCACCCATCCGCCAGAGGCGCGAGGAGATGGCCGACAAGATCCAGAAGATCTCCGGCCAGACGCAGCAGCTGAGGGCCGAGATCAAGAGCCTGAGGGACGTCTGCGGCGAGGAGACGGAGAAAGCCCAGGTACCGGCGGCCTCCCGCAGCAGCGGCAGGCCGCTTCCTGTTCCCGCGCTGACGCCTTCCTCCTGTCCCCTCCAGGCCATCTACAACACCCTGTCCGCTGCCGTGGACAAGCTCCACCAGCGCATCCAGGCTCACTCCAGAGACCTGAAGCTCGCCGCCGCCAAGATGTCTGCAAACATCTGAGCCTGTTTACTGTTCTCATATCTTCTCACTTTCAGAGCCTGATCAGACCAGGGGGCTTCCACAGTCTGACAGCTCATCTGTTTACTGCTGTTTTGTCTTCTGTTTCATGATTCATAAAGACAAACCAAGTCAACCATGTGTTTGGAAAAATTCTTTATCACTTGTCTTCATATTTTTCTCATGAAAAGTTTGACGACATGCCGACTCTTCTGTTTTCCTGATCAGCCCAGCCTCTTTGGACTTCAATCTAGAAACACATTTCCACTCTGATTTCACTGTAAAGCTGATGCTGCTGCATGACGACGAAGAGAAAAGAACTGAGGCTGGTTCTTCAGCCGATCCCCGAGCTGACGGGGTCAGAGGTCGTCCTCCTTCGGCCCCCCCGCTGCTCCTTGATCCGAGGCGGGCCGGAGCCTGCTGGACTGTTGAACGTGGAGACCTGAGTCTTGTAGTCCTTGATCTGGGTCCTGGCCAGACGCAGCTGGTTGATTTCGCCCATCAGAGTCATGTTCTGCTGGACAGACGGCCGTCACATGTCAGGAGATGAAACTCCAGCGTTTAAAGGTGCAGTACGTCACATTTTCAGTCAAAAAAAAAGAAAAACAACGTAAAACTATGTAAATGCATATGTGGCAGGACGAGTGAGAGGGGAAAACCGAACACAAACCAAAAGACAACGCCACCTGGGGACTTGCACCCCAGGATCTCAAATGCTAAATAAAGTAAAAGAAACAAGGACCCGCAGGTTCGAAGGATTCACGGGGACGGGAGACGTGATTTCAAATTAAAACAAACTTTACTAAATTCCCAAAGTTAAAATCAGCAGACTAACTCAAAAAGGAATTCTGTGGTTTTAGAGGGCTTTGAGTGCTATGGTTGTAATCAGCGGAGTCTCAGCTCTCATATGAGAGGCTGTTTGTGTGAATTGTATCAGGTTAAATTGCACTATTATCATTATTTCGGCGAGTGGGTTGACACGGTCACGAATATAGTTCATAATTCATTTAGTTCGTGTTTGAGCTGTGTTTGGGGTGTGTAAGAATGGCTGAAATGTTCGGTTAGCCCAGGTTTTGCTGTTTAATTTGAGGATAAGCATCATGACATTCTGTCAGAAATAATGCATATTATTAGACAATCGCTGAAATGTTTGCTGTCAGGCCCCCAATTGGGGGGCGCTCGGGCTTAAGGGGTTTTAAAGGGGATATTTCTGTGTACATTTAGGTTGAAGCATTAGCAAGTGCAGCATTGAGCTTTTTGTGAGTTGGGACTGTCTGTTTTCTCCCTTGAATCCATGTTTGGAGCTGAGCAGAAGACTGAAAAGACTGTAGAAGCAGTTTGAAAGTTCCTTCACTCGTCTGGACTTGATGTGAAAATATGAAGCAATGAATGATCTGTGGCTGTAGAGGGCAGCAGTACGCTTCGATGAGAAGAAGAAGAAGAAGAAGAAGAAGCGGACACAGGACAGAGCATCAGGGTGAAGCGACAATCGGCTGTGATGAGGTTTTTTTTAATGGTCTTGAATGTAAATTGTGTGAAAATGAGTGTAAAAGAGGTGAGGCTGTGATCTGTGAGAATGCAGCAGTTGTACATAAGTGTATAAAGAGCGTGAGTGAAGGTGGTTGAATGTGTTTAGTTTTGAAAAGTAAAAACCTAACTAAGCTATTGGGCGATCTGGCAAGTAACTAGCTAACTGATGGCCATCTGGCATCTGTCCCCCCCAGAACCAGACACTGGGACGACCATCGTGCTTCAGGCACATATTGAGAAGCGGGTCCCTGTGGGACTCGAACCCTGGTTGCTCGCTGTTTCCAGCTCACAGGCGCAGTGACACTTTAACGTAGCCACGCGCACAGGGCGGTTATACAGGCGAAGAATGTCCTGTTTAAAGCTGACGTCATCATCTGTGAGCAACGCAGCCAGCCTGCTGGGATGGACGCTGTTAAGTCTGGCCACTAGGGGGCGACGCGACTCTGTGTGCACAACCTCATCTCACCCTGCCCTTCACCTGAAAGGAAACTAACAAAAACTGTTTTGTTTTGTTTTGTTTTTTCATCACCTCTTCAGGTACACACGCTCCGCTCGCACCGCCAGCTCTGTGTTAGCTCGCAGCAAAATGTTGCACAAACATATTTCACCACTAAAAATTAAAACACCAAGTCAACCTTCATTTATTTGCCACAAAGCAAAAGCTACATCTGGATGTGTGGATGTCTCTTTGTCACGCCACATTTCCAAAAATATCATCAAGGAATTCAATAAAATACCATATGATTATATTTGGAGAAGAAAAAATATTCTTCTGAGTCAAGGAAACGTGAAAGAGTGATTTATACTGAATTCTGCCATATCTTTCATTTCTTACATTTTTTCTTTGTCAAACATTTGGAGTCCTTTCAATAAAGATATTTATCAAAGAACTAAGATAGCCTTAAGTTAAACTGCCCACGGTAAAAACACTGCTTTGGCAGCTCAAGCAAACATTACAAAATGAGCTGAAAACATGTCAACAATTCAACTCCTCGTCGTCTGATCTGAGATCAGATTTTCACTCCCCACCAGTCCTACCTGGACCCCTGCTGGGGATGATGATGGTTGATGGAGAAGAGCTTCCATGTGTTTCTGGCTCTGACCGTCACCATGTGCTCCTCCCAGGGTTCAGGCTCAGAGTCACACTCTCACTGCTGTTTGCCACTTCGCTCCTGATCTGCCACTCTTCCTCTCTGCTTTTAGTCCAGGTCACTTCGTAGTCCAGGATCTCTCCGTGGCTCTGATTGGCCAGCAGCTTCTGCACACAAAACACACTTCACCACTCAGAACTCAGTCTGAGATTCAGATCTTGACACTAAAACTGTAATACTGCAGTAACAAGATAACTTTTTTCTATTTCTCCTGTTATGAATTGAAGTCTGTAAAGCCACACTTCTTTTCCAGACTATTATCATTGTATGAATCTGACCATTAAAAACATGAAGGTGTGTGAGTGTCATGTGACTCACTTTCCACAGAACCAGTGTGTGGTTTTCCTTCATCTGCATCCACACATTCAGAGCCTCTGGAACTGTGGGACCAACAGATCATCACTTCCTGTTAAACTCTCGTTGACGTAAAGCACTCCTGTCTCTCTGTGCAGCACTCACCATCACCTCTGGTGTGAAAGACCAAGTCTCTGCTCCAGTCCCCCCACCTCCAGAAGTGCTGAGCTGTTCCACATCGTACCCTCACACTGTACCTCCAGTGAGGGATCAGCTCCTTTAAAACCACAACCTTAAGGCCCATTCCAACGCTTTCAACCTTGAGACACAATGCAGAAAATCATAAAGATATTCAGGTTCAAACAGGAGCTTCACAGAGGAGCCTTCCATCATCCACTCACTGTTTCAGCGTGATTGATGAGTGTTTGGCATGTTATATTGAGGTCTTTGTACTGCTCCACAGTCCAGGTCCATGTCAAGCTGGCGTTCCTGGAGTTCACAGCTGAAGCTGTCAGAGCGTCTGGAGCGAACATGTGGACTGAAGAACAGACCGAATCCGTCATACTCACAGCCGATATAAGTACAAGCTCCGTAGGAAGTGGTGTTTGTTTGGCACTTGACGTCGACGCAGACCTCTGACGGCTGCTTCAGCAGCAGAGTCAGGCCGTACGTCTGATCGCTGATCTCAGAGGAGTTCATCTCAGCTCCTCCGTAGCCGCTCAGATTTGGTCAAAACTCTGAGCCGCCGGCACCACGCAGCAAAATGTGGCCTTGCTTCCCGCCTGAAGCACTCGGTCCCGAGGGAAGACGCGCTTCCTCTTCAGGGCTCTAGTTCCTGCAGGGAAACAGCATGATGACGTGAGATCAGCTGTTCTTCTGTGGTCTCAGCTCTGAAGCCCTCCCTCCTGAAACATCTGGACCTGAGTAACAACAAGCTGCAGGATTCAGGAGCTGAGCAGCTGTATGGTTTTCTGGAGAGTCCACTCTGTAGTCTGCAGACTCTGAGGTGAGGGTGGGGTATTAGGGATGGCTTGATACCATTTTCATGTCTTCATGTCCCATGGCGGTAGCATGAAATTGAGTATTAGCCAATTCCAATACCAATCTGATACTGATACCAGTCCAACCTCCTTTAGTGATCAATAATGGTAGCCTTCATCATAATTTTCTGAATACAGACATCTAAAAATCGCACATTCACCATGCAACAAATATTCTGCTCTCCTGAAGGACGAAATAAAATAGCTGACAAAATAACTGAAGTAATGCAATACTGCCATGTTAGGGGTTTTTTTTAAATCAAGACTCCAGATTTAACGGCTTTTGATGTTGGTAAAAAAAAAGAATGCAACAATGGTTGTATTAATTCCGGATGACTGCCAAAAGGAGATGCTGAAAGCTCTGAATGTTCCCTTCACACATGTGAAGTTCTAGTATGTGTACCCACAACGTCACTGGTGACCTTGTGCATGACCCTAGAAAGGTTATAAGCTCCAGTGTCACCTCAGGTTCGGTTCCTACAGAATCACCTTGACTGATCATGAAGATTCTGAGTGACAGAGTGCTCTGGCGGTCATCCGGGATTCATAGAACCATAGTTACATTGTAACTTTCATTCTATTTGACACGTTCTGAAAGCCAGAAGGCGGTGCTGAAATCCCTGAATGTCTACAGTACACTGCAGTAAACTAAATCTGAGCTGCAGTGAAGCTGTGAGTCTAAATTGAAAATGTAAAAAGTGACACATTCCGTAAGCTTCATGTATGACTCAATGAAAGTAGTTCAAAGCAGATTGTTTGGTGCTGAGTTCCTGTCATTACACACCTGTTCTCACAACCAAATTCTGGAAAAATTACATTCACAGTGGTTCTTCCAACGTTTGCCCGCATCCTTCCATCAGCCTCGGCCATCATGAGGCCGTGATGCACAGCATGATCCACAAGTGGAGCCCTAATTTCACCAGGGATGTACTGACAATCTCCTTCCTCTGTTTGGTCCTCTTCCCCATCCTCAGCCCTTTTCCATGCAGCTGACCTTCCATTTCTGTGTCAGTGTTGGAGAAATGATCCACACTGTCCTGCTTGGGTCTGACACGCTTGTCAAGTGAAGGTTGATGGGATTCAGCTGAGTGACAATGGAAAAGTGACTTGTTACAACTGATAAGAAAATGCTTCTCACACCTGATCAATGAAGCTGAAGTTCACCTGAGAATAGCTTGATTTAAGAGACACTCAGGAAAAACATTCAAAATGTCAGATTTGCTTGACCGATTTTGACTAGTACATTTTCTAGCATCTAACAACTCAAGCAATGAAATGACTGTTAGTTTTATAGAGAATGACTCCAGCATTCCCAAGTATAGTTCATTTTGACTGACATGAGCAAATGACCACATTACATGCCAGAATTGTATGAAAAGCATGTGATGCATGTCCAGAAGTATCTGATTTGTCAGAATGACAAACTGCGACTACGATGTGTGTAAATGGCTGAATGTTGTGGAGGTTGAACTGTTGTGCAAAAGTGAAATGCGATGCGACAAAGGCACCAGAGTGACTGAGAAAAACTAAACACAGGGCAAATTCTGAGACTCGAATCCCACCTGGCCCCCAGCAGCTCCGAGTGCATAGTCAAGGCTAACCATGAATGGGATGGTTCAAGTGTCAAGTAGTACCTAAACCATGGAAGGATCAATGAAGTACTTTCAAGGTCACAAACCCATTTGACAGAAACCTCATTCTGAAGCCTCGGGTCCAACTGGCTTGATAAAGTTTGGATCCATTGGCCAAATCAGACAACAGCAGCTTTAACATGCATTTGGAGTTCTGCAGCTCATTTTTTTTTTTTCACCCATTTAAGTCATTCATGTAACCAGTAAACGAAGGCCCAATCCCATTTCTCCTTCTAGCCCTACCCCTTTGAAACGGAGTGCGCAGGGGTAGGGCCAAGTAAACCCCTCCGAATTGAACACCCCTCCGAAGATCGCGTACGTCATCAGTAGTCGCCGCTGCCGATAACGTAGGCAGGTGCGACAATTATTTGCCGAAGAAGAATGTTTTTACCTTTTAAAACTTTATCGACAAAACACTGACATTCATGAACTTCTTTCGTTGCGGACGCTGCCATCTTGCCAATCTTGGAAGGCTTTCTGTGAAATCTATGGAGAGGGGCGCTTGTTTTGTCTGCCTATACCGTCAGTGGCGGGTGTGGTTAGTTCACTTCCGCATTGGCGGGAGCGATGGTTTCCCACCGCGCATTCCAGGCGGGCAGTGTTGAAGAAACCAGTTTATTGAAATAATCGTCTGTTGCCTTTGGAATGCACGGGTGTGGAAATGATCACTCCTGCCAATGCGGAAGTGAACTAACCCCCCTGCCACTGACAGCGCAGGCTGATGAAACAAGCGCCCCTCGCCACCAGATCATACCCCTCCGTTTGAAGTGTGCCTCTCGAGAACCTCCTTTTGGAGGCAGGACTGGCCCTCCTTCTTGGCCCTACCCCTACGTCATGACAATTGGGACACTCCTACCCCTCCCCGTGAACGCGCAAAATGAGGGGTAGGGCCGAGGGGTGAAATGGGATTCAGCGGAAATGATCTAAAATCAACACTCCAAGCTATTCTCTGGGTCACTTTTAAATGCAAGAAGGATAAAGCTCAAATGAAAGAATTGATTGAATACTTCCTTTTCAGGCACTTTATTAGCTGCAGTACGTCAGTGTGTTCAGCATTTGTCTGAAATATTTTGAACCACAAGAAGTTGTTCAACTGCAGCAGAGGATGCTGGACTCCAGGAGCTGATCACACACCACATCCCTGCACATAGGAGCTCAGGTCCTGGTTCTCACAGTGACGTTTCCAGGCCACCCTGAAACACAGCCGAGTCGTTTATTCCTCCACATGTGAAGGTTAAAGCAGTGAGTCCATCACAGTCTCATCACATGTTCAGGACTTACCAGGCTCTGACGCCTTGAGGATCCTTCACCACACGCTTGGCACAGTTGATCGCTGCACCAACGTCGTCACTCAGAAGCTCTGAAATTGAATTTGGTGGATCATTAAATTTATATCCATGTGCTGAAAGTCAAAGAACCAGGTATGTTTTAGTGGGAGGTGTAAATGCAGGGATTCTTCACTGACCGCTGCATTTGATGTTGCAGCCGTTGCTTGTAGGGGAGCCGTCCTCGCACCAATAGCGGCTGTTGATCTGGAAGATGCCGTAGTCTGTGGAGCCGGGTCCGTTGTAGTTGGTGGCTCCGGTGTCATAGCTGGACTCCCACTGAGACAGGCACACCCCTGCAGAATGAAAGTATCGCACTGGGCATCAAAGACTTGTTTGGCAAGTCTGGTGTTCATCATCATTTGAAGTCTCTCAGCCTCTGATCACTGCTGGAAAGTCCTCCTAAAGTTTTAATCTCTGAAATGAGTTAGTTGTGTCTCACACTGAATCGTGGGTTAAATTCAGCTGGTTGAGAGGAGTCATGAACACAAACGCCTCTCAGACAACATGAGGCCTACATGTGATATATCATTCTGTTGTTTGTTTAGAGCTATTTGTACTCACAGTCAGCCAGGGTGACGCCTCGGTATCCGTCCATCCCGTATTTCTTCAACACTCGGGCCCATTCGCAGCGCTCAAACACTTTGGCACTGCTCACAGCCAGCAGCAGCAGAAACACCAGACTCCTCATGACCATCTCTGCAGAGCTTTCTCTAAAGAAACCAAAGTAAAGAAAACCTGTGATGAACAGTGTAAAGCTGCAGGACTAATGTCTCCTCCTCAGCTCTGCCTCCTTTAATACTGCAGGCTCCGCCCTTTGGTCACAGCTGAAACAGAACCTGCACTCAACTCCAAAAGACGCAGCTGTGGAAAGGTTCAGTTCTCTCTCATAGACTGTTGAAGGATCATTCAAACCTGAAGAAAGAGTTCTGGACTCAAGACAATTCACAGAGTTTCACAGGGAAATGAAGGAAATACATTAAAACAAAGACAATAAAGATTCTTCATCTGATGTGGTTATGATGTTTAAATACAACAGGTTAATTGTTCAATGGACAGCCTGAGCAAATAATGCTGTTTCCATTTTTTGAAACATCTTAACCATTTTAGATAGGGTGAATTAAAGTAGACTACTCATTGTGTGTGTTAGTTTGGCCACATTTTGTATTGTTCATTGCTGTCTGTTTTTGTTTGTCTTGTTCTAAGTTGTGAAAAAAATAAAAACTTGAATTACAAAAAATACAGTACAGAGCTGACCAATAACTGATGACCAAAATGGCAAAATATGTGTGTGTGTGTGTGTTGTGTGTGTGTGTGTGTGTGTGTGAGTGCGCCTGTGCCCGTGTCCGTGCGTGCGCACCTGTCTGTCTGTCAATCTGTCATTTCCCAGCATCCTTGTATTCCCACAGCTGAGCAGCCACACTTAGAGGAGGAGGAGACTGGAGACTGACTGTGAAGCAGCTTTGTCTGGAACTCCAGCTACTAAGGTGTATGTCAGGTTCAGAGGTCATTCATGAACATGTTACTTGAAGTTGTTGTGTAACTCTCTCCTACTTGAGCTAATTTACTGTAAAAAAAACAAAAAAAAACATTTAAAATAGACTGTCCTATTGTGTATGATATTTACATGTGAATACATAGAAAAGCCCAGACCTAAACATAGAAAATCTCTATAAAAAAAATTAATGAAAATATGTGACACACGATGTTTTTCAGGAGCTTTTCCAGAGCCAGAGCCTTCCCGGTAAGCAGTGCAACAACTTTCATCAAGTTGGCGGATGACACCACGGTGGTGGGTCTCATCTCTGGAGGAGATGAGACTGCTTACAGGATGGAGGTGGAGCGACTGTCAGACTGGTGCACCATCAACAACCTCACCCTCAACACCTCCAAGACAAAGGAACTGCTCGTCGACTTCAGGAGGTGTAAACCAGACATACAGCCCATCACACTCAGCGGGGACAGGCTGGAGATAGTGAAAGACTTCAGGTTCCTGGGCACATACATCAGCCAAGACCTGACTTGGACTGCAAACTCCACATCCATTCTGAAGAAGGCACAGCAGAGACTCTACTTCCTGAGGATTGTCAGGAAGAATAACTGAAGAACTGAGCTCCTGGTGTCCTTCTGCCGCTGCCTGGTGGAGTCGGTACTCAGCCATGGCGTCTGCTTGTGGTTCTCTAGCTGTACAGTGGCGGAGAGGAAGCAGCTCCAGAGGATTATTAGCACCGCCCAGAGGCTGACTGGCTGCCCTCTTCCATCTCTGGAGGAGATCTATCAGACCCGCTGCCTCAGGAGAGCCCGCAGCAGCATCGGGGATTCCTCACACCCCAGCCACCACCTCTTCCAACTCCTACCCTCGGGGAGGCGTTTCAGGGCAATCCAGACAAAAACACACAGACTCAAAAACAGCTTCTATCCTACAGCTGTCATTGCCCTGAATACTGCACCATAACCAGTCCCTGAACAAGAACAACATGTGACCACCAACTGCGTCATATTTATATTTATATTGCAAGACACGCAAACTTTTAGTCTATTATTTTATACCGTTTCTGCACTATTTTTGTCTTGCACTATTTTGTCCTTTTGTCTCTTTGTTTGTCTGCACTGCCCACGACAGCTGCTGTTCTCAATTTCATTGCATTCTTCTGAACAATGACAATAAAGGAATTCTGATTCTCATTCTGAACATGATGTGAGCGAGCGACCTGGCTGTCTTCAGCATGTCCAAGCATCTTGTTGGGAGAGTTTCAGCACGGCTGACAATTTAGCTGAGGTGGATAAGTCTTGATTTCTACTTGAAGACTTTTAAGGATTCAGCACCTGTGGAAGCACCATTTGCAGTTGTGTAAATGAAATGATTGAACAAGTTTGGAGCACTTCTAAAAGCAAAACTTGCACCTGTGTATTGTGAGTTGTGTACCTGCAGATGTTTTTTTCTCTTCAGAAATCATTCAATTGCAGGTGTCCAAGTTCTCCAAGTGTCAGATTCAAAAAAGTTGCATGCAAAAGCTCCTCTCCTCTGATTGGCTTTTTCTCCACTGACTGAAGGTACAGATGGTTTTTCAACAAATACGTCAGTGCAGCTCTGTGATGTGTGACTTGAAGATGAAGGAAGGAGAGTCTGTGACTCTTGGCCAAGAACTTGAAATTGATGCAGACAACAAATGTTTTTCACCTCATTTATTGCAACACGTTCTCCATTGGTTGTCCACCACACACAACACACAACACACACACACACCAACACTTTCTCCACTCTACTAAAGAACAAGCCATAGAATTTTATAGGACATGTGACCCTTTCTGAACTGTTTGGACTGTTCCTCTGCACAGAAGTTGCGATCTGGCTTATTGTCCTTAGCTTGGCCAAAGGAATCTTAAGATAAGGACTTATCCTCCTTTTCTTTCTTTTTTGTTTCTTTGTTTGTTGTTGTTGTTGTTTTCTTCTTACTTTGTTTTTGTGATGCTCTGCTTTGTACAAAATGTTCAATAAAAATTTTAAAAAAAGATCAAGAAATATTCCTGCAGTATTAATAAACTACATTCCCTTTCTCAAAATCTGAGGCTGTGACTCAGTGAATAAGCAACAAATAAGTTCCTCAAAGGTTCAACAACTGCATTAATGATGTAAAAAACTTTATAAGCATCAAATTCAAGTTCTATTCAACTTCATGAGCATTAATAATTCAGTCTAATATATCTTGGCTGCTTGGCAGTTGTTTGTTGACTCTGCTGTGTTGAACCATCAGTTTAAACTTCTCCTCTGTTGTTTGCTCACTTGTCCAGCGTTCCAGCCCCTTCGTTCCAGATGGTCACCTTCCTCCATTGTTCATCAGATCACTGGAGAACTCTCCATTTGCTTCCTGCTCACTGGTACTTTGGCTCCATCTAGCGGCGCTGATGTGTAACAACATCTGGTCCTCGATGATAGTGAGACCCCATTTGGAGAATTCAACTTTTGGAAAAAAACAATGCCTACATCCTTCTGCTCCACAGTTTAGTAGGTGGAAAGAAAATATGCAGAAAATTGTAACTTATGAAAATTATTGGCGAGAGTGAATAATGACATGGAAGTTTGTTGAATCCTGGGCTCAGATTTTTGAAACATCTTAACCATTTTAGCTACGATGAATTAAAGTAGAGTACTCATTTTGTATGTTAGTTTGGCCACATTTTGTATTGTTCATTGCTGTCTGTTTTTGTTTGTCTTGTTCTAAGTTGTGAAAAAGAAATAAAAACTTGCATTACAAAAAAATACATTACAGAGCTGACCAATAACTGATGACCAAAATGGCAAGATATGTGTGATTGCTCTCACTCAAGACTTTGGAACTTGTGAAACATATTGGAAGGCAAAATGGAAGAAGTGTGTGTGTGTGTGTGTGTGTGTGTGTGTGTGTGTGTGTGTGTGTGTGTGGTGTGTGTGTGTGTAACCTTCAGTGACTCTAAATTGTCTCTGTCAATCACCAATATATTTTATGTGAAAGGCTTTAAGTCTCACAAATCTCATTGTGTAAAAACAGGTGGAGACACATTTGTGGATATGAGTTGCTTTTGTTTGACGCTCATTTCCAAATAAAATGTCACTACACCATCACTCAAGGCAACTTGTTAGAAACTGTTTCTTCCAGCTGCGCAATATCGTTAAGCTCAGACCCGTGGTGTCAAGAACGAGCTTGAAATGATCCTTCATGCGTTCATATCCTCGCGGCTGGACGACTGCAGCAGCCTGTTCACTGCCTCAACCAGAAAGAGCTGCTCGTCTTCAGTACGTCCAAAACTCAGCTGCCAGGCTGCTGACCAGCGCCAACAGGAGGTCCCACATCACGCCTGTTTGAAAATCTCTCCACTGGCTCCCTGTTATTCCACAATGCATTAACAGACACATCTTCATCGCTTCATCTGCTTTCATCCCTGTAGAAAAAGACAAATGTGTTGTGAGCAACTGAGCTTCACAATTCCACAGCCACACAATGAAAGACCAACAATGCCAGTGTAGGGGCATTCCATCAAGAATGAGCCAAAACTACATCAAGAGATGGACACACATCTGTCCAAAATTGTTCCCAACAAACTGATACTGAACTACAAAATGACATGAACACTGGACTGATTGCAGGACTGCTGTAATATCCTATAGTTTCAGCTCATCAACTATGACATACAATCTAAAACACACAACGACAGAAACGTTTGAGTAACTTACTACAACAATGTTGACTCGGTCAACGTGGCAGCATCTGCAGGGTCAGAGGTCGAGTCCAGATGTTTGGAAGCTGCTGCTGAAGAGCTGTCCTCTAATGGATCATCGCCCTGCTCCAGATCCTCCTCCAGGTCCACAACACATCTCTCTGAAGGTCTCTTTACTGCTGTTGCTGAGGAACACAAAAGCTCTGCAGCGGATGGCCCAACACTAAATCCTTGCAGGACGCCGTGGCCTGGACACCTGTAAGCAGATAGAATCTTCACTACAGAAAGTCCACCCATGTGACACACAAAGACAGCCATAAATTACACTGCAAGGGAAAAGTATTACAACACAAAAATGATTCCAAATGATTCCACTTCATCACAAATAACTGTAGTCAGGGTGGCTCCAGACCTGCTCCTCTCAAATGAGGCTGAAGAATCCTCAAGGATAGCTGTGTGCTCACAGAGGGGGTCTGCAGGGGGCCGGTCTGCCGTGAAACATCCCTGGATGCTGGAAACTGTGTGGATGCTTGGCCTGGACGCTGAAAGGTGCCAGGCCAAGGGGGGGGGGGGGGGGGGGGCACTTCCTTAGGATGCTGCTGAAAAGGAGAGGGAAAGGGTAAGGGAAAGGCTAAGGGTAAGGGTCGGAGTGAGAAGCATTAGGATGTCGCAGCTCTGTGCCAGTGCTATTCCTGCCTGCATGCAGAAATGTGTAGAGAGAATCCTGGAGATAAACAGAAACAAGGAATGGTAAAGTGTTAGCGGAGGCAGCATAAGGCGCAAAAGCACAAACAGTACAGTTGGCATCATGTGACTCTGGAGCTACCGCAGGGGCAGCTCTCCACCACAGGCTGTCCTGGAGTCCTGCGAGGTCCACAATGCGTCTGCAACGAAGCGGGGGGCCACTGCCATCATCAGGAGCAGGAACATCTTCACCGTTGCCGTGGGGGTGGACTACCTCACACAGGATCTCAGGGATTATTCTGCCCTGTGGCTGGGAGATCAGCTGTTGGAGTCAGGGTGGTACTGGAAAAGGCTTAGAGTGACTCGCCTGGCTCCAGGTAGCTCGCTCTGCTACCTTAAAGGCGGTGTGAGTCACCAGCAGGACCTGGTTGGACCTGGCCACTGCCTGGCCTTCCAGTGTTTCCTGCAGAGGTCCTTCACCTGGATCCAGTCACCTGGGTTCAGCCAGTGAAGGGTGGAGAGGCCCTTCAGCCAGGAGGGGAAGGGCCCCTTTGATGGTCTGTCTGATCTGAAACAGAGTCAGCTCCACAAAGTCCACCATCAGGTGGTCACAGAGTACTCAGGTGGCGGTTAGCAGCATTCCCCACAGCGTTCTCCTCGCCTTGCCTTGTGCGCTGCACACACCAAACACTCTATAGTGCTGTTCTGCCACCACTGAGAACTTCCCGGAAAACCACAATGATGTAACCTGGTGGGAATGATAAGGCCTGATGTACCATTCCCCCCTCAGAACCACCATGTACACCAAGAATATATCACATCAGAATGGGTTAGTCTGTTAATCGAAGCCCCGAGTGAGAAAAAAACTGTCCTCATTCCCCAGAAAGTTGGTGAGAGTGTAAAGGAGGGGCTGAGCAGTCTGAAGAGACAGCTCCATGAAAACAACCTCAAACACAAGCTGCATGTTATCAGCATGTCCTTCAACGGCGTCCATTCCCCCGGCGTGAATCCCAAACAACCTGAGCCTGGCGGTCAAAACAGTGCATCATGAAGCAAGCTGCTAATATAGAAGGAACATTATCATTTTACCAGAACTATCAGAACCATAACATCACAGTTTGTTCAATATCAGAAACAACGAAATGACAGGTTGAGACAGAAAAGTGAAGAAAGACTGCAGGGCCCGGGACGCTTCCAGTGCATCTGGAATATAGGGAACCTGTAAACATGCAGTCAGAGACCTAATGGGAGCAATAAAATCACAATTATTTGGAATAACCTGTCGACAGCAGGAATACTTTCCCAGGAAAGAGACAACCTGCTTCCTGGTGAGCGGATTTGGTGTGAAATCAGGTGTATCATATAGACCGTCCGTCTCAACTAAAGACCTTCAGCAGTTATTCACGCCATAACACATCCAATACCTGTAACCGCTGTCATCATCCAGGACGTGTTAATGTGACACTTGGACTCAGTGTTGCAGCAAGGTTTAGCTGAGCTTATTAAGCTACATAATCTTTCTTTAGTCCACAAATATTTCAGCTAAAACAGATGGAGGTGGAAGTTCCATCTGTGACAGTGGATCTTGAAATTGACATTTGATTGAGAGTTCTTGTAGCCAATCACAAACAAACCTCTTGTGTATTTAGCATGGGTATATTTTCTCCATAATAATAAACATAAAGTTCACAATATTAAAGCCTGACATCTTAAATAATTTCACTAAGACGATGAGCCTCACAGCCTGTGTTCAGAGCCACAGCGATGTGGGGGGAGAAGTGACCGATAATGGAGGCAGCCTGCTGCCTCTTCTTTCTCCCTTTATCAGGATTGATCAGTTCTGTTGACCCATTAATATTTCTCCCTTGAGATTGATTAGGTACAATAAAACATCATCATTTGAAAGTTGATAAAATAACTTTAGGAATTCCAACTACCTCTCTTTTTCTCTGTCCGTGCGGTGTTGTGAGTGTCCATGTGTGTGGTTGTGTGTGTGTGTGTGGTGTGTGTGTGGTGTGTGTGTGTGTGTGTCATGCTCTGACCTCGGCGATCAGCCAGCAGTTGACATGTCGTCATTACGTCGGAAGTTTCCACGTTCATAATGAAACCCCACCGCCTCCACAACCTCTCAACCGCCAGCCGCCCCGCCTCCAGCCTCTGGAGCAGCTCCTTCCATTATTGTGTCCACTGCTTCCACAGCCACAACAGTTTCCTTCTCTCCTGCATTAAAAAAAACCTCAGCAGAAAGAGAAGAACAGAATCACCGCACATGTCCTTACAGGCTCAGAAAAAAAAACAATTCCTCCCTAAATCTGAGTCAATCTGAGTCCCTCTAGTTGTGTGTGGTGTGTCTGTACTTCCCGCTGCCGTGAAGCTGCCCCTCAGGTCCTTGTGGTGCGGCTGGCAATGGAGGATCGGGATTGTGGATCGGAGCGATGGGGGTACCTGCAGGAATTTTCTAACAAAACAAACAAATGCTTCCCAGACAAAAACAAAACAAAAACACATTAGTATATTATTTGTACTAAACCATCTGATCGGTGCATCTTCAACCTCACATCATCAGCTCACTAGGCTGTGTGTGTGATGCTGTCTCTCAGCCTCAGCAATTGTTTTATATTCAACTGCCCTTGGCTCCTCAGCTGATAAAGAGGCAGCTACTGAATGAACTGTTTGTTCTACAGTTCGCTTTGGGGGTCTGAAATAAAGAAAAAACCCTCTCAAGATTAAATTAATTAGGTTTTATATACTGATCCTAAGAAAGTGAACTTCCTGTTCCGTTTGTGTGGCCTAGTGGGTTCTTGAAAACACAATGCATATGTGTTTATTCGAGCATATTCTAGCATTCGTGCTCATTGGCATATCATGTCAACAGCACAGATTGCAGAACATGTACTTCAACGTAGGTCTTACGATATGCTGAGAGAGATGGCGAATATTGGAGGGTTGGATCAGCAGTCGGCTGAAATCACGCTTTGTCGCACGAACCGTCCCAAATCATTCCATTGCCCATCGCGGGATTTGGCAAGGGAACTTTGGAAATATTTGTGAGAACCTGAAACATTAAACAAAGACATCTGGACAGTAGACAGACATACAGACGCTGCGCACTGAGTCCTGTCAAAAAAATGTTGATATAATCAAATCACTGTCAAAGTCCTGGAAAAAAACATTGTTCATAGTCAACATCACGTCCTGTATGCACAGTGCATAATATGCACGGGGTTCTGAAGTTTTAAATTTGCGGTTGATGTGAGCACCATCTCCAGTTTGATCATCGACTGTCAGTCAATCAGAGTCATCGGGCAAAGTTTAGACAATAAGAACATGTCGCATCTCAGTGGACATGGAAAGCTTTCTTCTATTACCAGGAGTCAACATCCAATTCACCGTCCCAGAATCAACCAAGTCTATAAAAATAAACTAAAATAAAAATCCCACAGGTTTCCGTGTTATCTTGAGCGTGAGCATGGGAAACCTCAGATGTACATCAATAATTGTGCATGAAATACGATTAATCAGTGTGTTGTTGTTTGTATTCTTTTGAAGTCCTGCTATTCTGTCTTGACCCTGTGCAGCTGTGTATCAGTGCAAAGCGCTTCTTCATTGCGGTTAGCGGGTTGTGTGTTGTTTTGCGTACGTCACCCATGCCATCAGTGAGTGGTGATTTCATCTTCTCAGTCCGAATGTCCTCCGTCAGTCGGATGAGAATTCAGCGTGACCCGGTGTCCCCCCTTCTTGTGCTCCTCTGCCTGGTTCTCCACACCATCGTCCATGTCCACAGTTCTTATGTGGGCAGTTACGGACCCAGTGTCCAGTCTGTCCACCAGCTTCACCCTGGCGTCCTCCGTCCCCGTCAGGGTGGTTCTTGTAGCTTGAGCCCTGAGGAGAGTTGCTTCGGAAGAACCATGAATGATGTTGAGCTGTTGGCTCGGTTTTTACTTCCATCATTAATCCAGGAGGTGGTGCTTTCCAGCGCCGATGTGTTGGGAGTGTCTGACAGACCAGACCACTCCTTCAGTAGGAAGCCGATGCAGAGGTGGAGTTCGACACGTCAGAGAGGGTGGGAGTAGAGTAGAGCAGAGGCCATGGTGGTTGGATTGATCTTTGAAGGGGAGGAGTCCAGTCACTTTCCTCACACATCCGACGTCCAGTACGAATCAACCTCGAAAGAGAGCAGATGGCACGGAGACACCTGTATCTGTAGTAAAACCCTTTCATGTCCCTCATGATGTTTTCTCTCCCTGTTCTCTCCCTAAGCGGATGTCCCTCTGCTTTCTATCTCTGCTTCCAGCTTCACTCATCCAAAGTGACTTCTCAATCTTTTTTATCCCTGGTTTTCCTGTTTCCCAGTGAACATTTTAGCAGAACCAGTCACTGTCTCATGCTCAAACTTCCCCCTTTGGGGAACCCAAACCATTCACTCAATTCTCTCACACGTCCCACACACTCGGGCCCATACTTTCCTGACATGTCATTACATATTGGGGTGTCTGGAGGACTCTTCTCTTTAACAGATCTGTTACCCATTTTCAATTGGACGTCTCCAACGGCCTTTCGCCTCTACGGTCCCAGCCCGACGAGGGTGCAAAAGTGCTAAAAAAACCCTCTCCAATCTCTCTCCCACTCCAACACTAAACACTCTGGGAGGATTGAAGTTTTATGCTGTGTATTATAGTGACCGGCACTACATCAGTCACTCGCCCTCCAACCAGTCCAATATGGAAAGAACTCACCGGGTGTGTAGGAGTTTCCCGAAAAGGAGGGAAACCAGTTCGTGGATCCTAGCGGTGGGGATGGTAGGCTCAGACCCAGTCCCCATAGAGTCCGTCAATGGCGGGGGGCTGCAGCAATTTGTCCGCAGGATGGCCAATCACCAGGTCTCTGTCCTCCGCCGGATTCCACTCGTAGGATCCTGTTCGTGACGCAACTGTTATGGCAATTTATTTAAAAAGGGCTTCCGCCGGTGAGTTCGTTTTGGTATCTTATTATTGCTGTACAGAGGAGAAGTCACGCAGTCAACAGAGTAACAGAGTGAGTTCTGCCCTCGCAGGGGCGTGCAAGCCTCTAATAACTATCTGCTACGTTCACTCCCAGGGGCCTTGACTGCACCCAGCCGTAGGCTGGACACAGGAAGACTTCCACGAGTGCCCGCAGCTGCTACGCTAAGATTATCAGGAAAAGTAAATTCTAGACAAAGCATTCGCGGTTCCCCACACATCTGAGTGTGTGAGAGCTACGGTTGTTTACAAAAATACCTCTGTGAGCACTACAAGTGAGAAAAAGCATGCATACATGAGAAATTTCCATTACACTTCACAATTCCACAGCCACACAATGAAGACCAACAATGCCAGTGTAGGGGCATTCCATCAAGAATGAGCCAAAACTACATCAAGAGATGGACACACATCTGTCCAAAATTGTTCCCAACAAACTGATACTGAACTACAAAATGACATGAACACTGGACTGATTGCAGGACTGCTGTAATATCCTATAGTTTCAGCTCATCAACTATGACATACAATCTAAAACACACAACGACAGAAACGTTTGAGTAACTTACTACAACAATGTTGACTCGGTCAACGTGGCAGCATCTGCAGGGTCAGAGGTCGAGTCCAGATGTTTGGAAGCTGCTGCTGAGAGCTGTCCTCTAATGGATCATCGCCCTGCTCCAGATCCTCCTCCAGGTCCACAACACATCTCTCTGAAGGTCTCTTTACTGCTGTTGCTGAGGAACACAAAAGCTCTGCAGCGGATGGCCCAACACTAAATCCTTGCAGGACGCCGTGGCCTGGACACCTGTAAGCAGATAGAATCTTCACTACAGAAAGTCCACCCATGTGACACACAAAGACAGCCATAAATTACACTGCAAGTGAAAAGTATTACAACACAAAAATGATTCCAAATGATTCCACTTCATCACAAATAACTGTAGTCAGGGTGGCTCCAGACCTGCTCCTCTCAAATGAGGCTGAAGAATCCTCAAGGATAGCTGTGTGCTCACAGGGGGTCTGCAGGGGGCCGGTCTGCCGTGAAACATCCCTGGATGCTGGAAACTGTGTGGATGCACCGCTTCGGCTGGCCTACAAAGAGAGGACAGAGCTGACACCAACATCTTCTCAAATATGGACTCACAACAGCTACCAGCAGGGCAACAATGAGGAAAACAAACAGACACAATTGTAAAAAGTGAAGGGTTACAAAGGCTGTTTCACTCCCAGTGTAAATCATATTGTAACATAGCCAAAGCTTGTTCGTCCAATAAACGTCACCAGTGCAAAATGTGTACTGTATCAACCTTCCACTTATTTGCTGCTGGGACCTATAAGTGAGACTCCAAAGCCCTATTCACACGGCAGTATGAAGACCTCAGGACCAATGATGATTTGTAAGCATTGAGAAAGATGTTTGTGATCTTGAGCCAATGCGCAAAGTGTGTCATTTGTAAAGTCAGAACAC